>NW_023458556.1:16866742-16876602 GCF_013731165.1 Rhagoletis pomonella
GCAAAGGATTTCTTTGGTGCATTTAGCGTGGTTGGTTGGTTCTTTGGCAGCAAACTTATTCGCTTGCAATTTGCATTTCGTTGATTAATTGATAAATTGTAAGAGAAGGGGCTTACTGGTGATGCTGAGTAATTAGGCCAGAAAATCGGTGTTCTTACTCTAATACCAATGGTACTAACTTTAAATGTGTTTATAAATTAAAACTTGCGGCAAGTTTTTGGAGGTCTATCTAAAAAAAAAAAAAAAACTTGGTGCATTTGTCGATTATGTCAAAAAATCAATTACCAAACAACAGAAGTAGAAATTATGAGAAATCTGTTCAAGAGAACTGAGCGGTTTAACATACAGTAAAAAGATGCAGCTATTTGTTTGGTAAATTGCAGCTTGGAAATAAATTTTTGGTAGCAAAAAGTTGGACATATTTTTTTTTGCAAAGTTCAGAATTATAAATAGTTTTTGGTAATTAAGGATGTGAATGATTTTTTTTTTTTTATTAACAAAAAAATGGACATAATTTTTTGTAATTTAAAAGATGGATTTTCGATCCTTTAAAAACTGGCCATAAATTTTTGCGATCAAAAAATGGGCATAATTTTTGGTAATTTAAAAGACGGTCAGTAATTTTCAAAACTAGATATAAATTTTTGGTCCTTTAAAAAATTTACACATTTTTTAGTCCTTAAAAAACTGGACATAATTTTTTGGTAATTTGTACACATGTATGTAATGTAAATATTTGTTGATTAAAAACTGCTTATAATTATTTCGTAATTTAAAATCTGGACGCAAATTTTTGGTTAATAAAAAAATAGCCATACATGTTGGTCATTTAAAACCCCGCTTAATTTTTTTGGTATTTTAAAAACTGGATACCAATTTTTGGTACTCACAAACTAGGCACAATTTTTTAGTAATTCGAAAGATGTAAATTTGTGTCCTTTGAAAATTTTGCATATTTTTTTGGTTATTTAAATATTGGACATAAATTGTTGATCATTTAAAAAAGTTGGCATGAATTTTAAAACATTAAAAAACTGGCAACTTAAAAAAAACACGAAATATATTTTTAGGTAATTTGAAAGATGCACTTAACTGTGGCCATTAGAAAACTCGACATAGTTTTTTGATAACTTAAAAAATTGATTCTTTTTTTTTAAAGCGGGCATAATTTTTTAGCATTTCAAAGACTGACCATTAATATTTGGTAATTAAAAGTTGTAGATGATTTTTTATTTATCTAAAAAAAGTGGACAATAAATTGCTGATCGTCTGCGCATTCAAGTTTGATGACAAATCGATTTAGTTTTACACCTTTGAAATAACAACCACTATGTACTCAATGGTAAAAAGTGGACGAAAGCATTGGACAGTAAAAGGTGGATATATGAGATGAACCTTTTTGACTGTCCACCTTTTAAGGTTCAGTTTTCTATATCCATTATTACAATTCCACAGTACGCTGTCTAGCGTCCACTTTTCCAAGACATCAGATTTTATCCACCCTTTCGGTGTAAATTTTATAAGCCCAACTAATAAATTGCCCTTATAATGTCTAGTTTTTAGAATACCAGAAAGATGAAAAAACTTTAGAAGCAGAAGTTTTCATCTTCGGATGATTTATAGCGTCCTTTTCGAAAAATCTTAAGATTATTTTAGGGAGCTTTCTGGCACGCCGATATCACTCATTTAGGGAGTCCTATAGGCACACCTTTTTCAGATATATTAAAAAAGCAATTTTCGCTGGCGAATTTTTTCCCTTCAGACTTTTTTAGGCTGAAACCAAATTTTTTAGACTGAAACCAAATCCCTTAAATTAGATAAGATTGATATTTTTTCATATTTTACCTATCATATATTTTACAATTTCCTTTCGCATTGTCATGGGCGTAATCTTCTCCCTATAATATTAATTCATATTACACGGCTATTCCAATTGGCGTCAGTTGGCACAGAAGAGGAGTTGGCTTTGTAGAACTCGGCCACAATCGCTTAAGCCGTTACAGAACCGAAGAAGAATAAGAGAAAAATTCGAGAAAGGGAATATGAGAAAACCAAATCGTTGTCCGTTTATAAATTCACCGTATACCTATTTAATATGTAGATCTGCTTTTCTTAACACAATTTGAATATTTCTTAAAATCTCTCAGTATATACATATGTTTGTATGTTTGTATGTATAACTACCTGTTCACCCATTTCTGCTCGCTCTGTTATCTATGTTTTGTCCAAATGACCAGCAAAATGTATAAAGAAATTTATTTCCATTTTACGATACACAAAATATTTCATGAATACAAATGCCAACTGCATTTGGGCGATAGCAAATTGCAAATCATGGCAATATTTGGGCTATTATGTAGGGTGTTCCAAAAAGTAATTGCCTATGTGCAAAAAAATATATTAAACGTATATTTAACGATTTTATTTAATCTAACGTCCGCCAAATTTCAACTATTTCAACAACAATTTTTTTTTCTCTCCTTTACCTTTTGCATTTTTTGAGTTATGACTGTTTCTGACTTAGGGTACGTACGTACGTATGTATGGAAAAAATTTACTTTTCCACAACAGTACAGAAAAAATACTGCAAGGACTGCAGTAACAATAAAAATACAAAACTTTATATAATTTCACTTGAAAATTCGAATTTGGTTCCTAGAAAATGCAAATAAATATGCTTGTATAGGCATAGCGCCGCAAAGCACACAACATTCTACACTAGCAAGCAAGCGGAAACGTCCAACACAAAGTAAGCGCAAAAATGGAGAACAAGCGGAAATAAAAGTTATGTACAATAACAAAAAGTGCATCGTCGTAACTGCAACACCAACTAACTGGTTTCACACTTGAAATTATAGTTTTGTTTTATTTTTGCGCAAGTTTTATTTTTTTTTTTGGTTTTATTTTTCATTATTTTTATTTATTTATGTAAAAAAAAACAACGCACTGCAGTTGTTTTAAAGAGTTTTTGTTGTAACATTAAAAGTTTGAATGCGTAGTGCATACATACATTAGAGTGTGCCACCAAAAAAAAACAGTTGCGGTTTATTTTAATATATTTTAAGACTGCCGTTGAACCGATTTGAAAATACCTTAAAAAATTACATTATTTTGCTTCCGTTCATACAATTTTTAAACATTTTTATGCAGACCATCTAAGCTTAAACTCTTTATCATCTGAGTTGATAAAAAAAATTAAATTTATTCATAAAAAAACTTGATTTTGCATCGATCCAGCTAATGTAGATATTATAGATTTTATAATTCCGAAATTATTACCATTTTTTTAAGGAGAGTGATGCACTCTAATATAAATACATATGCACATATAACTGCAACTGTATCTATGTGTGTTGTTGCATGTATAGTATGTAGTAGTTAGCATTTAAGTGTAGCTTTAGCACACATCAGTAGGCTTCATCCTCTCTAAGAGTTTGTTGCAAATACGCTTTTTTGCTTGCTCTTGCAAAATTTTCAACTTTGAAAGAGTTCTATGCGAATACAAAAATGGAAAATATAAATGCTATCGATTTTTGGCTATGTTACAGTAGCAGCAGCAGTTTACCTACATAACTTTCAGTTTACTCCCCCACAAGCGGATGATGTGGAAAAGAAGGCTAATCTATATATTAATACGCTAACATAAATTTTGTCTCCGTTCGTTTGGCGATTCTACCGAACCGATTTCAAAACCAAGAACACCGTTGGAAAGGCATTTTTCCGTAGTTGAGCAGTGAGAGTTTTTATGGTTTCACAATTGGTTGAAAATTACGGCCAAAACCGTCGTTTAAACATTTTCGAATCGTGTATAGATGTTGCTGCAACATGTTCAATTTGACATGTTTCGCCTGTTGTTTCACTACACATTTGAAATTAAGCTTTGAAATAAAGATAAATATGAAGATGAAGAAATAAATGATAACGATGAAGTCAAAAAAAAAGAAGGCAAAAGTGAAGATAAAGACGAAAATGAAGACAATGACAGATACATAAGAATTAGGGTAACTAAAAGGGTAAGAACATTTCTTGAATTTATGAAGTGAAACTTCTTTAGCGGCAGTTGGGAGTAAATTGTCAAATTCAGGGGCGGTTTAGCGGTTTGAGAATAAAAACAAAAACAAAGATGCCTAGAGGTGCAGGCAAAAACGAAGATCAAGGTAAATTTAAACACTTTAATGTAAAGGTGACGAGGAATATGCAAAAACAAAGATAAATATGAAGAAACGGATGAGGATGAACTCGATATTTTTATCGATATAATAATTGATGTTGTTATCGATAAAATAATCGATATTGTTATCGATACTGTTATTGATTAAATAACCGCTATTGTAATCGACATAATAATCAATATTGTTATCGATACATTAATGGATATTGTTATCGGTATAATAATCGATTAAATAATTGATTTTGTTATCGATTTAGTAACTGATATTGTTACCGATATGTATAATAATCGAAACTGATGATTGTTACGTTTATCGATGAATTAATCGATTTTGCAATCGTTATATTTTTCTATATGTTTATGGATATTGTTATCGGTATTTTTATCGACACAGTCATCGACAGGGTTATCTTTATAATAAGCGGAACATGGAATGTGATCACATTAAATGACATCACATCACATTATATCACATGATGTGATGAGACATCACATGAGATTACATCACATAATATGATATCACATCACACGATATCACGTGACATAACATCATATAATAAGACAACACATTATATGGCATGACATCACATGACTTGACATCGCATGATATGACATGGCATTACATGACGTGGCATCACATGATATGACATCATATGACATGACATCACAGGATATGACAGCACATGACATGACATCCTATCACATCACATAAAAATAACGTCACATCTTATCACGTCATCACACCTCATCTCATCTACGTGAATAGATAAAGAAAAGGATAAAAGCAGAGATATGAAAGATAAAAACAAAGATGAAGACGAAGGTAAATTTACCGATTTCAAAACCAAAAATACCGTTGGAAAGGTAATTTTCTGTAGATGAGGAGTTTTATAGTTTCGAAATTGGTTGAAAATCGTCGTTTAAAAATTTTCATATTTGTGTATGGTTGTTTTTGCAACCTGTTAAATTTAAGATGTTTCGCATTTTGTTTTGCTTGGAAATGAAATCAAACTTTGAAATAAAGATAAATATGAAGATGAGGAAACAAGTGGCAACGATGAAGACAAAAAAAGAAGGCACAAGTGAAGATAAAGGCGAAAATGGAGATAAAGGCGAAAATGGAGACAATGAGAAATAAATAAGAATTACGTTAACTGAAGTGAAATTCTCCGATGGGAATCGAAATAAAATCAGCCATAAAAGTTACCGAAATTTATCTAATCATCAAAGTTTATAATTATCGAAATTTACCCATGCTTATTAAGTTATTAAGTTAAGTAGAATTATTCCAACTGATCAATGTTTACTGAGTTGCCGAAATTTATAGACACAGAAACTTAGTTCTCCAAATTTACGGATAGTTATCGCGCTATAAAAACGTGTGGGATTAACGAAATTTGTCAAGTTAAAGAAATGTATCAAGTTATCGATATTTATTGAATTATCATTATTTATAGACTTAACGAAATTTATCGAGGTGTCGTAATGCATGGAGTTCTTTCAACTTACAGAGTTATCGATAATTATTGATCTACTGAAATTGGTTGGTTCAACGAAGCGTTTATGGAATTTTCAAAATATATCGATTTATCGAAATTTCAAAGTTATATAATCGTCTTAACAGAGTGTAACGAGTTATCAAAATGTTTAGATAGTTTTCGAAAATGTGGTGATGTCAAAAGTAAAAATTTATAAAGGTATCCAACGAATTTTCATTTTTGAGCTATCGAAATTTATCGAGCCGTAGAATTTCAGAGTTATCGAAATTGGTCGAGTTAACGAATTTTGTTGAGTTATCGGATTTTAGTGTTTTTTAAATTCATCGAACTTCAGTGTTTTTAAAATCCATCGAACTGGGGTCAATTCCCAAGTCCTGCCGAAGTCCTCCAAAGACCTTCTAAGATAAAAAAAAAAAAAATTAGATATGTTTTAGTTCCAAAGCAGAAGATGTTCCGGTAAGTTAATTTGTACCGTATCAGTTTTGCTACGTGTTAAGTTAGAAAACCTCTCCAAGGCTCCTAAAAACTAGAAAAACTGTCGAATTTCGACAGTAACTGGCACTCTAGTTTACATAAATATGTTAAAGTGTGTATGTATACTAGCCGAGATGTTGCTTTAACAATTAAAACTGTAAAATTTTTGGGATATTTATCTGTGGCCTATATTCCTTATTCTCCCGTTGTGCCAAACCCTATTTGCTCACCGCTTCAGTCTGGCCCATGTCTGTTAAAAAGCAATAAGGTTAGATCTTACATTCTACAGTAAAAGACTCTTTGAGCTCGTCACGAATACGCTTAGACTCTGGGTTCATATAGAAAACAAGTTTCGAGAACACAACACCTTCCCTTCAGGAACTGGGGCGGACTCGTTGAAAGTCCTTAATGAGGCTTATCATGACCTTGGCAAATCTGCCCCAAAAGGAAGTTAAGATCACATTGCTTAGATTTGAGCATTAGTGACAAGAGGTTTTCATACTCATCTTGTTACATAAAGAAATTTTTTTTTTTAATATTGAAGGTGTTTTCTACAACCCAATCCCAGGAACCTTTGTTGATGCCAAGTAAGGACTAGACTGGGCAAAACATTGGTACAGGTTACCAATTAGCATCTCAACTACTGAATAGTGAAAGAGATTTCAAGGAAACGTTTTTTATGCGAATTACTTTGAGTGTCTACTTTCAGCTAAATATGCTTTTTGACCCGCCCCTAGAAAACCCCTCCTTTTCGCTCTTTCAAGTGAACTAGAAGCAGTGACCTGTGGATCGAATCTCCTCAAGCCGATTTAGTTCTATTTAAATACGGAGAGTAATAAAGTGTAAGATCCCCTGTTCTGGAAGTTATTCCCGACTTTAAGCTTTCCTGGAAAGAGGAGAAGAGCGGAAAATAACCATAACTCGATTACTTCTACAAGGAAAACCTGCAGTCTAGGACCCATTCCGACAACAGACATATTGGAGATTTCTCTATAAACACATTTCTGATATGATAACGGTTAAGAACGCTGCCTTAGAATGTTGACTGAGATCAAGTATAAACCACACGCTCTCACCTAAACGTAAATACTAAAATGGAGTGATACGAGAATCGGATACTATAGAATTTTGCAGCAAACTTCAGGACTGTACAGTCGTGCACACAGGGCAGAGGAATCGATTCACACAACAAGGATTCCCTCAATGAATGGTGAATGGGAGGAGGATTCAGTCTTGATCTCGTATTATGATTCAGCTGCCATCTACGCTAATGGCTCCAAATTGGATCTGAAGGTGGGAAGTGGGGTATGCTTTCACTCAGCCTCAGTTTTCACCTGCCAGATCTCTGCAGCGTGTTTAGGGCTGAAGTTATAAAGGTTTACCGGTATACCGGGCAATTGTGTTGCGATAAACTAGCAAGAAAATGCTGTTTATTAACTGCAATCAGTGCCGCTCGCAATGCGGACATCTTCCTGCAAACTCTGGCTAGAGAATAACTTTATCGAATGGGCAAGTACAAGATGGTCTGCGGAACCCCAGTTCAGGATAGCCAGTTGGATAGGCGTAGATCACGCCCTTCTGTCTGATGTCTGTCTGTCTGGTGCAAATCCACGCTTTTAGAAAATAACATTACCTAGCCTAACATCCCATTTCATTTTGCATTCATCAGGCTTTCATGTGGCATATTCGTAGGCACAAGTGTCATTTATTTTTAAATATATTTTCGGCTACCGAAATTTAGCGCAGCGATGTCTACAATCCCACTACAGGGTGGATTTTTGTTTGTCAGTTTTGTTGATTTTCCTATTTCTCCATACGACTCTTGCCCTTTGATTTCATTTGCCTTTTAATTGAGTTACAAATTATTTATAGATAATCGAAAATTGGCGAACTGCGCACTTGATTGCTTTCACGCAAACAAAATCCTTCAAAAAAATACAATTTTATGCTTCACTGCTTAGTGAATTGCGCTTTTTTGTGATGAAAAATAAATTTGATAACCTAGAAGGGCGTTAGGGCGCTAGGAAGCACTTAGCCATTTATCATAAGTAAAAAAGGGAATAAGCACAGCAGGCTTCGCCTGGCGTAATTTCATTTTTGCATTTCGGTTGCTAAACGATTTTCTATTAAATATAAGGAATAACAAATTTGAAGTAAAAAAAGATAAAAAATCCAAATTTTGAGTGTTGTAGAGGGGCAAAGCTGATTCACTTAAAGGAAGCTAACGTATGTACCTAGCCATTGACAAAAGTCAAGTTACCGCTACTTTATTATTATTTCCAAAATGGTATACCTACTGTCAGTCCTATTGAAACCGAGCGACCCTCAAATAACACGAAAAATACTGTAACACCGACCTTCTACAACTTGCAAACGACGCTGCACAGTGGTAAAAAATTGAAATTTACTGTTCAAATTTTTCTGCCTCAATTTTTCAATTGGTTTTTTTTATTCAATGAAATCTTATAAAATTGAGTAGAAAGATGTTGAGCTCGCTTTTTGAATTTTGGTTTGTTTGAATTAAATTTCTTAAGTGCACAGCAAGGCATATCAAATAGGTAGTCGCATTAGAACAAAGACAGGATTAACGTGTATTTGTTGTTGCTTCTGGTACCTTAAGTGTCAAAAAATAGGCTACTTTTTTAAATATCATAGTGGGGGATGTGAAAAATAAACAAATAAACGTTCTAAAGGCTGGTTTCCAATCGCTTTGTTCAAGGTTAACATGTGAACACATTTTGTCAGTTAAGAGTTTTGTCAAAAAAATTAACCATATTTGACAGTTCAGAGACCAAATAATTTGAAAAAAAAATTAATTTTTCCTTTTTGGTTGTTGTTGTTTCCGACAGGGTGGGTGTATGATGTATTTTGGAACGAATTTCCGTCATCCCAAACCAAATTTGACAAGGGATGACGGAAATTCGTTCCAAAATAAAAATAAATTAAATCTGCTGCTCTACTGCTACTACCGGTTTAGTATAAAGTAGCAATTTGAAGAAATCCGATTGTGCTGTTCCTCTTAATAAATATTATATAATAAAAACTGCTTGAAAACAATTTTAAGGTTCGACCAAAACGAAAAAAATTCAGAAGAAAAATTTTAAAAGTTAAGTATAAAAAAATATCACCAAAATTTCAAATTTAAGTTTTCTCGCGCGAAATGCTTTTTATGTGGAGGAAAATGCCAATTTTTTCTAGTTAAAAAATTTAAATTTTTCAACAAAAACTTTTTATTAAAAACGGCTCAATAAAGTTATTGAAGTTTAAATTTTGTGAAAAACCATTTTAATTTTTGTGAAGATTCTTTTTATAGCATTTCAAAATTTTCTTCGTAAAATTTTTTCGCTCTAGCTTCAACTCGTTTTTATATGTAGCATTTATTAACAGGCACGAGAGAATTGATTTTCTTCAAAATGGTTACATTCTCTGCCATTTGCATTAAAAATTTTTATAAAAACGAAAAAAATTCAAAAATGGGCATCAACAGGTTTCTTCAAAATTTCATTAGCTTCCATTAAAAAATCAAATCGCTTGAAAAGTAACGACTCTGAATCATTTTGAATAGTAAATTCCAGTTGTGAGCCACTGTGCGCTGGTGGCTTTTAATGCTACTGCATACGTAGCTCACACTACACCCCTCCAGACAAATGCACTATTCTGCGCCCTCGAACGATGAAACGCATGTGAACTATTAACTTTACGAGTACTTGGCGCAT
>NW_023458556.1:16876702-16885323 GCF_013731165.1 Rhagoletis pomonella
ATGCGCCAAGTACTCGTAAAGTTAATAGTTCACATGCGTTTCATCGTACGTGGGCGCAGAATAGTGCATTTGTCTGGAGGGGTGTAGTGTGAGCTACGTATGCAGTAGCATTGAAAGCCACCAGCGCACAGTGGTTCAAAACTGGAGTTTACTGTTCAAAATAATTAAGAGTCGTTATTTTTCAAGCGATTTGATTTTTTAATGGAAGCTAATGCAATTTTGAAGAAACCTGTTGATGCCCATTTTTGATTTTTTTTTTGTTTTTATAAAAATTTTGTATGCAAATTGCAGAGAATGGAACCATTTTGAAGAAAATCAATTCTCCCGTTCCTGTTAATAAATGTAATATATAAAAATGAGTTGAAACCAGAGCGGAAAAAATTTTCACGAAGAAAATTGTGAAATGCTATAAAAAAATCTTCACAAAAAATAAAATGGTTCTTCGCAAAATTTAAAATTCAACACCTTTATTGAGCTTCAAGCCGTTTTTAATGAAAAGTTACTGTTGAAAAATTTAATTTTTTTAATTAAAAAAAAATTGGCATTTTCTTCTATATAAAAAACATTTCACGGGAAGAAGCTAAAATTTTAAATTTTGCTGATATTTTTTTATACTAAACTTTTAAAATTTTTCTTCTGAATTTTTTTCGTTTTGGGCGAACCCTAAAATTGTTTTCAAACAGTTTGTATTATATAAAATTTATTAAGAGGAACAGCACAATCGGATGAATGACAAAATGTGTTCGCATGTAAACCTTCAAAAAAGCGATTGGAAACCTGCCTTTGGAACGTTTGCTTACAAAAAAAGGAAGTCGCCCCAATTTTCTAAATTTTTGTCTATATTTTTTTGACACTTTAGATACCAGAAGCAAAAAAAAACGCGTTACTAAAAAATTTAATACAAACAAATAAAAATTCAAAAATCGAGCTCATCATGTCTCTACTAAATTTTATAAGATTTCTTTAAATAAGAAAAACCAATTGAAAATTTGAGGCAGAAAAATTTTAACAATAAATTCGAATTTTTTACCACTGTGCAGCGTCGGTTGCAAGTTGCAGAAGGTCGGTGTTACAGTATTTTTCGTGTTATTTTGAGGGTCGCTCGGTTTCAATAGTACTGACAATGGATATACGATTTTGGAAATAATAATAAAGTAGCGGTAACTTGACTTTTGTCAATGGCTAGGTACATACGTTAGCTTCCTTTAAGTGAATCAGCTTTGCCCCTCTACAACACTCAAAATTTGGATTTTTTATCTTTTTTTTGGTATCGCACCTTTTTTACTTCAAATTTGTTATTCCTTATATTTAATAGAAAATCGTTTAGCAACCGAAATGCAAAAATGAAATTTAGACGCCAGGTGAAGCCTGCTGTGCTTATTCCCTTTTACTTATGATAAATGGCTAAGTGCTTCCTAGCGCCCTAACGCCCTAACGCCCTTCTAGGTTATCAAATTTATTTTTCATCACAAAAAAGCGCAATTCACTAAGCAGTGAAGCATAAAATTGTATATTTTTGAAGGATTTGGTTTGCGTGAAAGCAATCAAATGCGCAATTCGCCAATTTTGATTATCTATAAATAATTTGTAACTCAATTAAAAGGCAAATGAAATCAAAGGGCAAGAGTCGTATGGAGAAATAGGAAAATCAACAAAACTGACAAACAAAAATCCACCCTGTAGTGGGATTGTAGACATCGCTGCGCTAAATTTCGGTAGTCGAAAATATATCTAAAAATAAATGACACTCGTGCCTACGAATATGCCACATGAAAGCCTGATGAATGCAAAATGAAATGGGATGTTCCTCTGGTAGGTTAGGCTAGGTAATGTTATTTTCTAAAAGCATGGATTTGCATCAGACAGACAGACATCAGACAGAAGGGCGGGATCTACGCCTATCCAACTGGCTATCCTGAACGTGGGTTCCACAGACCATCTTGTATTTGGCCATTCGATAAAGTTAATTTTTAGGCAGAGTTTGCAGGAAGATGTCCGCATTGCGAGCGGCATTGATTGCAGTTAATAAACAGCATTTTCGTGCTAGTTTATCTGCAACACAATTGCCCGGTATACCTTTATAACTTCAGCTTGAAAAACGCTGCAGATATCTGGCAGGTGAAAACTGAGGCTAAGTGAAAGCATACCCCACTTCCAACCTTCAGATCCAATTTGGAGCCATTAGCGTGGATGGCAGCTGAATCATAATACGAGATCAAGACTGAATCCTCCTCGCATTCACCATTCATTGAGGGAATCCTTGTTGTGTGAATCGATTCCTCTGTCCTGTGTGCACGACTGTGCAGTCCTGGAGTTTGCTGCAATATTCTATAGTATCCGATCCTCGTATCACTCCATTTTAGTATTTAAGTTGAGGTGAGAGCGTGTGGTTTATACTTGATCTCAGTCAACATTCTAAGGCAGGGTTCTTAACCGTTATCATATTAGAAATGTGTTTATAGAGAAATCTCTGTTACGGATAAGCAGCCGTTTCAAGCCAATATGTCTGTTGTCAGAATGGGTCCTATACTGCAGGTTTTCCTTGTGGAAGTAATCGAGTTATGGTTATTCTCCGCTCTTCGTCCTCTTTCCAGGAAAGCTTAAAGTCGGGAATTACTTCCAGAATAGGAGATCAGATCTTACACTTTATTACTCTCTATTTAGGACTAGGTCGGCTTCAGAAGATTCGACCCACAGGTCACTGCTTCTAGTTCACTTGAAAGAGCGAAACAGGAGGGTTTTTCTAGGGGCGGATCAAAAAGCATAGCTGAACGTAGACACTCAAAGTAATTCGCATAAAAAACGTTTCCTTGAAATCTCTTTCACTATTCAGTAGTTGAGATGCTAATTGGTAACCTGTACCAATGTTTTGCCCTGTCTAGTCCTTGCTTGGCATCAACAAAGGTTCCTGGGATTGGGTTGTAGTAAACACCTTCAATATTAAAAAAAAAACGAATTTCTTTACTTAACAAGATGAGTATGAAGACCTCTTCGCCACGCATAAATTGTTTTATTAGCGCCTGACATTCGTTTTTTATTTTTGCAACTAATGCTCAAATCCAAGCGATGTGATCTTAACTTCCTTTTGGGGCAGATTTGCCAAGGTCATGATAAGCCTCATTAAGGACTTTCCACGAGTCCGTCCCAGTCCCTGAAGGGAAGGTGTTGTGTTCTCGAAACTTGTTTTCTATATGAACCCAGAGTTTAAGAGTATTCGAGACGAGCTCCAAGAGTCTTTTACTGCAGAATGTAAGATTTATTGCTTTTTAACAGACATGGGCCAGACTGATGCGGTGAGCAAATAGGGTTAACACAACCGGAGCATAAGGAATATTGGCCACAGATAAATATCCG
This sequence comes from Rhagoletis pomonella, assembly GCF_013731165.1. Lineage (NCBI taxonomy): Eukaryota > Metazoa > Arthropoda > Insecta > Diptera > Tephritidae > Rhagoletis > Rhagoletis pomonella. The sequence continues at coordinate 16,880,057 of NW_023458556.1, forward strand.
AAAATTTTACAGGTTTAATTGTTAAAGCAACATCCCGGCTAGTTCACATACACATATAAAAAAATATACATATTTATGTAAATTAGCCTTCTTTTCCACATCATCCGCTTGTGGGAGAGTAAACTGAAAATTATGTGGGTAAACTGCTGCTGCTACTGTAGCATAGCCAAAAATCGATAGCATTTATATTTTGCATTTTTGTATTCGCATAGAACTCTTTCAAAGTTGAGAATTTTGCAAGAGCAAGCAAAAAAGCGAATTTGCAACAAACGCTAGAGAGGATGAAGCTTACTGATGTGTGCTAAAGCTACACTTAAATGCTGACTACTACATACTATACATACAACAACACACATCGATACATTTGAAGTTATATGTGCTTAAGTATGTATTTATATTAGAGTGCATCACTCTCCATAAAAAAATGGTAATAATTTCGGAATTGTAAAAATCTATAAAATCTATAATATTTACATGAGCTGGATGTAAATCAAGTTTTTTTGTGAACAAAATTTTTTTATTTTTTATCAACTCAGACGATAAAGAGTTTAAGCTTAGAAGGGCTGCATAAAAATGTTTAAAAATTGTATCAACGGAAGCAAAATAATGTAATTTTTTAAGGTATTTTCAATTAGGTCCAACGGAAGCCTTGAAATATACTAAAATAAACCGCAACTGTTTTTTTTTGGTGGCGCACTCTAATGTATGTATGCACTACGCATTCAAACTTTTAATGTTACAACAAAAACTCTTTAAAACAACTGCAGTGCGTTGATTTTTTTTTACATAAATAAATAAAAATAATGAAAAATAAAACCAAAAAAAAAAAAGAAAACTTGCGCAAAAATAAAACAAAACTATAATTTCAAGTGTGAAACCAGTTAGTTGGTGTTGCAGTTACGACGATGCACTTTTTGTTATTGTACATAACTTTTATTTCCGCTTGTTCTCCATTTTTGCCCTTACTTTGTGTTGGACGTTTCCGCTTGCCTGCTTGCTTGCTTGCTACTGTAGAATGTTGTGTACTTTGCGGCGCTATGCCTATACAAGCATACTTATTTGCATTTTCTAGGCACAAAATTCGAATTTTCAAGTGAAATTATATAAAGTTTTGTATTTTTATTGTTACTGCAGTCCTTGCAGTATTTTTTCTGTGCTGGTGTGGAAAAGTATATTTTTTCCGTCGTACCCTAAATCAGAAACGGACATAACTCAAAAAATCCAAAATGTTCAGGAGAAAAAAAATTGTTGATGCTGGGCAAGCGACATAAGCAAAACGAAAAAAGTCCGAATAGCATTTTTGAATTTGTTGAAATTTGGCGGACGTTAGAAATATGGACAGTGAACTCTTTTATGGGAAAAAATGAATTATGAAAAATTTCGAGTTGTTACTGTTTCTGATTTAAGGTGTGATATGTAATACATATTATTGCCTTTACCATTATAAAGGTCGTCCCATTAAGCTCGAGTGGTCATCTGAGCTGCCTTCATCCAATTTTCGAAATTACATAATTGGTTTATATCAGGGACAGGGCATAACGTTATTGATGAAACTGTCAATTCACTTGAAATAAATGTTTTACAACTAAGTGATACATACCAATCGATTTCTTTTTTCACCGAGACTCAAATTTGAAAATAAATGTTTATTTGCACTTTTTACGTAAAATTAAAAAAAAAAATAACAATTGTTTTAGATTTTTATATTATAAAGCCAAAATAACAATTATTTTTGGTTTTTATGTTATATGTCTTAGATAACAGTTATTTAAAAGTCATCAATAAAAATCAGTCAGTGACTTTTACTTTTAAAAGTCTTCAATTTAAATCAGTCATCGACTTTTATTTTTTAAATCATTCGTTTAATAGTCATTAACATTTTTCGCAGTTAAGAAGGTGTTGGAAAGCGAAAGTTTACTACGACTTGACTGACTTGACTTGACTTACTACGACAGTGACTGATTTTTATTTATTACGTTTATAAATAAAAGTATTCGATAACTGCTATCTGTGACATATAATTTAAAAATCAAAAATAACTGTTATTTGCAGTTATTTATATAAAAGTCAAAAATAATTGTTATTTTGAATTTATAAAATAAAAGTCAGAAATAACAGTTATTTAAGAAGTAATTAAGTAAAAGTCAAAAAATAGCAATTTAATATATACATATAATTTAAAAATTAAAAATAACTGTTATTTGCAATTATTTAGATAAAAGTCAAAAATAATTGTTATTTTAAATTTATAAAATAAAAGTCAGATATAACAGTTATTTAAGAAGTAATTAAGTAAAAGTCAAAAAAAGATAATTTTTTTTTAAATAAAAGTTGTAACTGTTACGGCCCTGGTTTATATTGTTTCATGTACATATGTACTTACATATGTATGTATGTGGCAAACCATTTAAAAAATATTTTTGGAATAATCGTTCAAATTCTCACTTTTCATATAACATACATATTTTGATATTAAGTTATTTTTTTTAACAGGTGACACTTTTATAGAAATAAAATCGTTGATTTTTTTTTTTTTTATACGTTTAATAAATGTTTTTGCACATAGGCAATTACTTTTTGGAACACCCTACATAATAGCCCAAATATTGCCATGATTTGCAATTTGCTATCGCCCAAATGCAGTTGGCATTTGTATTCATGAAATATTTTGTGTGTCGTAAAATGGAAATAAATTTCTTTATACATTTTGCTGGTCATTTGGACAAAACATAGATAACAGAGCGAGCAGAAATGGGTGAACAGGTAGTTATACATACAAACATATGTATATACTGAGAGATTTTAAGGAATATTCAAATTGTGTTAAGAAAAGCAGATCTACATATTAAATAGGTATACGGTGAATTTATAAACGGATAACGATTTGGTTTTCTCATATTCCCTTTCTTGAATTTTTCTCTGTAACGGCTTAAGCGATTGTGGCCGAGTTCTACAAAGCCAACTCCTCTTCTGTGCCAACTGACGCCAATTGGAATAGCCGTGTAATATGAATATTACAAATACTATAGGGAGAAGATTACGTCAATGACAATGCGAAAGGAAATTGTAAAATATATGATAGGTATATTCTATCTAATTTAGGAAATTATTTTTTTTGGAAAAGTATTCATATTTTCGGTAAGCGTCAAGTATACCCTGACGTTTTGACGATTTTATTTATTTTTATTTTCCATACACTTTTCTTATTTTTTTTTATAGAAGTCTACTATAGTTCATTTAACGGCAAGGACTACAAGAATATTTTTTTTTTGTTTTTAAATTGAATGAAAGAAATTTTCATCGAAATTTTTAAATTCGATTTCTTGGAGGGTATACTTATTTTTGACTCTCACTTTTGGGCTTTTTTCGATAGTCCTAGAGTTTTGAGGGATGCAAGTTCATAAGCGAAGGTTTTTGAAAAATAATTAATTTTTCGAACAGCGACTACGTTTCTCCAAAAGGCTGATATTACTTGAGGTAAATTGACGGACGATTGGCGCGCTGTTTTCGACTGAAATTGGTTGCAAAATATGCAGATAATTTTATCCTACTATCAGCCAACAGCAACCCAGGCAAACCACGGAGTCCGCAAGGTGCGCACAATTGGGACTCTCTGTGCGGTGCACTAATCCTCCTAGAGAAGCGCCTAAAAAAGTCCTAAAGGAACAAATTCGCCGAAGAAAAGGGCTTGCTTTATATATCTGAAAAAGGTGTGCCTATAGTGAGTGATTTCGATGTGCCAGAAAGCTGGGCATATAAAATCTACATCGAAAGGGTGGATAAAATCTGATGTCTTGGAAAAGTGGACGCTAAAAATTAGACTATTGTAAAAATGGATATAGAAAACTGAACCTTAAAAGGTGGACAGTCAAAAAGGTTCATCTCATATATCCACCTTTTACTGTCCAATGCTTTCGTCCACTTTTTACGATTGGGCACATAGTCGTTGTTATTTCAAAGGTGAAAACCCAAATCGAGTTGTCATCAAATTTGAATGCTCATTTTTTTAACGAACAGCAATTTATGTCCACTTTTTTTTTTAAATTAAACAAAAATCTTCTACAACTTTTAATAACCAAATAATAATGGCCAGTCTTTCAAATGCTAAAAATTTATGCTCACTTTTTAAAGATCAAGTTTTTAAAGATCTGTTTTTAAGTTATCAAAAAACTATGTCCAGTTTTCTAATGGCCATATTTATGTGCATCTTTCAAATTACCCAAAAATATATTCCAGTTTTGAGTATCACAAATAAATATATTTATGTCCAGTTTTTAAATTACCAGTTTTTTGATGTTTCAAAATCTATGCCAACTTTTTTAAATGATCAGCAATTTCTGCCCAATTTTTAAATAACAAAAAAAAAAATATGCCAAATTTGTAAAGGCCACAAATTTACATCTTTCAAATTTTTAAAAAATTGTGCCCATTGGTATCCAGTTTTTAAACTGTCAAAAAAATATGCGTGGTTTCAAATGACCAAAAATGTAGGGCCATTTTTTTATTAACCAAAAATTTGCGTCCAGATTTTAAATTACAGAAATAATTATAAGCAGTTTTTAATCAACAAATATTTACATTACATACATGTGTACAAATTACCAAAAAATTATGTCCAGTTTTTTAAGGACTAAAAATTTGTGTCCATTTTTTAAAGGACTAAAAATTTATTACTAGTTTTGAAAAGATCAAAAATTACTGACCGTCTTTTAAATTACCAAAAAATTATGTTCATTTTTTTGATAGCAAAAATTTATGCCCTGTTTTTAAAGGATCCAAATGTACCCATCTTTTGAATTATCAAAAAATGATTCCACCTTTTATTTTATTTCATTTATAATTTTGAACTTAGCAAAAAAATATGTCCGACTTTTTGCTACCAAAAATTTATTTCCAAGATACAATTTACCAATCAAATTGCTGGATTTTTTACTGTTACTTTACCGCTTAGTTCTCTTGAACAAATTTCTCATAATTTTTACATCTGTAGTTTGGTATTTGATTTTTTGACATAATAGACAAATCCACCAAAATTTTTTTTTTGGCACTGACCACCAAAAAAAGTTTTAATTTATAAACACATTTAAAGTTAGAACCATTGGTATTAAAGTGAGAACACCGATTTTCTGGCCTAATTACTCAGCATCACCAGTAATCCCCTTCTCCTACAATTTATCAATTAATCAACGAAATGCAAATTGCAAGCGAATAAGTTTGCTACCAAAGAACCAACCAACCACGCTAAATGCACCAAAGAAATCCTTTGC
>NW_023458556.1:16885423-16915906 GCF_013731165.1 Rhagoletis pomonella
CCAAAGAACCAACCAACCACGCTAAATGCACCAAAGAAATCCTTTGCAACATTCATTAAGAAAAACTATGCAGCATTGCCTTCGTCACTGCACCGCCGCCCACCTCAATCGTCCTCGTCACTAACTTGAGTTTGTTTGCGCAAGCATGTGACAAAGGAACGGAATGGAATGTGAAGCAACAAAAAAGGAAATGAGTATAAATACAAATGTGAGCAGTAGGGCAACAAAAAAGGAAATGAGCAAAGTGTCGTAGCAACTCTTTGCAGGCTCATTGTGCTAAATAATAATGTGATGGAATGGAAATGAAGATGCAAATGCGAATTTTGGCAAGTAGACAAAAGAAAGGCTTCGTTCGGTTAAATTATTTTTTGGCTAAGGCACATGGCGTCTGAGCAGCTGGTGTGCGTGTGTAAGCGTACGAAGAGGGCGAATGCCAAAAAGGTTCTCTAACATGATTTTAATGTTGCCAAATGCGCTAAAGAAAAAACCGCAGTGACTGAGATAACAAAGAACAAAAAAACAAACAAAAAACTCCACATATTTTGCGAGAAAACTTTGCCAAAAATACATACAGAAAAGCAAGAGAGAAACGCTTGGCCCGCAGCGCAACGTTTTTCCTGTGGGCAAGGACGAGTGTAGGAAATGACACAATTTGCAATCATTTTTATAGTCCTCCGCCATTCTTTGGTTACTTTGCAAATGTGTGTTAGGGGAATTTATGTGTGGCCACATATGTATGCGCATACATATTCGCATGTTTATGTACTTACAGTGACTCAAATAAGCGTTCAGATGTTGACTTTTTCTTTAAACATTTAAAATTTTTCAAACTTTTTAATCTGAAATTTTAGAATGCTTTTGGGTATGTAAACAAAGTGCTTTCAAACAAGCGTCTAAAAATTCACTTTGATTTTTAATAATTTATTTTCAACGCCGGACTTTTGTGTTTTTTGTTTTTTGTCACACAATAAGTGCAAGTGCGTATTTTGTTGAATGAGAAATTCATGTTTCCATTGAAAATAGTGCAAAACTGCCTACTGAAAAAATTATTTATTTAACCATTTTTTAATACTAAAGATATTTTATTTATCCTCCCATTGCATTTTCTGGCATTTTCTGGGGGTTTTGGCGGACCTATAAAATATAGTTACTATGAAGAAATGGTTTAATAAATAATTGGGTATTGTTGTTGGGATTTTCCTGAAGAGAACCAGAGTTTTCCGATGGAAAAATATTGATTTTCAAGAATTCTATACCATTTCTACGAAAAGTGTTTTTTTCCCATATAGAATACATGGAAAACTTTGAGCACTTTGAGCGACCTCAAACTATTTTTTTTTATAAAAAAAAATAAAATAAATAAAAAATAGGGGTATATTTTTTTTGGTATTGAACAAGCATAAAAATTCCAACTTTACTTTTTCACATACATTTTATGTCCACCCTAATGTACATTCTCTCCCAACACTTGTGTTTTCTTTCCTTGGACGTACTTAAATCTCGATTTCTTAGCTCGAAAATCGAAAACAATTTTCATGATAATCTCATCTAAACTTGTATATACATTTGTAGTATGTATGTATGCACATTAGGATGCATCGCTCGCCATACAAAAAAAAAATACGATACGGCTTTCGCCAAAACGCTCCAGGAAATATATTAAGATTTACGTAAACTGCACGTATTAGTAAATAACTAGTAATTTTTAATCAAAAAAAAAATACTTTAATTCTCATATAAACATTTAAGAGTACCATTAATTTCTTCATGATGTAATGTTCGGATCTAAACTAAATTGGTTCGGGACCACCTCTGAGACCCTACCTTTCCGATAAAAAATAATTTCTTCATGATGCAATAATTGGATCTAAACCAGATTAATATGGGACCTTCTGAGACCCTACCTTTCCGATAAAAAAAGAACTATCGAAATCGGTTGACGTCCAATTTATGCGGCAACAAACATACAAAAATAAAAATAAAAATATTCCGACGAATTGATAACCTTCTTATTTTTTTAAAGTCGGTTAAAAACTATAAAATTAGGTCTAAGAATTACTTTTTTGTAAAAAATCACATGAGAAAGATGTTAAAAACTTATATCAACGGCATCAAAATAATGGAAATTTTTGGAGATATTTTCAAGTCCATCTAGCTCACGTGATACTTAATATTTTTCCGAAAGGTAATGTTTTATTATTCTGGTGGAAGAACTGCCACTTTTTTTGGTGGTGCACCCTACTGTAAATATGTGCATGCTTCAATGTTTTGATTTAACTCGAAAGGTATTGACACGATGTAATAAGCAGAGAAGCATTAAAATGAAAATGTTTCGGCAATGCGAAAAGTGTAGCAAATGTTTGTGTGTAAATTTTTTATGAAGCTATTCCTGAAATTGCTAATAAATTGGAACATTAAAATGTAAGCAAAGTTATGCGCAAAATTGAGGGATTCCGTTAAATAAAAAGTGCGAGCACATAAACATATTACATTTTGAATTTAGCATTGCATATAAATTGAAGTTAGAAATTTATTAATACAAATTGGTTTCATTCGTCAATAAACTTAGAAGTGGAGCAGTTTTCAATCTGTGTGATTAATGTTTTATCTGGGAAATAATGCTACAGTAAAACTTGCTTAAGTTAGATGCTATCTTTCGCAGCTACTCAGGCGGGTTGTGTACTTCAAAGAGGTAAGGAATTGGTTATATAGTGAAAGGAGCAAAAAAATCTGAGGAAGCTAAGCTAGTTGGGCACTTAAGCTAGGTCAAGTAAGCTGATTTTACTGTACTTATGTATTTCACACAAATTTGTGCGCGACTAGTCGAACAGCTTATGATAGAGTTCAGATTAGAAAAATATTGCGCAGAATGGCGAGGAGAGCAAATTCCACAGATCTGTGTCCCATTTCTCCTGATTTTAACATTCAACTCATTGTCATTTTCTTTCCATTGATCTTGTGCTCTACTGTGTTGTGCCGAATTTTGACTAGCCATTGAAATTAAAAAAAGAAAAAAATTCGTGCCATTTAAAAATGGGAAAACGAAACGAGCTTTGTCATTAAAATTTTTTGTCATTTAATGCCCAGTAGAAATACGGCATTAGAGAGCAGATCTAATAAAATTTGCCAGGCAGCTGGGTGATGATTTCATGCCAGGGAGGGGCACTATCACAAACAAGCGTGAGCAAAAACTTGTGCGAGAAATCGAGAAACAGAATGGACCCTTATTATGTCGAATTTCCACTAGGGATTGAAATGAGAAAAACTTTTTGCTATTTAAAAAATGTTATGCGTAAACAGAATTAGTGACTATTATTTTCAATGTAATAAAACGAATAAAGTCTAGTCTCCATTAGCGCAGTTCCGAAAAACGAGATACAACATAACATATTTCTCTTAGTTTTTTTTTTATAAAATTATAGTTTATTAAACATCAATTTTTCAATTTAATTAGAACTCGGTGAAAATTCAAGATATACCAAAAAATTTCATTAAAATCTTCAACTTTTCAATTCGATTTCTTAGAATTTGATTATGCAGTTTTGAAGCCCATAAAAATTTAGTACAATAAGGTGCAAGTTTCAAGTCTAAAAATTACCGCTGATTTTTTTAATTTTTTTGTCAAGGGTGTTTCGCTTTTTTCCATATAACGCATGAACAAAATCTATTTTTATATGTAAGAAAATGCGCGTATATATGTAAAAAAAAAGATTTTGTTCATACATACGTTACATGGAAGAAAATACTCAACACCCGCGACAAACAATTTCTAAAAAATCAACGGTAATTTTAAGGACTTGAAACTTGCACTTTATTATATTGAATGGGCTACAAATAAAATAAAAAGTTTGAAATTTTGGTGTTTGCTTTGAAAGCTTTGAAACTTTTATTTATGTGGTTTCTGTTATAAATTGAAATACATTTTAAACGAAAACTATTAAAGATAAATAAATAAACATAAGTTGCAAACAAGAACATTTTGAATTTTGCTACTATCTTATTGGGCGCAGCTGTATATGTTATATATACTTCTCAATGGTACCTGTATTTTGTATTAGACAGCATTTACTAATTTTTGTGTGTATTTTAAATTTATAGCATTTCTTTTTATGTATTTGGTTGTTTGATGTGCAACAAAGTACTTACTTTTAACCTAACTAAGTATTAATAAACGTACCTAAATAAATCAATGTTGTGTGTATTTGTAATAATAAAAAAGTCGATATTTTTTAATAAATTTCAATACCCATTTTGGAGATATTTTGTGCCCCAATTAAACGAACGAATGCTCGATGTCGTCATAAAAAATAAAAAAAATGTAGAAGGCCATAAAAGCACTTAAATGTTTTTATTTTTGTTTAATATTTTATTTATATTTTTGACATCTACTATACTTTTTAATTTTCCATCTGTTTTTTAAATTATTTGATGTTATAGCTGTTTATTTTAAATGTTTTGAAATTTTTTCCATTTTATTATTTTCTTTAAATTTTTTGTACCTTTTCTTACTTTTTTAATTTTATATTTCTACCATATTTTTATTTATACTATATTTTTTTTACTATATTTTATATTTCTACTATAAATTTTATTTTATTTGTTTTTAAATAAATTTTTAACAACTTTTTAATTTACGTATGCATATTCTCTTTAATTTATTATATTCTTTATTTTTACTTTACTCGATAATATATTAAAATTTGTATTAATCAAAGTTGAGGAAAAAATTTAAAACATTCGAATGTAAATTTTTTTTAAATAATTTTTTTTTAAATAAATTTTTTTTCAAATTAAAACATTTTTTTGTCTGCTGTAATGGAGTTTCGAAATATACTTAGTTAAGTACTTCTCCATAAGTTTTATTAAATCGTAAAGATAAACAACTTGCTCTTGGCTTAAGAAAGTCATGGGCATTTAGTTTTTCAATTTCGAAATTTCTTTTGGTTTTAAATATTTCAAGTTTATATTTCGCTGTTGTTATTTTTTTGCCTTATGTCAATTTATATTTAACAATTTGGTTGAGCTTAAGGCCGTTTTTAATGAAATTTTTTGTGGAAACACCACAAAAATGTTTTACCACAAAAATGCTCATTATAAATGGTTTAGATTTTTTTTATTTATATTTTTATTATTTTTATATTTTTTTTTGTATTTAAATTTGTTATCATTTTGAATTTTTATTCTTAATTCTTTATTATTTAAAATTTTCTGTACTTTATTATTTGTATTTTATTTTGTATTTTATTATTTGTAACCTTTCTATTTGCAATTTTTTACTACTGGTAATTTTTTTGCTATTTTTTTTTATTATTTGTATTTTTTTATTGTTTGTATGTATTTTATTATTTGTAACTTTTTTGTTATTTGTATTTTTTGTTGTTTGTAATTTTTTGTTATTTGTAAGTTTTTTGTTTTTTGTATTTTTTTTTGTTATTTGTATTTTTTTATAATTTGCAGTTTTCTTATTTGTGATTTTTTATTTATTTTTTATTATTTGTGGGTTTTTATTATATTTAATTATGTGGCTGTTGCTATTATTTTCTTCATTTAGTTATTTTTTATTTATTTTTATATTTTCTATAAAGTTTTTGTATATTTTTTCATATACTTTTTATATATTTTGTATGTATTTTTCTTTTTTTTCTTTTTAATTTAACAAACATTTCATTTAATTAATTGATTTTTTTGTGTTTTATTTTTATTTTATTTTTTAATCTTTCTGTTTATTTGTTTTGGTCTTTTCTGTTTATGTTTTTACATTTGTTCTGTTTAAGGTTCTTTTCTGTTTATGTTATTTTTATTTTTTCTATCTTTGCTACACCAAGAATATGATCTATCGTAAAAGTTGCATATTTACCTTAGCCTAACCGTATGTCTGAATGTTGGTTTCTCTGTAACTATCAGCAGCAAAAAAAAAACGAAAATACCCTAATATCCTTTATGTTGTACTCCTAATATGTGTATCTATCTAAATGTGTCACTAGCTTGATTGTATGTATGTATGTATGCTTGGATGTGCCTGCAACTATTCAACTAGCGAAATCAAATTTAATTTTTCTAATTTCTTTCTTCTCTTCTCTTCCTGCCTCCCCTGCAGCCTTTGCTACAACCAACAGCAGATAATTCAAATATGAATGGCTATAGTCGCAAGTCACCATCAAAGCGTCGCTATGAGGGTTCCAAGTATCCAGGTAAGTGTGCACTGCAATATAACTGTATTGGAGCGGAAGTTTTCTCGTTTCCGGCATAGCTTTGATGACTAGTAGCTAGTAAATGCGGTGGGTGGGAAGGAATGGCAGCTGATTTGCAAAAGCCACTTTCAAAGCAGCAATACTCCGATGTTTTGTTGTTGGAAACGATGATTTACCGAGCTTCCGCTTTTCAGGGATAATTAATTTGCTTTTGTATGCAATTCACTATTCTATTCTATCATTTATTTATTTATTTATTTATTTTTGTTTTTTTTTTTTCGTTTCCTGCCAGCCTTGCCAAAGAAGAAGCCACGTACGGGCAAGGAGCGTGTACCGCAACCGAAGAATACCGTCGCCATGCTGAATGAGCTGCGTCATGGTTTGGTTTATAAATTGGAGTCGCAAACTGGGCCGGTGCATGCACCGCTATTCACCATTTCCGTTGAGGTGAGTGGCTGCGTATTTCGTATTTTATTTATTTTTATTGAAAACCGTTTACTTGTTTATTCCCCCCCCCCGCCAACATTTATCAATGCAGCGCTTTTAGTTGTCGAACTTTTTTATTTTGTTCGCACACCCTTTATGTCGTTAGCGTCGAAATGTTTCAATTCTAATGGAATTTGCATGATCGCATTTTGCGCAGTGGCGCAACGGTGGTAGTGTTACGAATTGAGGTGAAGTGGGAGGCGCCTGGCCTGGCGTGCGTGTGCTAGTGTGTGTTACCGAAAATTGTTGGCAATACTTGTTTTTTTTTGCTGCTGAATGAAAACGAGATTTGCTGAAGCATTTGAAGTGTTTGTATGAATTTGCGTACATCGGTTCTATGCATTTGCTTGGTTCAATCCGGTCTTTTGTATCAATATTGCGCTTCGTTTTTTTGTTTGTTTTGTATACTTTTTATTTCACCATTTTTTGATGCTTCCAACTATTAAATTTTTTCGTTTTGCTACACATTTCTGCCAGCGCTAGGTTCTATACTTCGAAATAGTTGGAAATTTCCATCGAATTTTTAGTGAGTTTTTAATGCGTTTTCTTCTTCTTTTCCAGTTGTATATATTTATTTATTTATTTAGAGAAGGGCGGACTTTTTCCATGCGCTTTAAAATTAGTTTACTCAACGGCGATGAATGCGGTTATTTTTTTTTTTATTTAATGGCTAAGTCAATAATAAATTAGTATTTTTTTTATAAACGTTACAGTGTTAAAAGTCAATTTATAACGCAGTATGTAAAAATGCAAGGCAAAAAATACACAAAATTATTTTAGTTTATTGCTCTTTGATAGCACTGGATTCAGCCTGAAAAACACTGGCAGAATCAGGAAGTCGAACGGAGTATTAAATTCGAATATCAGTCGATTCAGTAGAGATATCCCTACGATAGAGCCCATTTTGGAGCCGGCGCTAAAAGAGTTGTGTCGAAACGTTAAAAACGCAGTTTTCTTGCTAGGTTCTCGAATAACTGAATAATGCACATAGTGTTATTAAATTAGCTAATTTTCTTCCGTCTAATGATGTGAGCGTCTATTTTGACATTTTCTTGTCTAGGTTGACCTAGCTATTTTCCACTAAAATACCTCTTCTTCCTCCTAGACTTCATAAACAACCACGGTATACTACTTACGTAGTACTACTCGAAAAAATTTGAAGAATAAAAAAGTAATAAATATCATAAACTGTATAAGGACAACACTGCGAATGCTGTTCTCAGCGATCAATATACAAACAATGTGAATCAATTAAGTGTACTGGATAAGTTTCTTTATAATCGCTAAATTGGTAGACTGGAAGCTGAGCTAAATGAAAGTCCTAAAGCAGTTTGAAATTTTTATTTTTTTATTTATTTTATTTTTTTATTTATTTTATTTTTTTATTTATTTTATTTTTTTATTTATTTTATTTTTTTTAATTTTTATTATATGTGCTTCAAAGGGAAATGCTTTCAGTCTTTGCCTAACACAGTTGAATGCTTTGCTGAGTTCTTCCACCGTGCGACAGTCAATTTTACACACGAAAAAATCAGTATCTTCACAAAACTGGGGGCCAAATATAGATTCGACACATTGTACAAAAATTAGACTTTCTTGATCCCAAAAATTTCTATTTATGTGCATATACAAAGAATTTTTTTTTTATTAAAAACACTTGTTCCCTCTATATAAACTCCTGGCCCCTTTGGTGAAAGGTTGGCTACGCCCTTGTATACGGTCAGTTTGTTCTTTTAAAGCGCATACATGGTTCCAAAATAACGATTCCAGTATCTTCATTTATGTATATTGTAACTATCAATATCTTAAAAAGGGAAGTGTACATTTTTTTTTTATCTAAAACTTATAAAGTTAGAAGGACGAAATTCGAGGATGTGGTAGTTTACGTGTTAGTCCTTGACATATATTTTTTTCAAAAATAAATATTGGAAATTTCCAAGGATATTCACGACATTTCAATACTTATTCGTCGTGGTGCAACAAAAAATTATTATACCCATATTGTTACTCTACAATGCACCAAATCTTTTAATTAATTTTTTTATTCAATCATATCCTGGAAATTTCAAAGTCCTTTAAAAATTAAAAACTCAGTTATACTATATTTGGCCCCAAGTTTTATATTGAATATATTGATTTTTTTGTGTGTTTTAAAGAAATTTGATTTTTGTCGCACGGTGTAATCAAAATAACTCCCACGCTCGCTCGAATTTATCCGAACGCATTGACATTGGTTATCTCTTAATCACTGAATTGGATCTAAGTATTGCTATGTCCACGCTTAAACCTTCGCTAAAATGCGATAGTGATGACCTCTGTGCCTATGTCTGATAGTTTTTTGGGCGTTCTGTAAAAACTAATTGTAAACGCGCCTTTCAAACCCTTTTCACGGCAGATGTTTCGTCCTTCATCAGCCTACATATTGCTATAAAAGGCCAAGTACTCGTCTATATACCATTTGTACAGAGCTCTCGGTATGGGATTTTGATATAGAAATTTCTGTCGAAACAAATTTCTTTTAGTACGGAGTCGAAAAATCCCCGTCTTTCCAACTCTGGTATTTTACCCAAAAGAAGTCACTGTTGCTTAAAGCTTAAACAGACGGCAGCGTTGATTCGGCTTAGCTCGGACTTAATCCGGATCAACTACAGTTAATTCTCGAGTTATACGGATCAACGCTGCCGTCTGTTTGTGCTTTTAGTCACATTCGCTTTATTTAAAAAGTGAAAAAAAATGTAATTAATAATTTTTAGAATATATTTAATTACTTAAGTCCAATTTTATGTTTTTTTTGGTCCTCATAAATTTCACCTTCTTTGTTTTCTCCACATAATAAAATATTTTAACATCAGATATGCATCGCTTTTAACTTATTTGTTATTACCTTAGACTTGTGAGCTGATTGTTGCGGCTGTTAATTAACTTAAGTTGATTTGTTTGGCACTTAAGTAAATTGATAGAATTTTGTTGTGATTCAACCACAAGGTAGCACAAATAACAGCAGCAATGTTTCATGAATAAAATTTCCAATGAATATCCTTAAATTTTAAGAGTAAACAAGTGCGTCATATAGACGTATGTATGGAAAATATCAGCAATTTCTAGTATTAAGCAAAGCAACTGTGAAAATGCCGACTGATGACCGATGCGAGCAATAATTTGCCGGCTACTATACATATGCACGTTTTATATATAAAAACAAATTTTCTCGACGTTGTATAATCATAAAATCCGCTCACAGCAAAGAATCATTTCTGTTCATTGAACACAATAAACATTATTCAACCAGATAATCCTTAGAGTTGACTGCATTTCAAAAGTTATTGTTTCTCATTCATATGCTTCTGCAGAGAGATGAATGTTGATAGGCTTTCAATTTAATGCACATAGTACATATGCTAAGCGCATGCAATGTCCTTGCTACTTGCTGTCTACACTTTATACTAATTAACCTTAATGCCTGGTGCGGTGAAATGCAAATGTTTGTTTTTATGCATCGGTGATGCTCTCAATCTACTGATACTTTTAGTAGCACCACCTTTTTATTTTATGTATTTTATTAGCTTCGATAGCTTTCGATTCTATAAATAACATAAAAATATATCAACATACGTACATACCTGGAAAGAAAAAAACGTTGTGTATTATGATCCCCCAATGTGTCATAAAATGTGGTAATTTTTATTGCTCGCAATAAAATATTTTGTTTCAAGTTTGGGTCATTTGTGAGGCGAAAAAAAAACTTGCTTCATACTACCTTCAATCGGTTTTAAAATTAGTTAGTTTTACAAATTTCTACGAAAATCGAAAATTGCGTAAAAGTGGTTGAAAAAAATGGTTGGAATTATTTATCTTGAACAACTCGCCTCTGTTTCAATAAATATGATACAAAGTTCTTCTAAAAATGTATCATCTGTCATAAGAGTTTACGGTAAAAAGTTGCCCACCCATTTTTTCGAGTGAAATAAACGCAATTTTCGGAGGAGTTTCAACGCGGCCCAGCTCATGAATGCAATTGAATTGTATTGGTAAAGTATTTTGGAAAGCAGCACATTTTCCGTGCTTATCCTAATGCACATATGTACATACATACAAATAAAAAATAAATGTTGAACAAAAATCCATACATTGGCCAAAAGGAGTTCGACGTATCTGAGTGCTCATTTATTATCCATGTCAGCCACAAATGCGCAGTTCTACTTCGTAACACTGATGAATGAAGATACATACATATTCACATAGATATGTACATACCTACATACATATGTACGTAGGAATATACTTAGAAATGTTAAACCAGGTATAGCGCCTGTAAGTATATCAACACTATGTTTTTTTTTGTAATGTTAAATGATAAGAAACACAAACTTTAATATTTCTAAAAAAGTGAAGTTGAATAAAAAATATTTTTTGTTTTTATTTTACTACGTACAATTAGTCCAGCGTTTTATTAATTTTTTATCCCTATAAATCATTAATAATTTTTATCAAGGTCTTCGAAATAAGCGAAACGCATACCACTTAACCATTTCAAAAATAGTCAGAAGGTGGCTAATCGGTAGAATATGTTGGAGCTTAGATTTGAGGTTATGGATTTTCGCCATGAGCACAGGAAATTCACGTTTTCCTTTGAAAATTCCCTTTTTTATTTGAAATTCACGTTATTCTTCGAAATTCACGTTTTTTTCGAAATTCGCGTTTTCCTTCGAAATTCACGTTTTTCTTCGAAATTCACGTTATTCTTCGAAATTTACGTTTTTCATTGAAATTTACGTTTTTCTTTGAAATTTGCGTTTTTCTTCAAAATTTACGTGTTTCGTCGAAATTCACGTTTTTCTTCGAAATTCACGTTTTTCTTCGAAATTCACGGTTTTCTTCGAAATTCACGTTTTTCTTCGAAATTCACGTTTTTCTTCGAAATTCAAGTTTTTCTTCGAAATTTACGTTTTTCATTGAAATTTACGTTTTTCATTGAAATTTACGTTTTTCTTCGAACTTCATGTTTTTCTTCGAAATTCGCGATTTCCTTCGAAATTCGCGTTTTACTTCGAAATTCACGTGTTTCTTCGAAATTTACGTTTTTCTTCGAAAATTACGGTTTTCTTTGAAATTCACGTTTTTCTTTGAAATTCACGTTTTTCTTCGAAATTCACGTTTTTCTTCGAAAATCACGTTTTTCTTCGAAATTCACGTTTTCTTCGAAATTCACGTTTTTCTTCAAAATAGAGCTTGTCCAACAAAACTACCAGCATTCAGAAGGAGAAGATCCTCCTTCCCTCCAGCTCCTCGTAAATGAACGTTAATTAATGCGCATTTGCATATTTATGTATGTCACATCCTTAAATGAAATAAAAATTTCATGCTTGTAATGTTCTTATTTCTTGCAAATTTCTCATATGTATATGGGGTATTCCATCGTCACGGGTGGGACATTTGTACAGCAAAAATAGTTTTTCTTTTTTAATTTAAGTATAAAGTACTAAGCAATTCTACATTTTGATAAAGCTACACCTAGTTCACTAATATACGAGTTATTACCAAATGAGAAAAATATTCCAACTTGATTTTATATTGGAAAATTCTGAGCTGTTTCTTCCGTCACGGGTAGGACAAAGAAAAGACACTGCTTTTTGGAGAACATATATTTTAAGGAAAGTCTGTGAATTTACTTAACATTTCTATCTGGATTAGATGTTTTACTATACAGAAAAGAACCAGCAATCCCAACAAAGCACAAACCATAATAAGAATTATTTGTTTATTATTAAAAAATTCAAAATTCTCCTGTCACGGGTGGGACAACTTTTGTCACGGGTGGGACACGTACGATTTTCTTCATGAAAGGAAGCTTCTAGTGAGATCCATATCAAAGAGATTAGGTATGATAAATGTTAGAGGTCAAATACAAGATCAATTGACCTACTTTTATGACAGTGGAGTCATTGTAAGACGCACGATATACTGCTGACCCCAGGATCTATTTTAGGGGCAATAGTTATACCAAACGAAAGCTAGAAGTCGCCAGATTGATGTATTAAAATGCATGGAAGAAAGGATTATTTGCAAACGCATGAAATTTTATATGCATTTTCCTAATGCACTTCTGCACGGTGCATTTGATTGCAACGAAATTTCGAATGTGCCTTAATGATTTTCAAGTTTGTTTAGAATAGCTATGTATGTCTGACTAATACTAACTACAGGCTAAACATGTATATCGACTACTGTTATCACGTCGATAGAGATGTCTAACCTGCTGTTAGTGTTGACCAGACATTGAGTAACCGGCTTAAGAGTGGCTCGAGTTGAGTTATTGTTGGAAACTGATTTCATGGACAAATCATGCTCAAATTTAGCTATTCCTTAAAACCATAGAACGTCAGAAAAGATCTTGTGTATCGATGTCTAATCCGAAAAGTTATCTGCATTAGAATACTTGTAAGCAGATACATATGTATATCTTTGTCACTTAAAGGCTATTTATTGGATTGAATTTATAAGTTTCGCGAACTTCTAGATTTTCTTGGTTGGAACTTTTCAGGTAATTGTTAATATTGACTTTTAATTGTTGTTAAGCAACCCTCATCATAGAATTCTCTGGCGTCTCTAAGATAGTAATGCTTATCTTGACTTTTCGAGCTGGCCACGCGAAATTTTTTACTACATCGCTTAGCCCACCAACAGTATTATGGTGTTTAGTCAACCTGTACTTCAGAGTTTTGTGGCATTAAACATAGGTTTGAAACGTTAAACTTATTTTTTTATTGTTAGGCATCATTAGAAAAAAATTATAAATGATTGTCACGGGCGGGACACGATAAAACGTTTCAAAATCTCTTAAGTAGGTACTTATAATATAATAAAAGAAATGAAATAGGGCTGCTTAGTATAAACACACTCTAGTTATGAAATTATAGAAAACTCCCTAAAGTAGTAACTAAGCAATACGAAGTTTAAAACTTTTTAGTCACGGGTTGGACATGCTAAACCGTAGTGATTTTATCCTATTATATAATTTAAATGCCTATTTTTCTTCAATGCCATATTGCTTCTTCGGGGCGCAGAAAGATCGAGACATTTATTCCCCCCTTCAAAAAAATAATAACTTTGTGAATACTTGATTTTGCAGAGCCTTCTATATTAAAATATGTTGTCGTATTCAACTACTTTTCTTATGTTGAAGTTTTGAGTGTATTTACAGTGTAATAAAATAATATAACTAAATTTTTTTTCGAAAAAACGTTAATTTCAGGTATTGAGGATTGATTCATCAAGCATTCCATGTTCAATAAGCTACTCTACAATTGGACACAAAGTTTCACTTACTCATGGAATACCCCATATTGATCAGGGAGCATTAAGAGCCTTCGACTAATGTACTACGGCAATTTGTAGGCAGTTTCATAGTTATCGATGAATTGGTATTGATAAATTGGTATCGAAAAATTTATATCGATAAATGGATATCGATACATTGGTATCAATAAGTTGTTATCGATAAATTGGTATCAATAAATTGATATCGATAAATTGGTATCAATAAACTCATGTCGATAAATTGATGTCTATAAAAACACATATCTATAAACCATAGCTATAAAAAACAGAGGGTCAAGATACACATAAACATCAAGAATTGGACTACAATTTCTACATAAACTCCTGCCAGAAATGTACCCCTTTATTTAATGTATACTTATTTTTAGCTGTACCAAACTCTTATGGCTCAGTTATGCATACTTGGCATTGCATGAAAGTTGTCACATAAAGAATGTGTTAAATGAGCTTTACGTGTAAGCGGCTACCCAACGCACAGCATTACATATGTAGAAGTCGGTTGGTTTCTACGTAAAAATGACGTGCAAAGTATGAATAACTGAGCTATTAGCTATCCATGCTACAATGTGCCGCCATATGCTAACTAAAAATATATGTAATTGTCCTCAATAAATGCACTCCCCATACAGACTCATTAATCAAGTTTCGAATGAACGAAAAACTTAATTCAAAATTTGGCAAACGCAGCGCGAAATAAAAGCTCAAATAAATTGTTAAGCTTCATTGAAAATGTCGGTGCAAATATACGTTTTTCTATTAGAGCATATACGATATCGCCAATAAATATACAAATAGCAGCTAATGCAAAAAGGGATGCAAAAATTTGCAAGCACAATAAACATACATATGAACATTAGACTGCATCACCAAAAAAAGTTGCGGTTTTCCGGCGGGATTACAAAATTTATTATATTTTAAGACGTTCACCAAAATATTTGGGAAAAATGTTAAGATTTAAGTGAGCTGGACGGATTTTTGGAGGTATTTTGAAATTGGTCCAGCTCACTTAAATCTTAATATTTTTTCGAAATATTTTGGCGGACGTCTTAAAATATAATAGATTTTATAATTCCAATGGAAAAATAGTACCGATTTTTTTGTATGGGGGGTGATGCAGTCTAATGTACATACATATGCGTTTATTTGTTTGTTTTTATTTTAAATTCTTGCAACAGCTAATTCAGACATGAAGCGAATGATTTTTGATCATAATTCACTTAAAATGTGCACAACACCTGCAGTTGTCAATTGATATTAGAGCAGCAGAGCACAACAGTGAACAAAAATCATAGTCGCCACTCATTTGTATTTAAAATTGCATTAGAGCTTTGCTCCGAAATGAATATGCAAATAAAGTGCAAAGGCACTCAAAGGCTCGGTCGCCTGCCTGCTGATAGTGTTGCCGCAAGTGAATTATGTTGCCACTTATGATTATTCATGTAAATAAGGGCGTTCATATGCCCATAAGTATGCGTTGGTTGTTTTTTCGGCTATTTATGTACATAAATACATACACACACTTAAACACATATGTATTTGGCACGTTGTTGTGCAAAGAGAAACATTTAATTTATAGTCCACATTTGCATTTGTAACACCAATTGGCTCAACGAATCGCCAACTCATTTGCGCCGCTTTTAATTGATTGCCATTCGCACACGCCCATCGAGAATTCGCCAGCTGTTACCTACCATAAGTATGTGAAGGAGATAGGCTCGCGTGCAATCTGCGTACGTTGCTTTCTTCTGGTGCGGTCCAAAGACCCAAAAAACAGAGTGGTAGTTGACGATCCACTCTCTTCTCATCCCGCTTGGAAAACGAGGATGCTACAGAGTATTTTGCCTGTAATTGTAGACTAGACACGCTTATGTAGGTCAGATGCAAAGCCATAAACAAATTCCATCCTCCCAACCGATTTTCATTGGAAATATTGTATTAAAAACATATACAAATATTAACAATTTAACTCATTAGCCATCGGAAAAGAATTTAAAATGTATCGTAAAACTATTTTTGTAACCAAATAGTTACAGAAAAAGCTTTAATTTCGCTTGATTCCAATTTAAAGTCATTTTTCCTACCATGCATACAGTGACTGAAACAAATGACCACTTGTTGGTTTTTTAAATATTCGTAATATTTTTCCAGCTAAATTTTGTTTTTGTTTTTATTCAACAAATTTTCATCAAAATTTCAATTTTTTATTTTTTAATATTTTTATTGAGCTTTGTACCACGATTTTTTAGCCGTTTGAAACTTTGAAAATTGCATGGGCTATAAAACTGCATACCCAAAAATTTTCTAAAAATTCAGAATAAAAAGTTAAAATTTTGATGAAAACTTGTGGAATTTTCCTAAGTTTTGTATAAAGTTTGATGCTGTGATTTACACGGTTTTGGTTAAAGCTTAGACGTTATTTTTATATATAAATTACAAAAAATTTTGCTCGAAAAACATTAAGAATATTTGAAGAAAATCAACACGGGGTCATTTGTTTGAGTCACTGTATGTACCTACCGCCGAATTAATAGAAATTTTCATTTTTGTGTTTTGTATTTCGGCAATCATGAATGAAAACGCAATAAATTTCCAAGAATGTTTTGCCACGTTCAGTACAAAGCGCAGCGAAAACATTTTCGTTTCCTGCTGCCTGCCACAATGTCTTCGTAGTTGTTGTGCCTACATTTTTTGTTTGCTTAACTCCAGCAGTACCAGTTAAACTATATGTACATGGAGATTTGTTTTTGGTACGAGTTTGTTTTGCAGTTTGCTCTTGGCGTGCGTGCGAATTCTATGAGTTGAACAGGTGATGTTCACCGCATACATTTGCTCGCGGCGTTAAATGCATAGAAACTACCAAAACACGCAGGATAGTGCAATGAATTTTTGGCCAGGCAACAATGCCAAATTTGTGTCAGCTGGAATGGAAGGCGTTGTGTGTGTGTGTGTGTGCCTTTATGTATGCTAAAATTCATATTTATTCTGGTATTTTGTTGGTTCATATGGAAATGAGCAAAACACGCAATGTAGTCGCTAGCAATTTTTTGCTGTGGGAATGTTTGTAGCCAATGCAATCAGTGACATGGCAGCGGCAATAAGTTTCTACGCACGTCAGTTGTCTAATGGTTTGGGCCATCATGTCGGTGTGGTGATTTTGTGTAGGTTTTTTTGTTCTAAAATCGGTTATTCATGTTATTGCTTGCTTCTATTGTTATCCTTACTATTGTTTTCTGTTTGTTTATGCTGTATGATTTCGTGTGACATGCGCTCTAATTAGATATTGTATGTATAATGTATTTGCATAGCATGAATTTATTTAGTCTAGATACTACTTTTTAACAATTAAAAAAATAAAAATAAATAAATATACATACATATATGTATATTTGCGATTTAAGAATGAAGAAGGGGGCTTTATAGGCAACATAGTAATAATAATAGATTAGCGCTTACACATATGTTAGTGTTTGGCCGAGCTCCTCCTCCGATTTGTGGCGTGCGCCTTGATGTTGTCACACAAAGCGTAGGGACCTACAGTTTTACGCCGACGGCGATTGAATTTTTATGAGGAGCTGGTTTTCAGCGCCGAAATACACTCGGAGGTTTGCCATTACCTGTCGAGGGGCGAGCGCTGTTAAGACCTTTAAAACCTGTTAAAAACCTTTTTTCTATATTTTTTGCGATGTTGCTTTGACCAGGGCTTGAACCCAGGCTTCGCGGAGCGGAAGCGCGCACTGCTTACCACTACACTACAGCGGCCGACAGGGGAAAATCAGCAGACATTTTATAAACGCTGTAATGTTCACAATCTCTTGCCGAATGATATTAATAACACAGGCCAACAAAAATAGAATAAAATTTTGTTCCAATTTTTGGATGTTAAAGCTATTATTGACAGCCTTTTTGCTGGTTACGAATCCGTAAGTATAAAGGTTCCATCAGCTCCAGATTTTGAGAAAAACGAGGCCAAATTGTCAAAAAGTCACTTTTTTGCAATATTTGAGAAGCTCTAGCAAATAAACAAACACTTACGCTTAAATTAAGGCTTGAACTTTCAACAACAATCCCTGCAAATACCATCCCTGCTACTACCTTTGATACTAAGGTCACTTAATGCATAAACAGACGGCAGCGTTGATCCGGATCAACTCGGGTATTAACTGCAGTTGATCCGGATTAAGTCCGAGTTAATCCGGATCAACCCTGCCGTCTGTTTAAGCTTTTATAGTCATTTATTTGATGACGATAATTTGATGCCAGGGCGATCAAAGAAATCAACACTTCTTCATTACTTCGTGGACAGTAGGCCGGAGTGAATCGTATTCGTCGACTACAATTTTAAATTGGTCAGCAGTGCGCCGTTGGGCTTGTGAGAATAAATCTACCGTTCTCCCCGCTTTACTCTGCTTGATGCTCTCACCGCTTATAACAGCTTCAATATAATCACACCTTTATCTTACTACTTGAACCAATGCTCAGGTGCGCACTCCCAAGTTTACTTTCCTTTGCTGAAATTGAAACTTAGTTGACTTAAGTACATAAATGAATATTTGAAGTAATTATTGAAGCGCAACATTTCCAAGTGAGTTAATAAATTATGCGCATTTATTTCTTCAATTTATGTTTCAGCTTTTTATTTTTGAAACTATTTTCATTCCTTTTTTGACAGGCCAATTTGTTTTCATTAGAAGCTTAATTTATTCTACAATTTTGGCACATAATTGGCTACCTAGCAAATACTTGTACTAAATAAATGCAAAATATAAGAAAACCACTGTAGATTTAATTAAAAACTCACCGTCCATTGCCGCTAGGGGCTCTCTTCACCTTTCACTAAGCAGCTACATTCAAAAAAAAAAACAAAAAAAAATGGCGCTATTTGACACTCTTATCACACTGGCAGTTCATAGTTTCTGCTTTTGCCCACGCAATGGAATTAAGTAGTTGGCCAAAAACACCCCATTTTGCTGTCGCCAAGCGAGAGTTATTACAAGCAATTAAATTCTGCATCAACGGCAACCGGCAGCAGCAAATTTGCAATGGAAATAAATGAATTTAATGCTATGCATTGCAGTGGTTGCGGTTTCAAAAATTAATGTGGCAAAAAAATAGAAGCATATTCACACACACACACACACACACATACATACATAAAACTGCAAGTGCAAACTTACATAAATAAATTGTAGTGTGGGCGTGTAGTAGGGTATGTGTTACATATTTGGTCAGCTACTGCCAGTGGAGCGCGTCAAATTACGCAGGATAAATGGTGTGCAAAACCCATTGGCAACGACGAGTGCGAGTGGGAGGAGTTGGATGGTGCGCGGAAATGCATAGAATTTTTGAGTGTTATCGAGTATTCGTCGGTGTGCAGAAAAGTTTTATGTAGCGAATGTTGTTGTTGTGCTAATCATATTAGAACTAAATAATTGAGATTTGAAAACGAATTTGTGGAGTAAATATTGAGAGAGGATAAAATTAGATTTATATAGAATTTGTTGAAAAAAATACAACAAAGAAATTTTAATGAAAATCAATTGCCAACAATCTATTCGAACTTTCATGATACGACTAATACAGCGCTCCAAACGTGACGACTTTGTGAACGATAGGCTGCGCCTCTTAGGATTCTCGTAAGAAAGTTAAGGTTCCTTTCGAAGAGCCACAGCCACCTTCGCTACAATCTGCGGGTATGTATGTATGTATGCAGATTAGTACACCTACTGTTAGTAGTCTTAGAGTTCTGTTCCCAAAGTCTTGCCTTCGATCCTTGTCTAGTCCGTTTCTTCATTTCCCGAAAGATTGTATGCACAGTCGACATTGCCGATCCCGTCGACGACTGAGCGGAAGATCGACCTATCTCGGCAGCCGGTCCGAAAACGCCTTGTCTCAGAAAATGGCTCAAGAATGCTCTACTTCAAAATTTGGTTGAAGAACGCTCTATTTCTGAATTTGATTGAAAAACGCCTTATCTCAACTGAAAATGTATTGGAAATATGTTGATATAGGACGTTTTTGAACCGGCTGCCGAGATAGGTCGATATTCCACTCAGCCGCCGTGGTCTGTTTAGGTTGAAAAATAGTTCAGTGGACTGTATGTCTGTAAGCTTCCTTCAATGAGTGTGGCTAGGACAAACATCAGATCCTGTACCGTTTTCGATTCTTCTGTGAACATTGAAGTCTTTACGCTGCCATGTCGATATTCATGATTTGATAGCCTCAGCCTCTCTGTTCCACACTGACTGTTAAATAGATACTCTAAGCCCAATGTACTACCGACCCAGGAGATAGTCAACATAGTATATACATAACTATTCGGGCACTATAGCGAATTCCTTGCTGAAACTCTCGAGAGTAATAGTGTTTTGTGAAGACCCATGAGACTTTCCAAACTCTTAACCCTATATCTAATAATATTCTTAAAAAATATGTTTTTTTATCGCCTGACTCCGTTTCTACTACAACTAGCGACCCAGGACTGCAGCTACGGCGATGGCAAAGAAACATGGTTAGTATTACAGGGTTAATTAGAAACGATGATACACTACTTTTGTTGTTGTAGGAACAACCTAATTCCTAAGTCCACTAGTCTATCTGGGAAAGGCTGATATAGCCGAAAATATGTTAGGTATGTTGGGTATGTCGGGGTGGAGTCTGGATGCTACAGTAATCAGATCCTAGAAGTGCCAGAGTTATACAGGTATCTCGAAGGAGCTAGAGCTTTTATTCTGCGTTGGGTGTAGGTTGAACTCCTATGGTAGCATTCACCGGAGGGGAGTTGGCAAAGGTTGTCTCTTGGGGAATGTCGTTCATGACCTGTCTGTATAACGTCGGGTCTAGTAGTTGGGCGATGGTTAAGGCTCCTTGCAGCAAGGAGCGAGTAAGATCACAGATATAGCCGTTTGCTCTCAAGCACAGAACAACAAAGCCATTGCGGGACGTCGATATCGAGCAAGCGTCAGCCGTAAGAGATCATTGAAAGGCCCAACTAAGAAAGCTCCAAGATGCATAAGTTAAACAGTGGTGGGAAGAGGTCACCACCCTGCAAGTCCTCGTGTTTAATTTTTCTTTTTTTTTAAGTTTTTTTTTTCTCTCCGCTGTAGCTGTGTTTGTACCCAAGGGAGGAACTGATTCTGTAAACTACCATCCAACAAAACAGCTTGAGTGCGAACATTTATAGGTTTGTGCAAATATAATAGACTACACTACTTTGGATTCTGTAAAAATTTCGTCCACTGGACTGCCTTTGGCTGTGTTGCCGAGGAGTTCGCCGTGTCATTCAGGTTATCATATCCAACAAGGTGGACGTTCATTCGAAGTTACCCATTTTTAAGGCTACTCTTCGTGAGACCTTCTACTAGCTTTTCCAGCAAGCTGAAATAAGCAGGACACTTGTAGAGAATCTTCTCAATCGCTAACCTTCTATGGTTCATACGAGGTATCGAAATACTTGGACTAAAAAAATAAAGCAAAAATAATTTAAGAAACTTAATTTAACCATAATTCCATCCATTCAATTTCAGCCTTGTTGGCTGAAATCGCAAAAATAAAAAAAAATAAAAGTTTTACTAATTTTTACCTGACAAGCACTTCAACATTAAAAAGTTTTCAAAACAAATATTTGTGGCCTGCATTTATTTTAGTTGCACTTCAGTGAACACACACGTACGCATGCAAATACGTACACACACAAGTGCTTTATCTACATTAGGATGGTTCCGCGTACAAAATAATTACATCCACAAAAATTTTAACATTAAAAAACATTTTAGGGTGCTGCCAGGATTTGAAAGAATTTAATTTTTTCCGACCACAAAAATTCGACACAATTTTGACTTTGACCAGCTATAACTTGTTGTTTATGAATTTTTATGAATAAGTTTCAAGAGTATGTCAAATTTATCAGATTTAAAGTCAAGATTCTTTCAAAATCTCGCGATTAAAAAAATAATTTTTTTTTAAACCTGGATAGCGACTCATAAAAATTTGTTCAAAATTGTGAAAATTATGTGGATGTCTTTATTTTGTACGTAGAACCAAATGAAGTGGTGCCCTATAAAAATATAGATGCTGATATATGTATTAAGGACCACCCTGATGTACATACATAGAGTATACAGAGGCGCAAAGTGAAACTGCATTCACGCTGCCTTGGGCACATTTCAAAGTAAGCAATAACTGCAACTAAAATTTGTTTAGATGCAAATGTTGACGTCGAGTACACTAATAACTTTTAGTACAAAAACAAATAGAAAAGAATAGAAATACAAAGGTTATTTGCTATGTTTGTTGTATACATAAATGTATTTTATATGTTTTTTTTTTAAATATATATTTTTTCGTTTTGTGCTGCCACCGTGAGTAGCGCCACTCGTCACTCACTCACTCACTCGTCGTTTGAGTGGACATCCGCCCCATGAAAACTTAGGTAGGCTCACCAAATACATAACTTGTCACAGTGGCAATCAAAACCCGCTGAAGGATCACACACACACACACACACGTCGCTCCCCATCTTCCTCCCTCCGCAGCCATATCCACACATCCACTGCAATTCATTGTGTGAATAGTTGCAGTATTATTGCAGTGCTGCCATCCGCTTGCGCCTGCGCTTCCTCTGCTCTTGGCTGCGGCTGCTGCTGCTGTTCGCTCGTATAATGCATTTCATATCCTTTTATGCTCTGAAATGCAAATGTCAGCTTCCGTTGTTGCATGAATCACTTCAATCAAGGTTGTACACAGACCGAGAACACCCTTCTCCCTTTCGTCCACTCAATCCTTCCCTTCACTTGATTTTCATATGTATAAAATGTTTGTTGTTTGCTTTGTTGTTTTCAACTTACCTGCGGCTGACTTTGGTGGCATGTAGATACATTCATTACGTACATACCAGATATGTGTGCGTGTGTGCGTGTGCCACCCACATACTGCCACTTTTATACATACAATTTCACTTATTGTGTATTGCATAGGTAACAAAAACAGCAAAAACAGGTTTAAGATTCAACTCGAGTACTACGCGTGAGTTGTAATATATATTGTCTTGGGTACAAGGACATATGTATGTAGGTGTGAGTGCGTTCCGATGTGGGTGGGTGCTATTATACGGGTGTTTGACGCCGCTGCACTGAGCCAAAAATTATGCAAATCCTATCGCAGCGCCATGCATTTACACGTGTAAGTTATGTATTTTTTTCAGCCAGTGACTGCTATTCATACATGAAAAGTACTCGCAGTGAAATGTAGAATGCAAAATATCTAAAGTGAAGTAGATATGTACATTAGGGTGCGAATGGTAAAGTTTGATATCTTTCTTAAGACTTCCGTTAGCAAACTGGACTACTTTGAAACTACCCATGTACCTTTAAATTAATCGAAATCTAAAAACAGGAGGGAGTACTGAGTTTGAATTAAAAAAGCGCAATGCAGTTGAATTAAATATTTTTTTTTGTTAATAAAAATAGAAGGCCAAGTTTGTCTGATATTTTTTTTGAGCAGAAAAATGCCGAAATATCCCATTAATAGAACACTGAGGTTTTCAAATAATCCCAAAAGTCACCAAAAGAACACGAACAAGTCTTTAAAAGTTTCGATAGGTCAAGAAAAACCCAAAATATGCTAAAGTTCCGAAAACTTTCGTAAAGTCCCAAAAAATAAAAAAAAAAGTTTCGAAAGATCTCAACAAAAAAAAATAAAATTAATTAATTAACCTTCGAAAGACACACTGGGGTGTAAGACACCCCACACAATGTTTACTGGGTTGTGGTTTGTTTACTTCTAATATGTGGAAATATACCGTTACCTGTATGATCTTGTACCTTTGAAAAATTCAATAAGACATTTAATTTTAAATTTATTTTATCTAAATATTTCCAGCGTAATATATGCAAAAAAGCTTAAGCTGTGTGTTTTAAAAGCAACCTTTCCATTGGGGTGCAATTTACCCCAGTGTGTCGTTCACGTCAAATAAAAAAGGTGTGTCCTCCGAAGGTTAATAAAATTACAGAATCTCGAAAAGTATCGAAAGTCTTGTAAAGTCTAAAAAAAGTTAATTATCTAAAATAAAATCCAAAAAATAATCAGTATTTATGCTTTTTTAAAAAAAGTCGATAAATATTCGTTATTTTCATTAACATGTTTTCGACAAAAAAAAAATATTATCTTTTGATTTTTATTTTTTCTTAAAAAAAAAAACAAACAGTTAACATTTGACTTTTATTTTTTCAATAAAAAAATAATTGTTAAAATTTTACTTTTATTTTTTTGATCAAAAATAACAGTTTACTTACAACTAATATATAAACAAATATAAGTATAACAAAAATATAAAAAAAAATCTCTCCGCCTGTTATTTTCGATCCCTGTTCAAAAAAATAAAAGTCAATTTCCTTTAAGTCACGAAGAAGGCTTGCTTAGATAAAGCTGTACTTGCTTATTTTTCTAAGGATACCTATGATCCAATCTAGAATCAAGCGATAGAAAAGAGATGGTAAGAAATTAAAAAAAAAATTTCCATCACCAAAAAAATAACTGTTTGTTTTTATCAGAAATCTTCTTCAAAACAGGAAGAGCAAATAGGGTTGTAATGAATGCCTTTACATTCAGGCGTATAGGTCACGAGAGATGACAGTCAACAGCCCCATAGGTTTTCTGCAGCACCATCTGCTCAACGAAAGCAAATACCTATCTAAACCTTCTGAGATTGATTGCGACATGAGTTTTGCCCACCTGCATACCCTCGAAGTCTCCCAGATATTACTGAACGAAATATTCACCCAGTTTCTGAAGGTGGCTTCAATGGCCAAAGGTAGGAGTGCTATAAGTGGTTGCGAACCAAGTAATGCCTGGACGGAGCCCTCTCTAGCAAAGTGGTCAGATGGCTCACTGGTAATGATCTGGTACCCAGAGTAAAACGAGTTCATATGTCGTTTGGAATTGGCTGGCGGGCTGGCCAATGCCTTGAGTGCAGTTTGCCTGCCATTATAGTCACGAAAACACCTAGATACCTAGACAACCTATTCTCCAACACGTAGTTCATGGCCTTAAGCATTGTAAATATACCTAAGCTTTATTTTGATATTTCTTAAGTTGGGTTTCCACTCAGCACTATATGACACAACCTTTAAGACAAAGTTGGGAATTTACACATTTAAACATCGCCAAATTTCTAAACTCAAATCATCAAATTAAAAAAAATTATTGAAAATCTTTTGTTTTTGTTTATCTTAACCGTAAAAGTAGAGAGTCCTTGCATTTGTTTAAAGCAACTAGAATTTCCTTTTATTTAAAAGTTTATCGAATTCCTAAAAATGTTTAGCCCAACACACAACACAAGGGTTTACATTTGATCTCAACTACTTCTGTGCATACGAAAAATCATGTAAAATATTTACCGTCTCTGCCATTTTTGCACACATAGCTGTACATTTATTATGCATGCAGGCATTGTAACTGTATATGTAATTAGCATGCAGTATTTTTTACCTTGAAATTTCGCCTTGAAATATGCCACAAAAACCAACACTTTTGTGGCAGACACTTCAGTTCTAGTTGAATAAATGCCAAGAATAATTGTGGTGGCAATAAAATGAACGGGACGGGACCTGCTACTTAGCTGCAAATATTTATTAGCCAAAACCATAAATTTTAAAAATTATTGGATGTATGAACTAAATATTAGACATATTTAGTACTCGTATGTGCCAGTGAAAGTAATGCACGGATATGAAAACAATTGCGATTGTTTTTATCTTTGATCCTAAAATGTATTATTATGATATTAATGTGTATCTGAAAGAGAATAAAATCCAAATAATAGCATGCCCAACAGTTAAGATATTTACTCGCAGTTACAGTTTCTTCTTTAAAGGTCTGATTATGGCAACTTAACGTAACGTAGCGGCTGTCACTTAAAAATTCTCTTAAATGTATGTTGCTTATATTAGGACAGGCGAAAGTTAACGTAACTTAATACCAAGTTGAAGCCTATTTCGTTTTGACTTTCTAAGTTCTAAGTTACGGTAAGTTCCCATAATCAGACTTTTAGCTATGGTGGTTGCTTTGCGTAATCGCTTTTCAAACACTTCTCTGTTTTTGTCTCAATAAATCACCATTTCTTTTACTTTGTTTTACTTGAATCGTTAACAGATCCATATTAGATTATACTAATTAGGTTTATGTTCGGTAAGGTTTTCATGACCTTCGCCGAGAGTGCCGTACACCTGGGCCAAAGATAGTAGGGCCACTGTTATACAGCAGCTTACTTTTTTAAGTCTTCTATGCTAAATGATTCAGTAGCTCATTGATGGTCACCATTTGATTTGTGTCTCTAAAAAGTGTTGCCCTCACTTTTGAGAAGAGTAACCAAAAAAATGCAAATTTTATTTTTTTCTACTAAATACTTCACTTCCTCTGCTCAGGACCCTGACTGAGATTGGCGGCCAGTACCTTTAAACTATTTAAATCGCCGGGAACTGATGGTATACGCTCAACCATGCTGCATGAAGGCAGAGACCTAAATATTTATTGAAAAATAAAATAATAAATATTTGGCGCTTACACATTTTTCTATGTTGTTTGGTAGAGCTTCTCCAATTTGTGATGTGCGTTTTTATGTTGTCAGACAAATAGAGGGACCTATAGTTTCATGTCGCCTCCTAACGGAAAATTGGTTTTATAAGAAGCTTTTTCATGGTAGAATTACATTCGGAGGTTTGCCACTGCTTTCTATCCTCACCCTATTCTCTGTTTCGATGGCCGGGCCCGCAGTTGAAGTAACTCAAACACACTTCTTCACCAGTCTGGGAGAGAAAGCGTCAGGGTACCCTCTTGGACCTGCTCTATTTCATTTGGCATAGGAACTGGTTCCGTATATTAGGGCCTCATTTGTTCTCTCTGTTCTCGGTTAGGGGAATGTGTCTCTTTCTGGCACTTACCGAGAGACTAAACTCACAGTGGACATCTGTGCCTCCGAATGAAAGTATGGATACTATAAATAAATCCCTTCCCTGTGTACCCTCACGGTGGATTTAAAGGCAAGTTGCAATGCAGTCAGACACGGACACAGATATACCAGGTGGATCAGATGAATTGGCTAGGGCTGGCAGGTCGCATTCTGCTACAAATACCTCCACTGGGCTCGTAAAAAGCTTTAATTCTACAAACTGTGACTGAAACCCTACTTTGTTGAACTGGGATACAGAATGTGGGTATTACGTAAATTTATTACCTCGAACATCATCCAACTCAGGATGGTTGTGGCAACCACCACTCACCATTGCCTAATGGGAATGTCTGCTTGAAGCTTGAGGCTTTCAATAAACGATCTATGCCAAAGATGCCAAGACGAAGAGGAGATCGAAAATAATGAACAATTTCTCTGCCTTCGTCCGGTATTGTCGAAACTCAGGCAACGTTATTTTTATGAAATCTCATTTTACTGTCTTTCAGGCTGAATCTCGTAAAATTCCCGAGCAGCAACACTTTAAAAATAAAACTAAAACGGTATCACAACGACTCCTTTGGGCCTAAGTGTGTCTCCAGCAGTATGAAGACAGCAACTACGGGCTAACTTAACTTACGTAACTCTCTATAGATACCCTCCCAAACAAACATAATCCTAAACAGTCTTAAGTGTTTGGCTGCCATTTCTTATTCGAAAATTGCATGTAGGAGGGTTGCCACCTTTTAAAAAGTCAAATTCAATTTAATTTAGGGGAATTAGGTAATTCAAATACCTAATGTATCACAATAAGGATGTTAGAGGAAAGAGTTGCAAGAAGATTGTAGCTTGAAAATATTTTGAAGAGGGTTGCCACATGTTTGGAAAATCCAATTTATATAAATATGTTACGTATGTAGGTACAATATGAAATAGTAGAATGTGGGTGTTGGTGGATTAAGTGGGTTGTAATTTGAAAATATTTTGAAGAGTTGCCAGCTCTTTGAAAAGGTAAAATTAAATTTTATAATAAATTAAATGAATTTATGTAATGTGGGTATCAATCGAAATGATTTTAAAAAGGCTCCATTTCTAAACTACATGTGGTAGGGTTGCCACCTTTTAAAAAGTCAGACGAAAGCAGGAAAACTAGTTAATATATATTGTGGCATTAAATCAAATCGGTCGGTTAACGACACCATTTTTCTATATATTTCGAGCCTAGTGCCACCTAGCGGATTATTTTGGGGCATCTGGATATTCATAGAAAGTATGTAAGTGATAAAGTCCATCATATAAATCACTCATAAGGAAACACATATCTTCCGTCTCATGAGTGCAGGCATGAGAAACTATTTTTGCAGGTGTATCTAAGTAAAGTGAAAATCAATTGAGCAAGAAAAAAGATGGACAAGAATAAAAAAAAAAAAATATTAAGAAAGAAAAGGCAAAAGATTCATAGTACATACGTGAGATTTGCGGCTAAGATGCAAAATGAGTGCTCTGCCCACTTACTTGCTTGCACACAAGCTAGAGAAGATTGAAAAGCTGAATAGCGTTGATAAAGTGTGGCTGCAATTTTCTACGGATTTTCATTCTTTTGTTGGCGCTTTTGTGTTTGTGTAGGTAAGGATTGTCACTTTATGAAAAAATACGCAAATGCCACATATGTACACGCACATACATGCGCATTAATGTGTGCGTTCAAGGACTCTTCACATGTCAATAAATGTGTGCATGATTTTTAAAGCTATCTCGATTGCTCTATACTTTTGACTTTTGCCACTACTTTTCTGGAGGTTTCTTCATCGTTTTGTTTTTTTTTTTGTATTTGTAGATATTGACATACTGCAGTAGAAAATGTAATTTTATATGAAATGAACCGAAACGTCACTCAATGGCAAAAAAACAAATTAACATGAATGCTTCATTTACACACACACACACACACACACGCGCGAAAACAGTAGGGGTATTCTCTGTGTCTTGCAAAGTCCTTGCACGGTACACGCATTGCACGGTAAAAACCGGTTTTCCTATGAGACAGCTCTGCAAACCGTGCGCCATGCAAGGGCTTTGCTAGACTCCGAGAATACCCTGCAGTGTGAATGCAAAATGCAAATATATGTAAATGCAAATGCAAACGCAAACTCGTTCGCCTGTGACGCAAAGGAAATGTTACGCTCGGTTCATTTATTGATGACGTGTCAATTTATTTATCTGCCGCAACCGCAACTGGAACATTTCTGGGTCAGCAAGCACTATTAAACGTGCCGCGACATGCCATGCCATGCGCTACATTCATACACACACTCACATGTATATGCACATTAGGGTGGCCCAAAAACAGTAAAGTCGGAATTGTAATGCTCTCACCCCTAGAATTGTTCTATATCGAAAAAAGTATACCCCTATTTTTTTTTTTAATGAAATCAAAAAATTTTTAGAGGTCGCTCAAACCGCTCAAAGTTTTCCATGTATTTTCATCTGTGGAAAATGAAATTTTTCGTAGAAATTGTGCAGAATTCTTGAAAGTCAATATTTTTCAATCGGAAAACTCTGGTTCTCTTCAGGAGATTTTCAATAATATGCCCAATTGTTAGTTTTACCATTTTTTAATACTTACGATTTTTTATTAGTTGCCCATTGCATTTTTTGGGGGTTTTGCGGGGTTTTGGCGGGCGTATAAATTATAGTTGCAATGAAAAAATGGTTAAATAAACAACTGGGTATTATTATTGGGAATCTCCTGCAGATAAACAGAGTTCTGGTAGAAAAACATTGATTTTTAACTATACTATACCATTTCTACGAAAAGTTGTTTTTTCTCCATATAAATAAAATACATGGGAAACTTTGGGCGCTTTGAACGACCTCTAAATATTTTTCAATTTCATAATAAAAAAATAAGGGTATAATGTTTTCGGTATAGAACAATCCTAGGGGTTGAGAACATAAAAAATCCGACTTTACTTTTTCACATGCAATTTTGGACCACCCTAATGTACATGCTTACGTCGAAAAAGGCAGGCAAACAGTTACATGCAGCTATAATTCACTTATTTTTTTCCACAACGCACCATCAGTGCGCTTCCACGCTCCAACCATTAATATACATATACATAGTTACGTACATATTGCCCAACACTCATTTGATTGTACACTTTATCATCATTGAAGTGAATTTACGATTCCCTTTTTTCGGCAGCAAAAACAATTTGAATGGATTTATGTTGCTTTTTTTTGCCATTCGCCTGATTGTTGTGCTGGCTTTGTATGCTTGGTGCTCAGTTATGCGCCGTAAAGTATGCAAAAATTGGCTGTTGGCGCTGTAGTTAGTTAGTCGAGAATTGTTTTCGCGTGAACGCGTACCAGATTTCATTTCCTGTTTGTTTATATCGGCATTACGTTCATGCTTATCGGCAGTATGAAGGCTTGCGCATAAACGTGGAAGTGAAGGGGGGTAATGGTAGGAGCAGAGCACATCGAATAGTAGATTAAGATACCAGATTTTTGCTACTGGCTAAA
>NW_023458556.1:16915916-16920119 GCF_013731165.1 Rhagoletis pomonella
AGGAAGAAAGAAAATGTAATGGCGGTTAGTGGCACATCACGTTTTTTTTTTATCACTTCTCTGCTGATGTGCGATGGTGTAAAAGCGTGTTCAATGTACCATGCGGAACCAGTGTGGGGTGGGTGGCAACAATAAGCGTGGAATACCGAAGCATGATTAACATTTTCCAAAACATAAGGCGAAAAATTCAAAAGAAATAGCATAGTAAAGGCTGTAAGCATAAGTCACGAGATATTAAACCGAAGAACATTATGATTTTTGCTTCCTGCTGCTGGTGCCTGACCCAAATTTTTGGTAGAATGTGGTTTTCGTCTTTGTATATATGTATGTGTGTACATATGAATGTTTATTTAAATGTGTAGTTCTATGAATTCAATACATATTAGTCCTAACAAAATAATTTGTGTTTTTGGGTGTCTTGATTCAAATTTGTTGTTTCACTCCATAACGATTCCCATTCCTCCCCACTTCTTCGTTTTTATTGCGTTTGGTTTTATTTTTCTCTCCCCTTTACAAGTATTTTCTTTTGTTAATGGCGCCTATTGGCATTCTACATGTATATTATTTTGCTTACTAATTCTAGTTATCACTTTTGTTTCTTTACAGGTAAGCTTGCGATGGAATAATATGCAAAAAGTACTTTCTTTGTAAGTACAACAATATTTAACTCGAAACAGTATTTCCTTGGTCACCATTTATAATAAAAGAAAACTGTAGACGTTTTTAGCGAAATTGAAAATCGTAAGAAAATTCTTAACTCACTAATTTTGATCCTTGCTTTACCTCTTTGTAATAAACTTTGTAATTCGATCAGTTTTCCATTTGTGAGGCCGCAATGCTCCCCGTCAAGGAACATATTCATATGCTCAATAAACGTTTCCTGTTCGACTGCACCATAGAGAATATCCGAACAGACACTTACTGGGAGTAGAGCTATACCAAAAGTCATCCCTACAAAGTCACAGACGAGATACAGCTCTCGCTCATCGTCCAAAAACTGGACCCGCCAAAGTACAGACAGGCCATAACCGACATTTACTGACAAAATACCAACGCCAGCCTCGGGAATGCCGTAATCGGTGCTTAACTACCACCCGTCGCAGACGAAAAAATTCAGCTACCCCGAGAGACCAGCGTAATCCTCCCCCGACTAAATTTTGAGTAGGAGGCTTAACTCCTACTTATTCAGGAATGATCCCGACATGCTGAATAGTCCACTCAGTCTGTCACAATTTTTAGGTGTACCCTCAAATAATTCCCTAACAGATAAAGAATATGCCTACTTGATCGGAAAGTTATGCTGATTAAAATAACAAAATTGTCCTATCTCTCAATTTAACAAGAAACGTTTTTAATTAATTATGTATGACGTTAAACTGTAAAAATCATTGGTCAAGAAATTGCGCCCAAGGGCAGAAATTTTGAAAAAATTGCGATTTTTTTTGCATCAAATCAATTCAAAGTGCATCGTAAAAATAGTATTTTTTCTAGCTGTCGTAACTAGAACAAATTCGACTTGTGTAATATCCGGTATGCCTGATAAAAAATACTTTTAAACTAAAGCTCTCCTAAAACCCTTTCTTTAGACACCAATATTGAAATACTTCACTTCAAAAATGTATTCAAACTAAAATCTTCTTAAATCTCATTTTTCTAACACTGTGATACATATTTCTCTTAGCTGATGAATTAAATAAATTGAATTGGACTTTTTAAATATGTGGCAACCTTGCAACATGTAGTTTAGAAATAAAGCCTTTTCAAACCCATTTCGATTGATACCCATCTTTTAATAATTAATTTAACTTATAAAATAATTTAGATTCAACTTTTTAAACGGGTGGTAACCCTTTTCCAAATAAACCTTCTTAAACCTCTTTTTCTGACACCCATACTTTGTTATATATATTTCAAGTACCTAATTTAAGTCAGTCAACAGGTGGCAACCCTCTTCACACCCTCAAACATATTCTAATGATTTCCTGACACTCTTTCGTTTGATGCCGAAATTTTAATGTTTTATATAACTTTTGTTTAACTAAATTAAATTCGATTTTTAAAACAGCCAAAATATTTTCAAATTGGAATTTAATTTTTTAAAGGGTGCCACCCTTAATAAATTAAAGCTTATTGCTTATTGCTCACCTGCAGGCCCAGCCTTTTAATTTGACATCTTATTTTTGTAAAAAACTAACGAGCGATCTAGAATTGCTGACAGTGACAAAAAAATAGCTTCGCCTATTGTACACCAAGGATGGGGGGCATAATCAGAAAAAATTAATAATTGATTAAAAAAGTAACAATAAAATTTCTTTCATCATTCAAGTAATTTCAAGGTTGCCTGGTACGATGATCAAGAATTAATCGCTGAATAATAAATGAAAATTTATTTGTTGTTCGGAATTGCATGAAAGAAGACCAAAATCTTATTCTCCATTCGAAATTACTTGAATGGTGAATACAAATTATTTGTTATTTGAAATTTCATGATGATGAATGAAAATGTATTCCTGGTTCAAACATAGAAAATTAATAAATAAGACTTTTTATTTTTTATTTGAGCAATAATTCATTCAAAAACGCCCATCCCTTTTATACACATACATATATTTGTAAAACTCCGGTCATGCACATTTACAATTTTTTATAATTTTTTACATCATGAATGTAAGAAAGGAACCTAGAAAAAGTAGTGAAGAACACGCTGGTATCACTGCTATACATGCAAGTCGGAGTAATCTTGAAACAGCCCACATTGCTAAAGTCGCCCCATTCCTTTTTTTACAAAACACATTGAGAACATGAAAAATCCTTCAGTTGCTCTACCCATGTATGTATATTGCGAACAAAATTATCAAACAACATCAAAAACATAAAAATAAAATCTCCAAACTTTGTGCAAAACGCAGGAAAATTCAATAAATTTCCCTGCTAATTTGCAACTTTTATTCAGATTTTTTAGAAAAATTCTTGGTATGCAGTTGTTTAGCCCATTCAATTTTCCTACAACAAAGTAAAAGTTTAAAGTTGCTAGAAAATCGCGTTGATTTTTGGCTATTTTTTCACGCAGGTTCCCCCATACAAAGTATGTTCGACAATTAATTTTTGTATGGAGAAAATAAGCAACGCCTTCCACTAAAAAAACTTGGAATTTTTCTAAAAAAAAAACAAAAAAAGACCTAGAATTTTTCTAAAAAATCTGAATAGTATGTCGCAGATTAGTGTGCAAATTTATTGAATTTTCATGAGTTTTGAGCAAAGTTTAGAGATTTTATTTGTATGTTTTTTGATGTAGAATGAACTATATATTTAAAAAAAAATTATCGAAAATAAAATAAAATAAAAAAACATTTCTCGTATTACGAAAAATTCACTGTGTTAATATAAAATGCCTGTATATTTATTTCTTCAAGAAAATTTACAGCATAAAAGTAAAGTAGTACCTCTTCAAGCAACATAAATAATGAGCAATTTTCTTGACAACCGCAAACTGCCCTTATGTTTGATCAAACTTGGGGATACATGGCGTATAAGTAACATAATTTCCTACTCAAACATGTACATTTCATAAAAAGAAATGAATCGTTCAACTTAACTATAGATAAAAATTTTATCGAAACCATTATGGTGATTAATAAGATTATGTTTGCTAAGTTTTCAGTGTAAAAGTCCGATGTCGCAGAATTTTTGCCTCTCATAACAAGTTACAGAGATTTCTCTTTGTTTTGGGGTGTGAGCTGTTTTCCTTCAGTGTCAGTTTTGTTTGCGCAACAAAGTAGCCAGTCGGTGTATTTACCAGCCTGCGCTCGTACAGCGCCAGCTCACATGGCAAAATAATAATGAAATATGTAGTACTAAAAAATAAGCTTAAATTGTATTTTTTTTTCTTCTTAAATCTAGACGAGTAAAGAATAAGCTTTCGTCTTTGATACGAATTACTATGGTATTAAGTCCTCTACATTCACATATGTATGTATGTACTACACTATAAGGATATATGAAATATGCTCTACAAACCAGAAAGAAAAGGTCAAATCGTATTTTGAAGCCAGAAAA
This sequence comes from Rhagoletis pomonella, assembly GCF_013731165.1. Lineage (NCBI taxonomy): Eukaryota > Metazoa > Arthropoda > Insecta > Diptera > Tephritidae > Rhagoletis > Rhagoletis pomonella. Next base: position 16,919,973 of record NW_023458556.1, read on the forward strand.
TAAATAAAAAATAGCTTAGTAAGAAAATTTAAAGTATCGCATTTTTAAGATTTTAAGTAGCACCAACTTTAATCAGCCCTTTTTTCCAGTTCATGCTTTTAATAATTGAAGAGAGTGCCACTTGCAATATCGGCCAGGCAAGTTAGC
>NW_023458556.1:16920219-16923149 GCF_013731165.1 Rhagoletis pomonella
AAAAAATATCTCAATAAACATTTCAAAATAAATTAGTGAAATACTCTAGCGCCCAAAACAAGAAACAAAAACTATTTCAGAGAAAAAACGTCTTTGTGAGAGACAATATTCCCAGGGCTGTGTTCCAGTTGCAAATGTTTTGTCCGATACTGTATGTATGGGTGTACATTAGACTGTTTCGGAAAAAAAGTTCGCCATACAACCCTGAGTCCAAAATGTATTTTTTTTTGTCGAACGTAGGCGTCAGGGTTTTACATTTTTCATCTTATCTTCGGCATTTACAGTTGGATCTTAAAGTGTGATATATCGATGTGTTTCTCTACAGGAGACCTTAAGTGCCTCCTTCTAGTACTTACCCACCAGATCTCGGTTCCTACCAGCCTAACGTACCGCCCTAATGTCAGTAAATTAAAGATCATCAAAAATCATTGCAACTTTTGCTAAGAGAATACTTCCAGTAGAATTATTTCAAAGAATATTTTCATTGCCGAAGTTAGTTATCACCGAAAAATGTGAAAAGGACTCCTTAGGTTCAGCAAAAAAAAAAAATTTTTTTCCAAACTGCCTTGCAAAAATACTTAGACTCAGAGGTGTACGAACTTTTTTTTTGTTTTCGCGCAAGTTGGTATGGTCTAATATACATACATATGTATTTACATTTCTGTAAGTGTATTTGCATGTGCTCAAATGTATTCGCTCTTTCATTCGGGATTGTGGAAGTGACCTACAGCCATTGCAGCCTGCAGCATTGAATAAAAAGTTACTGTGCGCATATACTCGCAGCACGTGTGTACCACATCCACACACTCCAACGCGTAAGTAAACCTATTAAGTAAACACATGTGCACGCATTTGTTTGTCCAGCCCATTGACTAAATGGTTTCGCTTCAACTCTCTCTCTCTGCCAGCTGCTGGCTGGTAGTTTTTCTCCAGCTTAACTTCCATCGACCGGCCTACCCAGCACTTGATACCACTTGTTTTTGCATAAAAGAAAGAAGAAGAAGAGCGTTTGATGACGGAAGAATGCGCAGGCAAGTGTGTGTGTTTTTTTTTTAATACCAAAACCATAACATCATCTGAAATCTATCGCCTTTATCCTCGCATATGTACATATGTAAGTTCATGCGAATGTGTTTCTGTTAAGGCTATGTAATCTTATGTATCCTTGTCAAAAAGAGAGAGAAAGAGTACAGTTTATACGCGTTTTTTTTGCTTTTCTTTGACCCATAACTTAGGGCAAAGAATTCTGTGTTCAAAAATTCCTTTTTAGGCTACATTCATATGCTTCTGCATACTCGTACATATGTCACGCCTAGTTTCTGTGCTTCCATTATGCGAGCTGGAATGTTGGGCGTTTTATGTGAAGTTCTTTTCATATATCCTTTGAAGTTTTTTATGGGTATGTTAGACCTTGCCGGTCCTCGCACGAAAGAAACATTTTGTTCGGTGCTCGGTTCGCCCCATTTCTTTATTTCTTTCCCTAAAGGGTGGATGCTGCTTCAACTGTATGCAAAAATATACTATCGATTGTTTCTTCATTCCGCTAACTATTTACAAGATGGCGTCCGGAGCGGTTCTGCCTTAAAGGCTAGACTCACAACTCTGTTCCTTATACTATAGACACTAATGTTTAGTTTACAATAACTTAACTTAATGCTTAGTGCAGGTATACTATGCACTCTTACAACTCTTGGGCCCAAAATGGCGTCATTCGATATCGAACGCAACTCGAATCGAAATTTAATTTGAGATTATGTTATTCGTTAGCGAGTGCGCTTTGCCAATTTTAATTATATTGGGGAAAAAACAGCTGCCATTTCATTCGATTCGCATTCGAAACGAGTAATCATTCGATCACGAAGGCCGTGATTCGGGCGCAGCTTCCACGCCTTATGTGTACAGTCTTCGGCTTTCCAGACTCGCTTCTCGATCCTGTAGCGTGCGTGCGAAACGTTTTCTCGGCTTGTGAATATCTTTGCCATCACACCGAGAACTTTGCTTACGCTGTGCTTTAAGCGCATGACTATGCCAAGCATTACGCCAGTCACTTTTAAGGTACTATATTGATAGGTGTTAGCTAAGGCCGCAATGTCTCGAATTCCGTAGTAAGTCATAAGTTATTTTATTCTTTCAACGGGCGCTTCGGGCTTTGTATTGTCTGCTGCTGCTACGACTGTTTTTTGACTTTCCAATTGTAGCTTAAACTTGAGAAGCTTCACCTGTTCTGAGTAACTCTTCAATAGAACAAGAGTTCCTGTAAAGAAAAAAATATTTATAAAAACAGTTGAAAAAGGCTTAATTTTTGAAGAAAATAAATAAAAGTTAAAACTTTTCAGGTATTGTAGAACTATTGACAACCTACTAAGAGCAGTTACAATTTCTATTTTTTCCAAAATTTAACTTTTTCGAAACGTTTTTTTCGGCGTAATTTTGAGGAACTTTGTTTTCCCTTTTCAGGAACTCTAGAACTATTCAAAAGCTTCTCAGAACAATGTTTTTTTAATTTGCCTTTTTTTATCGAAAAATATCCACATCTTTTTTCCTTTACAAGAATTCCAGAACTATTGAAAAGCTACTCAGAACAATTTTTTTTCTCCTGTTTGATGAATTAAATCTGTTTAGTTAAGTCAGTAGAATCTCTTAATTTGACATGAGCCCATAAAATACGTAGACTTTTTTACTTTGTAGCACAAATTTCGATCGGTAAGTTTTCCAGCCATTTTCACTTTTGCGTCCTTAATGCATACTATGTTGGAACATATGTACGTCATATACATACATGTGCTATTGCAAACTTGCTCAACATCTCAATTAATATTCATTACTTGCAATTAAGTGTTTCTTTCATGTAGAAAGCAGTTGCCTTTTTTTATTAAGTGTTACTAACCTTTCACCTTCTTTCATGCGAAAAATTGGCGAAGCAAGTTTTT
>NW_023458556.1:16923249-16944224 GCF_013731165.1 Rhagoletis pomonella
GATAGCGTCGATGCCGAGGCGGTGCAAGGCAGTTATTGATAGCCATGAATTTGCCACGAAATATTAAGTTTTTCGTTTGCCTTACTCAAAATAATGTACCGCTTTCGTTGAGCTGCAATTGTTTTGTCTCACTGAATATGGGTGTTGTAGCATTTTTTTATTTACATTTAAGAAACTAACTGTGAAATTTGAATAAATCGTTTTTGTTTACAAAAACAAACTTACATTGTTTCAAATAAAATACAATTAAAAGGTTTCAGATATTTAACTGCTTTGCAATCGACAGTATTCACATTATTATATTTCAGTTGCAAATGTTTTGTCCGATACTGTATGTGGGTATGTATGTGTTTCCACACAGACGGTCATACATACACACGTGCACGCCCACGCATACATATGCCAGCCATTCGGCATTGTTGGAAAAAAGCCATTTCCGCATACTGTGAGGACATCACAGCGCATGAATGGTTGAAAAGAAATAGCGAAGCACGAAATGAGTTTGTTTTTGTTTGTTTATTTACATTGGCTTTACTTTTGCCATGCGATACGCAAAAATAAACATAGGAAAAACAACAAATGTAGGGATGCAGAAGGAGATGTTGAAGGCATAGATTTGTCTGCATAGCCGCAAGTTTTTTTCCCTTGGCTCTGTTGCGATTGACTTGGTTGCGAGCGGTGAAAGAAATACGAAATTAAGCTACTTCTTTATTTTTATCTTTTATTTAAGTATTCTTTAGTTTTGTTTTTGCTGTGCCTTTTTTCTACTTGTTTACGTAGATGAAGTGTCTTGTAAGTTGAGTTGTAAGATTAATGTTGAACTAGATTAGAATGTCGCATGGATGTTTGCATATTCGCACGACTTTTCTTAGATACATTGCGATACCCAAGCAGGACTTATCCGCTTCCTCATTTGGCGGAATACGACTGTGTCGTCGCGGGACCCAGTAAACGTTGGATATGTGCTGTCGAAGAGATTGTAGGAATCTCCACATTCCTGATGGCATATTGAGCAGGTATGGAAGTTCTACTAATTTTTTTTTAATATCCGTACAATCCGAATACATATTCGAATATCAGATTAAAAAATCCGAATCTCCGGATATTAACCGGATATACATATAAAAAAATGACTGGATATGCGGATAGCAAAATTTACGCATAATAACCGGATGTCCGGCTAACGAAAGAGAACGAATACTAACCAGATACCTGGATTTTATCCGTATACATTAATATCCGCGAACGGATATTTGCATATCCGAATAAACGTTTAGTCCCAGCCCTAATATCGAGTTGGTCGTTACCGAATTCAGCACCTGGATATCAGCTTGTCTGTCAACAACGAGGGAAAGTTTTTATGGAGCAAAAGACATAATGTTTACCAGCTACATTTTGTGCCTTTCTTCTATGCCCGCTTTTCAGTACTTCTGTTCCAGAAAAGATTCTACAAGAAGTAAGTACCCTCTGTAGCTGGTTTTCTTTAATTCAACGATTCCTAAGGAGCCATAATTGCTGACGCATATTGAGCATCGCTGAAATCTTTTGAAGTAAGGCAGCGCGTGATTCGTAAATTCAAAACTGTGGATCATCTTAAGAAGAAACGAAGATGGCTCGGAAATATATATGTTGTAGTGTTGTGATCCGTTCCCTGATTTAGGGATGAAGACCACTCGTACCTCCCTCCATAACTCTGGGATTTATAGCTATGGAGGAGACTGGATCTGTAAATTATCATTAGCCAAGGATTTGTGGCAGTATGGCTGGAACGATTCTGTCTGAACACGGAAACTTTCGTTTGCTCTGGCTCCCAACATTCGCTAAGGTAGCTTGTAAAAGGAAGAACCACTGCCTCAAATTGGTCTGCTAAGTTTACCTACTGCGTATCAGGAAGAGACGTTTCCAACAGTTGAATCTGTTCAGGTCCGAAATCAGCTACGCAAGCAGAAAATCACATCCCGGGAAATAAATATCAGCAAGGACAGCATATCACAGAACATAAAATGCCAGTGATCCGTTTCACGAAATTTCAACGAGAACCAAATGTACAAGAACATGTCGACAACTTCGCGAAGGAGAGGGGCAATTGGCGAAATTTTTTGATTTCGTCAATGAGTTGTATTGCCAAATAAGAGTATGAAAAATTTTTAGGTGAACAAAAAAAATACCGAATTTTCAATATTTCAAATATTATGCACACTTTTTATTTCCACTAGTTGATGCCTTAGCGTTCTTCAGTTTTTAATTTCCCAAAAATATATGCCCTTTTTTGAACTACGAACAGTTTATGTCCAGCTTTAATTCACCAAAAGAGCGTCCAAGCTTTTGATTTAAAAAAAAAATATTTTAAGTTTTTGGCTTGCAAAAATTGTATGCTAAGTTTTTAAATTACCAAAATTGTATGTCCAATTAAAAAAAAAGTATGTTCAGTTTTTTCTCCAAAAGTTTATGTCCAGTTTCTAATTTACCAAAAATACATGCCCGGTTTTTGAGCTACCAGAAGTTTATGTCCAGCTTTTATTTACCAAAACTGTATACCCAGTTTATGAGCTTAAAAAAAGTTCACTTTTTGAATTATAAAACTCGTATGCCCAGTTTTAGATGACCAAACCAAACATATATGCCCAATTTTTAAATGACCAAAAATGTATGTCGCTTCTTCCCAAAAGTTTATGTGTAGTTTTTAATTTACCAAAAAAGTTTTTGAGTTTCCTGGTTTGTCCAAAAGAATGTATGCCCAACTTTTAAATTACCAAACATATCTTCAGTTTTTGAATTTACTAAAAATCTACGAATTTACCAAAAAATTTGCGGATAGTTTTTAAGTCACTAAAAATGTGTGCACAGTTTTGGAATTACCAAAAATTTAAATCCGGTTCTTTCATTACCAAAAATTGTTGTTGTGCCTAAATTAGCCAAAATTTATGTCCAGTTTTTTATTTTCTAAAAATGTATGCCCAATTTTTAGATGACCAAATATTTATTGTTAAATTAGCAAAAATGTACGCTCAGTCTTTAAATTGTTTACCAAAAAATTATGTTAAGTTTTTAAATTTCCAAAAATATGCACAGCTTTTGAATTAACGAAAATTTATGTTCAAATTTTTACTTTCAAGGGTTAATAAATATAAACATACATACGAGCATGCATGATGACCAAAGCCCGAACAAATATCTGAATTACTTAATTTCTCCTCTGTTCGAGTATTCCTAGGAGTGTTGTATTTTATTTCGCCTTTTACAACTAACTACTATCTTCATCTGTATGTAGGAGCGAGTTCAAATATGAGACAGACAATTTAGTACTTCTAATTTGTTTTCAATTCATTTAATCGCTGTATCAATTAAAACAACTAACTACTTTCGCTATTTGATTAGAATCAAAGTAGATACTTGGTTTAACCTGTCGGCGCTGTAAAACTTCTCCATGCCCTTAGCTGCAGTAGTCAGTCAGTTTGCATCAGAGTTCACAGCGCAAATCGGAGTAAGCAAATAAATGCTACGAGTATTAGATTTTATTTTTTTCAAACCAATTTAAAATTACAATAGCCACACAAATGGTCAAGCGTTTGTTTGACTTTTCTGGCACCACCCCACCTTGCTTTCTATGGATGTTTTTCCAACGCCCACTTTGCCAAACAAATGAAATGTAAATACATACTCATACAAATAAACACACACACACACACACGCACATATGATAATAGTTGTGCAAACTGCTGCACATTGCCCACTGTGGCGCAATGAATTTGCTGTAGTATTTTTGTTTGACAAGCACTTTGTTGCAACATTAGAGCAATCAGGCTGAACCGCCACGGCCAATGGGGCAGCCGCGTGTTAGGCAGTTGGGTAACTTTTTTTCTGGATTTTCTGCTCTTCTATAAGCCCCTCTCATCGTTCTATTGCAAGCACGCATATGTGTGGGTGTGTGGGTGCCTGGGTGTGTGCGTGTTTCAGTGGAACAGTTTGTGCAGCACTTGACGATATTTGTGTGCAAATATTTGAAATTTTAACTCTAGGGAAAATTAAAAGCGTGTGTACTTATTTGTGAGTGCGGCAGAGAACTTTTTGCATGAAATGAACAAAAAAATTATGAAGATGGAAAAAAGAATAAGTTAAAGACAATTTAAATGTTTGCAAAATTAATATTAAAATTTCTTGAAAAAATTCAAAGAAATTAGAAATTTAGTATAAAAAAAATATATATTCGACGAGACGCGTTCTATTTTCCCTAAATGGACTTCCAGTGTCCAATACTTGGAATTTCCATTAATTTTGACTCACTCTCAGCGTATAAAACTTGTCTCTTTTTATGAACGCTCAGCTCAGCGCACAGCTATCAATTGACCTATTCTTTTCCAGCCGGTGCTGCCGCATCGCCATTGTCCTAACTTGGTATGGCCACGTGAATTTAATCAACTCTTTGGTGGTGGTGGTGGTGGCGGTGTGGCGAGTTGCCAACAAAAGCCAAAACTGCAACAGCTGCACTGCTCACTGATGAAGAGTAGCAACACATTTTAGGCGCAGAGTACAGCAGCCTCAGCATCTGTGTTTTGTCATTTGCCAATACCACAGGGATATGTACACTACCCCCTAAATGACATGATTTTCACAAAATGCAGTAAATAAAGTACGATATTGTACTTCGAGTGCAATCGCACACACACACACAGAGACACATTTACACACATACATATAATGCAATGAAGCCCCAAAAAACGAGGTCTACCAAATTTATCGTCATTATTTAACACCTGCAACGCGCTGTGGATTACCGCAATGAGACCGAATTTTGTAAAGTATGTACATACAAAAGCGGCTGTGCTTACGTCACATAAAGTAGTGCAATCTATTTGGCAGTAAACTGGCAATGTAACTGCAAAAAATAAAAAATAAAATAAATAGAAACAGCTAAAATTGGCACAATGGTTGCCAACCCCATATTTATGCTCTTTCGCCTTGCCGCATTTGCATAGCAAACGGGGAGCGCTGCCACCGTTGCGGGAAAGTACGTCGCTGTGCTACTGGCATTTTTTTTACTGAACTACTTTGAAAGCAAAAGAAAAAATTTAATTCCTTTGCGACGACACAAAGGTAACTACATTTGGCAGGAAAGTAGCCAAATAAGGAGGGGAGAGAATAATGCAGAACGAAAATAAAAGAAAACGAAATCTTCTCTATATAGTGGTGTATAATCTGAGAGAAAAGAGCAAGGTTTTCTCGAAATTCTCAAAATCGAAACGATGAAAAGTAGAAAAAAGATCATAGCCGAAGAACAGAGGTGCATCACAAAAGGTGGCATGCCCAGCTTGACGCCAAGAATATTAATGGTAAATGTTTGATGTTATTATAAAACAATATTTATCATAAGAAATTAAGCATATTGGAGGGTGTCATGTACCAAATTGTGGGCAGTCACATAGAATATGCGCTGGAATTTCATCCACCAAACCATAAAACCTGCAGTCCCTACCTACAGAGAGAGCCACATTTTATTCAAATAAATAGTACCTTAACTTGCAGTGCCAGTGAGAGTTCTAAGACCGTCGCGGATAAGTTCAAAGTGTCTGTTTGGGGCTCCTCCTGGAAGAAGTTAGGAATCTCTCTGATTGCCTCATTTGCCTTGACTTCCACCAGTAGCCAGCAATCTGAGATTCTTCGCAGTTCCTAAGTAGCTCTGCAGTATATCCTTTAGATGTACCGCAGGAAGACTCAGTACCGTGCACGCCCATTTAAGCTCCCCGTTATGTGAGACAGTAAGATATTTCGTTGCCTTCAAACTCTTTATGCCCACCACAGCGTTACTTTATTATGGACTTCCAAATGGTTCGAAATAGTTTTACAACTGCCTGCCTATCCGACATAATATTCTTTAAAATAATAATTATTTTTTTATTTCATTTTTTTTTTTTAATTCAATTCAGACTTATTTTAAGCTACATTCCCTATTGACTTTTCGAATGGCAATTTCACTTTCACGCAGTTGATTTTCAATATACATAAGTATGTAGATATTTACCTAGTATATTTTCACATATGAATACTCGTTCATACATATGAATTGAGCAAGTATGCACGGATTTTGGATCCTAAAAAAAGTGACATTAAACACAGCAGTCGCAATGCGGAAAAGCCACAAAACGTTTAAAGCAAAAAAATAAAAATAAAATTCCGCATGACTCGCGGCAAGTAGACAAAAGCTACAACAACAAACAAATGGCCGGAGGCGGAAATAGGAGGCAAGGCAATACGTAAAAATGGTAGTTGCTCCCAACGCAAAAGCCACGAGTGCCACAAATATCCATAAAATGCACGTGTTGGTATTCGTTAACTGGTAGGTACGCAGGTACAGAACCGAAGGCGAAACGTAACGGAAATGCATTTGCTGCAAATTCCATATGCGAATTTGTATGTAGATACATACATATTAGAGGGCTGCATGAATTCATTCAAACTTCTAGCCAAACAGAGTACAGTAGATTTGAATATTTTACTTCACATACAAACCACTCAGCGTTTGGAATTTTGTAAGTTATGAATATATATTTTGTTTTATATTTTCTACCTTCAAATGGAAGAATGTGATTGAATGAATGGAAAACATTCAAATCATTCAAACTCATTTCGGTAAAAGTTTTTTTCTACAAACAAGTTTTTTCGTATGTAATAGGAGCGCAGCAATACATATATACATACATTGTTTGTTTGTACATATGTGCATAGAAAAAATATTTTTGGATATTCATACAAAAAATTGTCATTTATTTCAATTCAATTTATTTTCACTTTGTTTGAATATTGTGATGTCGACACAAATATCAGAACAGCTATTCACTCAAATTCAAAAAAATTTCAGGCCAAATTCATTCATTCGTTTTGTATATTAATAATTCAAAAGCCGTTTTGAATGCATTCATGCAGCCCTCTAATACATATGTATGTATCTATGTATATAAAGCGGTAGAATTATGTAAGTACTATATATGGATATGCAAATGTGTGTGTAGTGCGTGAAAGCAACGATGAATGGATGGCTAAAGGGTAGCAGCGCAACGTCAACGCCGTTGCCATTCATAAATCAAACGGAAGTGTGGAATTAAAGACGATAGCGCCTAGCGACCGTAACACGAACCGGAACCACAAGCGACGCACGGTCTAATAGGAGGGAAACAAAAAAATATGTTGCAGTGTATGCAAGAGCTTTCCAAACTTTTTATGCAATGCCATGTGCGTACACAAACACATATGTAAGTATAATCGTATAAGTACCCAGCCAGCAAAAAATCCGAAAACCGATCCGAAAAAGGATAAGAAAGTGGATGAAGTGCGGATTTTTGTCCATTTCCGGATACTTTGATGATCCGTTTTCCCACTAAAGTGTGCGACAGAAGCGTATGTATAGACAACAGTATGTGAAACGGATGCGTTTTCGGCGGTTTTTTTCTGAAATTTGTCTGATAGAATTTTTCGTTCAATAGGCTTTCCTTCTGCACTTTACAGATACTTTTTCATAACTCAAAAGAAATAAAATAGAATTAGGAAGCGCCTGACGGAATTTGCCACCTTCTGGAAGCTAACAAATAACGGCACACTCCTCGGCACGCCTCTGCACGCTCAGCCACTGCCAACTACGCATGCATGCTTTCAAAGGTTTAGCTTGAGCAAATAAAATACAATTATTGCTTTCAAATGACATCATCTTTTTCGAGCGCTTCGAACGTTTTCCGGATACGAAAATTGATGATAACTGTAGGAGTTTTTTCTATTCGTTTTCGGATACGGAAAATTGAACTAAACTGCTCTGTCGGCAAAATTTACGTTTCTTTGCGGGCTGAATACATACGTACAGTCGTCCTTAAAAGTATCCGAAAACGGAATCAGTAAACTTTTTTTTTACTTTTTCGGATCCTTTGCTGGCTGGGTAAGTGTTACGCTGCATATGAATTACGGTACTTAAAAGTTACACATCGTTTGTCGCCATTTGCGTTGGTTACCGCCATTTCGTGGAATGACATTTTGCCTTGCGAATTATGGCGAAATTATGAAACAGTGTACCCGCGACACTAGAACTTCTTTGGTGCTTGCCAAGCAGAAATCCCGGCGACGACTGAAACGTTTATAATGTAGCATGGAGAGGTCACTGGTTTTAAATGACTCGCTGGTCGTACCAAAGTGAAGCCTTGTCTTTCGTAAGTCAGTTGTCCTGGTTGGCAAATACATATCTTTCTTGAAAACCCTTTTATGTCTTCCGAAAGGCTAATTGAAAAAAATGCTAGCACAGTAAGTTTTCTAAAAGCTAAATTAAAGACATATGTATTTCTTTTTTAAAACAAGAAAATTGAATTAAAAAAACTAAACAAAATAAGTTTCTAAGGATTAAGTTAAATTAAATTAAAAGTATGTATTTGCTATTCTTAAAACAATAAAATCTGAAAATTTAAATAAAATTAAATTAATAAATTAGAAGAAAATTAAATAAAAAAATAACAAGTAAGAGCAGCGCTGTCTTCGGCTATGCCGAAGGCTTCATACCTTTCATGAACACCTGCAAATTTTACTTTGACAGATTACTGCTTTTGAGTACATCTGCATACATCGATAGAGGAGTTACATACCTACATATATAAAAAATCGCATCTGAACAAACAGAGGTATGGAAGATATACCTTATATTAGATCCAATCTAAGTGATTTTCACTGCTATGTGATCGGTATGTAAACCGGTAACACAATTTATTGGGTTTAGTTTCCTACATAAAGGAGATATATCGCAAAAACTGGTATCTGAACAATCAGTGCTATAGGAGATAAAGCTTATACAGCATAGATTTTGACGATTTTCTCAGTAGACTTTGTATTATTATTTATAAAATATCTTACGAAATTTATCGGTTTTAGCTGTTCAAATAAAGGAGTTTTACAGTAAAATCCCATATCTGAACAATCAGATGTATGGAAGATATATTTTGTAGTCATCCGATCCTTGTTATTTTCACTGTAAGTATTCTGTTAATAATGAGTGAAAATGGTGCGAAATTTCATGTTCCTAGCTGCATAAATGCATGAATTATAACGAAAAATCTCATATCTGAACAATCAGTTGTATGGGAGCTATAGGTTATAGTTATCCGATCTTTTTAATTTTCACTGTAAGTTTTCTGTTGATAATTATTGAAAACAGTGCGGAATTTCCTGTTCCCAGCTATATAAATGGAGGAGTTATAACGGAAAATTTTATATCTGAACAATCAGTTGTATGGGAGCTATAGGTTATAGTGAACCGATCTTTGTAATTTTCACTGTAAGCATTCTGTTAATAATGGGTGCAAGTGCTGCAAAATTTCATGTTCGTAGCTGCATAAATGTAGAAGTTATAACGAAAAATCTCATATCTGAACAATCAGTTGTATGGGAGCTATAGGTTATAGTGACCCGATCTTTGTAATTTCCACTGTAAGTATTCTGTTGATAATAGGTGCAAGTACTGCAAAATTTCATGTTCCTAGCTGCATAAATGGAGAAGTTATAACGAAAAATCTCATATCTGAACAATCAGTTGTATGGGAGCTATAGGTTATAGTTACCCGATCTTTTTAATTTTCACTGTAAGTATTCTGTTGATAATGGGTGCAAGTATTGCAAAATTTCATGTTCGTAGCTGCATAAATGGAGAAGTTATAATGAAAAATCTCATATCTGAACAATCAGTTGTATGGGAGCTATATGTTATAGTGGTCCGATTCTTCCGGTTCCGACAAATGATTAATACATTATAGAAATACACCCACTTACCAAATTTGATCCGGATATCTCGAAAACTGAGAGACTAGATTGCATACAAACAGACAGACAGACGGACAGACGGACAGACGGACAGACGGACATGGATAAATCAACTCAGCTCGACGTTCTGATCAAATAAGTATACATTTTAATGGGTCTATCTCTTTTTGTTCTGGTACTTACAAACATCGGACCAAAGTTATAATACCATTTCATGCTCATGAAAGGTATAAAAAGTAGTAAAAAAAATAATAGTTAAAAGAATAAAAATATGTTCCTAATTTTTGTTTTTCTTTTTAAAACAATAAAATTTAACAAATAAAAGAAAATTGACAAAAGGAAAATGAACCAAGTTTATAAAAATGAATTGAAATTTTGTATATAATATTTTTGTGTCTAAAAACTAAATTAAAAAAGAAAAAAAAAATAATAAAACAGCAAAAATAAGTTTCTAAAATTTAAATTATATTACATATATATTCCTTCTAAAAACAACAAAATCTAAAAAAATAAAAAACTAAATTAAAAAAAAAATAATAATTCGCTGTCCGAGAATTTGAATTTCGGATCTCTGGAGTACTTCGCTAAATCGGCCATTGCGACTGTTGGAACAGCTCGAGCAAAATTATATACATACATACATAGGTACAGCCCCATTTAGAACGTGCTCATAAGCTTTCTGTCTTACTTTAGCCATAAATGCCCTGTTAGGTAGTTTTGGACCATTTTATTTAACCTTTTTTTATGCAAGCACAGAGCCTGAACTTTTAGTTGCGTCATTGTCGTGACATTTTCTACCTTATCCACTCTAGAAAAAGGTGTAAACTATTTTCCCAGCAATGCCTTTTATTGTTGAAATGTAGTTACACGCTCAATGCACCTATTTAACTTTGATAAATACTAATAAATATTAGCTATCGTAATTTGTACTGGAAATCATGTGTTCCCAGCAGGGAGCGCACATGTGTATCGTAAATTTAGTTAATCCACTTTGGAACTAATTTTCAAAGCTTTCCTCCGCTTCACAGGGCACAGCACGCACTCTTCTCCACTCCACTGATTTTTCTTCGGGAGTCCTGCGGATTCCTATTAGCTGCTTTATGTCATTGTTTGCAAATAGTTTTGATTGGGTACAAGCGTTAATCGTTGGTAAATTTCGAATATAGCGTGTGTAAATGTGGGTGCATGTGTATGTATGAATGTGTAGTGTGCACGTGTCGTACCAGTTAAGTGATAAGATTAAGTGTTGGCGACAAAATTCGGTTGCAGAGCCATGCGCGTGTAGTGGCAAAGTTTGGAAATATTTTAGGCAAATTTTGTTAAGATACATATGTTAAACAAAGATTATCCATTTGATGATGGAAACCGCAGGGTTGTTGGCAGCCGTCAAACTTTTTGTAGCTGTCAAAGACATCGGGTGATTTTAGTAAATACTCTGGGGCTCCGCCGTTCAGTGTTCTATTTTGGAAAAAAGAAAAAAATCAAATATCTCGAGCACTAGAAGAGATAGCGAAATAAATGTAACGGAATTTCAAAGCTTTGGGATGGAGAATTCAGGAAAAAGAGGGCATTCCGAATCTGCGATATAACCTATTCGGTGTCAATGAAATCGAAGTTGGTTTTGGATCGTTAAATTCCCATAGAGTAGCCTGATGTCATTTCTGTTTAATTGAACGACGTCCGATCTATTCAGAGGGTGGTCGGAATGTCTGGCCTGCCTATAGCCATTCACCGGGGCCATATGCCCAAGGGAGCTGTGATTCCTTAGACACCCACACCTGCTTTGTCTTCCATCCTTGAGCCGTCCGTGTACCAATGTACGTATCTGGGATCAAGGGCAGGAGCCAATTTCCCCAATTTTCGAGGTCACTTGGAACTTTATGCCAAAGCAGATCTCTTCAGTGATGGCAGTCGTTAGTTAGATAGCGGAAGCTACAAATTCTCTGTGGCTCCAGTTTCTTGAATAAAAATCCTAGAAGCGACGCCAAAGTGACGGCGAGACATGCTAATCATTGCAGTTTATTGAGACGCAGTATATCCGTTTTTGCAGTGTTTTTTGCCACCACGCAACGGACGCATAAGACACTATCGGAAGTTAAGAGGCCTGTATCCACCTTTGACAAAAAAAAACCTTTATTGATATTGAATTTCAAAATTCCAAACCATTGACTATTTAAAAATTTTTTGATATTTTTTATATGAGAATACGGTTCATGCTTTAACAAAAACCATATAAATCAAACTTTATACAGAATTCCACCAATTTTTATATAAATTTTGAGCTTTTTAACTAGAATTGTTTTTTAATTTTTTTGGTATTCAGTTAACAGGATTATAAAAATTTAGTAAAATTAGTGCAAGTTTTGAGCGGCTGAAAATCGCTTACTTTTAATAAATATTTTTTTTTTGCTGACGGCTTTTTCGGTTTTTTTTTCATATAAAAACGAAATTTAGGAAAACTGGCGTTGACTTTTTTTCGCGAAAGGTCTTGCCCATATTCTTCCACAAAAAATTCATGTTTATACGGAAACAGTGTAAAACGCCGTCAACAAAAAAAAAACACAAAATATTAAAATTCAATGCGATTTTTTAGCCACTCAAAACATACACTAATTCTACTAAAATTTTATAATCCTGTTAACTGCATACCCACCCAAGAATTTTTAAAGAATTCTGGTTAAAAAGCTCTAAACTTAGATACAAATTTGTATTTTTTTTTGATTCTGTATAAAATTTGTAAGTGTGATTTATATGGTTTTTGTTAAAGCATGAACCATATTAAAAAAAAAAAAAATATATCAAAAAAATTATAGCTGGAAAAACATTGTAAATATTAAATACGAAACACCATTCATCCACTTTTGACCGCCACTGTACATATGTATGTATGTACATAAGTCTAAATTTCAAACTTTGTAAAAAAATGTAACAAAATTTTACAACAAAATTTTCATTAGGAACTTAGAGAAATTATGTGTAATTTTTTCTTATGACTTTTACTTTTCCATTTTCTTATCAACTGTGACCATGGATTTTTTCCGCCTTTACTCCATATAATCGAAACACTGCGCAGTGACATGCATTTTCTCTCATACAAAGTATGTTCGACACTTTTTTTGTATGGAAGAAAATAATCTTATTTTTATATGGAAGAAATCCACAAAAAAGTTCTAAAAATCAAAGGAAATTTTTAGTCACGTGAAACTTGCACATTATTGCAATAAAATTGAATTGAATAAAAAACTGTATACTCAAAAATGATCTAACACTTCCGAGAAAAAAGTTTGCAATTTGGATGAAATTTTTTGAATTTTTTAGTTTTTTAAAAAGTTTTAAACTTGGGTTTTGTTAGGAAATGAACTGTAGTTTACTTGAAAATTCTTAAAAATAAATAAATAAACATAAGTGGAAAAGGATATCACTTTGAAAAGGGGGTGCTATTGTATTAACCGATACTGTACATCCACACTCACGCACACGCACACATACATACATGTGTATATGTCAAGTGCATTTTATCTACATGCAATTTGCTTTCAAAATTCGGTTTCATTCAGGCACAAGTGTGTGGTTTGCGAAATACTGGCATGCTTGACGTGCTTGACATTTTCAACGCATGCTATCACTTCATTCATTATCAATTTGCAAAACTGAAAAAAAAATGTAAATAAAATATTTCGTGCGTTTAAATTGGAATATGTGTAATTAACATTTTTTAATTTTCCCGCGAAACCAATCAACACGCCAGCTATTTAATTTATATTTAACGCCTTGACAGCGAATGCCACGTGGAGGAGAAAATTGAGCGAATAAAGCAGCTCTTTTTTGACATTATTGTCATCGAAATCCATTAATTGAAAGGCAAGAGAATGCTGGTGAGAGGGACTGAGAGCCAACAACTGCGAGTGTTAAACAGCAACAGCAGTAAAAATCAGAATCCAAAATAATAAAAAATACACAAAGCGAAAGCAAACTCAGAAGTCAGCTAGCAAACTGACAGACAGACAGATTATCAAAGAAATATTTTGAAAGCCATCAAAATAATGGGTTTAATTTTCGAAAATCCTTGGCTCTAATTGTGACGGAGGTCAGTCAGTTACGAATGTTCCAAAGCTCGAGCTCGATCTTTCCAAAATTCGTTGCCGCAGAAGCGTCCGCATTAAACGGTTGGCATATTTATGTAAATGAAAGTATTTATTTTTCAGTTAGTGTGATTGCCTATGCTACAACAATAACTTTGCGGTATAATTTCCCTCAAAATAAGCAGCTTTCGGGATTCGAGTTGCTATGAAGCCAGGCGCGGCCGTAGCGCACATTGTGTTCGGGTAAGACCAAAAGCGCATAATACAAGGACATTTATGAAAATCACACTCCCCAACCAACACAAACACACACACACACACACTCGCGTGCAAACGCATACAGCCAAATAAGAAAGGCTTTGCTGCGCTTTGCAATACAGGCCACCAAGTTGAAAACGTGCAACTAACTGTTCGCACAATAAGCCACGCCAAAATACAATGTGCCCTGCGAAGCTGTGTTTGCAAACCGGCCAGTCCTTTACGAGTCACAAAGCCCAGCTGCCTGCTGGCTGCAGTAGTTAAAAGAGTGCACGAAAAAAATTGAAACAAATGAAAAAGTGTAATGTCGGTCGCCATTTTTGGGCAAGTAGCAGCGCCGCTGTTGCCAACATTGAGTTGGGTTGGCTTGGGTTTGAGTAGAGTGGGGGCCAGGTTCACGTGAGCCAACAACAACGGCTGCCAAGTCACTGGAAAAATTAAGCGAACACTCGAGTTTTGTAAGTACATATCTATGAGCGTATGTAAGCGATGTTGGCATGGTGTAATTAATTGGACATAAAATTTACATGGCAACATGTAAACTAAAATATTAATTAAGAAGATAAGAAAAAAAAAATGCCGTAAATGGCACGTAAAAAGCATGAACAAGTATGAAATTTAATGTAAATGAGAATAGAAACGAAAACGATGACACTGGGGAAATGCGAAATTAAATTGCTGCAGAAAAAAAGGGAGTGATACAGATATTAGCTATTCTTGTTTGGGCTTTAAATATTTTAATGATAACCGGTTTTGTGCCTTCTCTTAGGTAGATTCTTTGTAATTAATGTTTTGTTTAATAATCAGGGGCAGGTTTTGCAATTCACTTACGAGTGAATTTTTATCTAATTCGCTGTGAATTCAAATTTGCATGGGTTGAAATTCGTTCGGAAGTGAATGGCAGAACCTCGCTGAATAACAATATTTTGGCGTTAACACTTTTGCTAAGTTTTTGGCCAAGCTTCTGCTCCAATGGTGTGTGTGCGCGTCTTGAGGGACCTACCGTTTTACGCGCCACCGGATGGCAAATGGATTCTATGAGAAGCTTTTTCAAGGCAGAAATCCACTCGGAGGATTGCCACTGGCTGTCGAGGGGCGACCGCTGTTTAGAAAAACCTTGGCCTTAGTTTTTTTTTGATTTCTGGTTCAAACATAGATCGAACTTTGGTGTTACGGAGTGGTAGAATGCACCTCTAACCACTCCGCCATATAAATTCATAGTGAAACGCGGAGTAAGTAGGTTCGAGATTAGGAATGAGTTGGGTATCCTTAACTTTTCTATTTATTCTAAAAACACTCAGATAAAAAATTGCAAATTTTATATGGCCCTAAAAACTTAATATGACCATAAAAGTTTACCTGAGCATGCAAAGAGATTTAGAGGTTTCAGTATATATAGGTCTAGAGGTTTCATCCAGAGTTGGAATCATTTCTTCACCAGACAATAACCCTGAAACTGTTACAAACACTGGTCCTTGATGGTGCTTAATCACCAAAAGTCCAAAAAAGTACATCATCGAAAGTTGTAAACACAAATCCAACGAAAAGAAAAGAATTTTTTATAACTACATATTCCTTTTTTTGTCTACTTGAAGCTTTAAAGAACACCTATAAACAGAAGCACAAAAGTATACATACGGAGAATTTTTCACAATGTATGATTTTTTTTCTGATTTCCTTTCGCTAAACTCAGGGAAATTCAATAAATTTTCATACAACAAATTTTCAAGTATTTATCAAATTTTTCATAATTTTTTTAATTTGTATCAAATGCTAGTATAATAAAATGCAAGTTTGATGTCTCTGGAAAATCGCGTTAAAATCTTTTTGTTTAAAAACAAACCTTAGATAAGTACACTACATATGTAAATATACATACCGATTACGAAATCAGCACACATCGTACACGCCGACTAATTTATAGTAGAGAAATATTTGCTGTAAAAACACTCGAGTGATTAATGGCATTTTCTGTAAGGGATAGTGCATATGTATGTATGTATGTAAATAGTTACAATTTCAAAGAAACGCCTTACAAGTTGTAGAGTCCGCAGCAAACGGATGAAAGCCGGTAGTTGGAGTTACGCACAATCGAATTAAAATAACGGCCGTTCATTTAGTGTTCCACAGTGACGCTCTTACGCATTCACAAGCAAGGCACTTCAAATAACCGTGCTTCCATATAACCCAGTGGTCGTAAACAAGATTTCATTCGTCGATAGGGGGCCGTGAGCAAGACAAGGCAACGCAATAAAACTTGTGACTATTTGAATTAATCAAAACATTGTGAAATTACCACCGCAACCAAATTAAATGCGAAAACTATGCGATTGATGATGGGGTCAGTGTAAAGATATCGTACCTAAGCACCTTTACTCGTTAGCTATAAAAACAAAAAACAAAAGTTGCAACTGGGCAAGGATTTGTAAATGCTGAGGCGAGTTTGCAGCCATTATCGCTTCCGGTGGAACGGAAACGGAAATAAATGTGTTATGCGGCAGTAAAAACTGCAAAGAAGCAGTAGCAAAAATGCTGCTATTCGAAGATACATACATACATATTCACAACCAAACTATGTGCATACATGAATGTACATGAAAGCTAGTCACACAAATCAAAATGACGAACTGCATTTGACCAATAAAGAACTTGTGAGTAATGACGTTTAAATCACTGCAAAAAATCTTCTATGAGAAAAGGCACGGCTACAATATGAATAGCAAAGGGCAAAAACTAAGTGCAGGACAACTTTTAGTTCCGTTCATATTGAAGCACAATCAATATCGCATAAAGTTACCGACACTTGACACGCAAACAACCGCCACAACCATTCGGCATACAGCAGCCAACAACGGAAAACATTCGTTTGAGCCCAGTATATAAAGTACTAGGTTTAAGTACGCCAATGTGGTCCAAATAGTAACTAAATGTTGCTGAGCGACTAAATCCTCACTACTCTGGCGTAGATGATAGTCAGAGGTCATATTCACTCAGGACTACTTCGGGATTCTCAGCACATATCGGAATTTTCGGGATCTTCGAGACAATTTCTGAATTTTTGTGACTACTTCAGGATTGTTGGGACTATTTCGAGGCTCTTAGGATTTTCGGGATTCTTGGGACTGTTTCAGGTTTTCTCGGAACAACCTCGGAATTTACAAGATTTTCGGGATTCTTGGGACGATTTAGAGACTTTCGGCATATTTTGCTCAAAATAATAAAAGTCAAATGTTAACTTAATTTTTCCTTTCTTTTTATTATAAACTGCATAATCTTCAGTCTCTAGTCTTTATCCCAGATAGTTTTTTAAGAAGATTGGAATCTTCAGTATTGAAGAGCTGTGGAATAAGATTTGGTTTCAGGCCCTTCTTGAATAAACTACTTATGGAAGGAGGAAATGTGGTTTCAAAACGCTAAAAATGGATGAAGAAATTGCTTCAATAGATTCTAAATGTAATTTCTGAAATCATCATATATTTATTTTTAAGAGCCTACAATTAAAATACAGTTCATTCTCTAACAAAACCCGTAAAAACCCTGGTTTAAAACTTTGAAGAAAAGTAAACAAAAATCAAGTGTTTTTTTTTTAGATTAAATTTTTGACATTTTAATTTTCAAATTTTTATGAAAGTTTCAAGCGGGTAAAATTTACCGTAGTTTACCGTTAGTTTTTTTGCCGCATTTTCTGCCATATAACAAATAAGCACAATTTATTTTTATATGGATGACAACACCTTCGGCAAAACAAAAATCTAAAAAATCAACGGTAATTTTTAGGCACTTGAAATTTGTGCATTATGCAGTAAAAATGAATTGGTTTAAACCTGTATACTCAAAAAAATTCTAAAACTTCTGAGAAAAAAGTTTGAAATTTGAATGAAAATTGTTTGCCATCCGGAACCTCAAAAATTATTTATTTATCTTACATTTTTTATTTAAACTGCTCTCGGTTACTGGGAATGCAGATTTTTTTACCAAAACTAAAATGAAAACTAAGAAAGTTGTTGCAGCTAAAAAATTGCCACAACCGCCAGTCAGAACTGTCATTGGCCATTGAAATAGTACGAACCCACACACAATGACAGAGGGCAGTCAAACACAGAGCAGCGCAGCGACGAGTTGAGCAGCAGTGACAACAATAACCACATGACAATAATGGCAACAATAGCAAAAACAAGCTGTGAAAAAAAAATTCAAATTGCTTTGTTATGCCTGACATAGACAGGTTCTGGCATTCGGTGTATGCCCCACCACAGTCTCTCCTAGAAGACACACATCCATCCACATCATTTCATTGTGCCATCTATGCGGTTGATGGACATTAGTTCACCGCATTCCGCTCACTGCCAGTTTACGTATGTACATACATCTGTACATACAAACAGAAGCGTGTGTGCGCTGACACTTAACTTACTGCTTACTGCTCGTTCGTCCTTTCCGAATCATGCATGTGTGCGTTGTTGTTGTTGTTTTTAGTCTATTGTGAACAGAATGTCTTTTTTGCATTTTTTATTGCCCCAAACGACCATCAATCGTCCTTGCCGTCAAGGATGTAAACACACAAACACTCACTCACACATACACACGCGTTTAAGGCAAATACACTTTTGTGGCACACTCGCATTTATTATGTTTACGATTCCCACGTGGAGTATTTCGAGTTAGAGCCTTTAAATGTGGCAGATATGCAGCGATTTACGCAATAAAAATTTAAAAATACATATGTATGCAGGAGTTGTGGAATTTGTGGAACATTTGTGTAAACTAAGTGTGTTAGATGTGTAAGCAGCGATTCAGGAGACCGTTAGACCGTACCACCTTAAAAACAAACAAACAAAAATAATGTGCCGTTTAATGTATTTTCGAGAAGCGATTTCGAAAAAAAAAATTTTGCCGAACCTAGGTTTGCCTTTTTTACATTCCTTGATGACACCTACATTCCGAAATATATAAACCTTTTTCTTATATAGTTCTGTTGGAATAATAAAATTATTTCCTTAGTAACAGTTTAAGTAAATTTTCTGAGATTAGGGTGATACGTTAGGGTGATATAAACTGAGATCTGGAGAGTAAGTACTAGAACGGGGTGCTTGAGGTCAATGAACTTTAGAGGAAAAAATTGTCTCATTTGACAAAAACATCGACATACATAGTACGATACTTTAATATCCAACTGTATCTAAATGTAGAAGATATGACGAAAAATGTAAAAAAATCATTAATTTTGGCAAGCTTTCATTTACTGACACTAGGGTGGTACGCTAAGTTGGTAGAAACTGAGATCTGATGGGTAAATACTTTGGAACAAGGAAATAGTCTCCTCGAGCCAAGACCCTCGATATATCATATTTTAAGATCCGAATGTTAAAGGAGTAAACTATATTTTTATAAAAAAAAACCAAAATTAGAAAAAATAAATTAAATTTTCAAGATGTGGTGCGCTTATAATTATAACACGGTGTGTATTTTGCATTGATTTTTCTCACGATATTCAAAATGTTTTTCATGGCAAATTTTTTTCGTAAGTTTTTTATAAAAATAAAACTACAACAAAAACTATGCAAACCGAAATTTCAAACTTGGGAGAAAATTAAATAATTAACGATTTTTTTTCATATGAAACAAATTTTCTACACCGCGCAAATCAAAATTTCAAACTTGGGAGAAACTTAAATATTTGACGATTTTTTTTTTCCAAACCGTCAGCAAAAAAATTTTCAAAAAGCAATGCAATTTTTTGGCAATTTAAAACTGGCACTAGAATTGACTAGGCTATAAAAGTGCATACTCGAACTTTTCGTACAAAATCTGATTTAAATATCTGAAATTTTAATGGAAATTTACTATAGGGGTATTCTCCAAGTCTTGCACGTACATATGCAAACATAAGTACAAAGGTACAGCTTTAAATTTAAATAAAATAAATAGATAATAATTTTCAACTAAAAATTTACTTTATTAGTTGCGGGCATTTGTCGCCGCTGTCAAACCCCTAGTGAGTTTTTGTGGATGCAACGCTGTCAAGATTTCCGAACTGAAACGCGAGGCCATGCCCCCTCCCCCTTCGCTCTACACCACCACCCCAAATCGTTGTACAAATAACTAAACCATATTTATTATTAACATTTATCGTTCCAGCTTTGTAGCTCGAAAACTGTTGGTCGGACGGCATTTGCTGAGAGAAATTTTTCGCAGCAAATTTCATGCCCTAAAAAAGCTATACACTCTTTTTCCCCAAACCAATGTTTTTAATACCGAAAATTCGAATTGATGCCGGAAAAAATTGTTCCCGTGTTCATATTTTAAGGTAGCACAGAGAAAAAAAATGTTGCCTAAAAATTAAACACCCTAATGTATATACATATGTATATATAAATATATGTCGATGTGTGAGGAAAATTTACAAATAAATTATGTTATGTGATTATGTTAGAAATGACTAAGGCCAACCGAAATTTTCTAAATCCTATTAGTTGTGGTAAATATTACCGCAGCGAGCAAACCACTCCTTCGGCTAAGGGAATATTTATGCTGAGCCAATATTTGAACACACAGCAGTAAACATATTATTATACTTATAAACACTTCATACATACATATGTATGCAAATACAAACATATGTATGCATGTAAAATTTATGTACATGCACGCGAAAAAAATCCGTAAAGTTTCCAACACATTAAGAATAAACTTTCGAAAGGGTTCCTACAAACTTTTCCTTTAGAAGGGAAACCGAAGAAATACAAACATTTCACACCCTTTGGTTGTGGCAATTGAGCGTGGAAAGCAAAAATTTAAATTTTACGCTAACTTGCCTGGCCGATATTGCAAGTGGCACTCTCTTCAATTATT
>NW_023458556.1:16944324-16949666 GCF_013731165.1 Rhagoletis pomonella
AATAATTGAAGAGAGTGCCACTTGCAATATCGGCCAGGCAAGTTAGCTCAGTAAGCGTAAAATTTAAATTTTTGCTTTCCACGCTCAATTGCCACAACCAAAGGGTGTGAAATGTTTGTATTTCTTCGGTTTCCCTTCTAAAGGAAAAGTTTGTAGGAACCCTTTCGAAAGTTTATTCTTAATGTGTTGGAAACTTTACGGATTTTTTTCGAGCGCATGCAAAATTTTACATGCATACATATGTATGTTTGTATTTGCATACACATGTATGTATGAAGTGTTTATAAGTATAATAATATGTTTACTGCTGTGTGTTCAAATATTGGCTCAGCATAAATTTTCCCTTAGCCGAAGGAGTGGTTTGCTCGCTTCAGTAGCATTTACCACAACTAAGAGGATTTAGAAAATTTCGGTTGGCCTTAGTCATTTCTAACATAATCACATAACATAACTTATTTTCAAAATTTCCTCACACATCGACATATATTTATATATACATATGTATATACATTAGGGTGTTTAATTTTTAGGCAACATTTTTTTTTCTCTGTGCTACCTGAAAATCTGAACACGGGAACATATTTTTTCGGCTTCAATTCGAATTTTCGGTATAAATTATTATTTTTTTTTTTTAAAAAAGAGTTTATAGATTTTTAGGGCATGTATTTTGCTACAAAAAAGTTCTTTGAGCAAATGCCGTCCGACCAACAGTTTTCGAGCTATAAAGCTGGAAAGATAAATGTTAATAATAAATATGGTTTAGTTATTTGTACAACGATTTGGGGTGGTGGTGTAGAGCGAAGGGGGAGGGGCATGGCCTCGCGTTTCAGTTTGGAAATCTTAACAAGACATCGTTGCATCCACAAAAACTCACTAGGGGTTTGACAGCGGCGACAAACGCCCGCAACTAATAAAGTAAATTTTTAGTTGAAAATTATTATCTATTTATTTTATTTAAATTTAGAGTTGTACCTTTGTACTTATGTTTGCATATGTACCTGCAAGGCTTCGAGAATACCCCTTTAGTATTTCAAACTTTGGAAAAAATTAAGGAAAATGCATCAAATTTTCATCAAAGTTTCAGACATTTAAATCAGATTCTGTACAAAAAATTTGAATATGCAGTTTTATAGCCTAGTCAATTCTAGTACCACTTTTAAATTGACTGTGTAGAAAATTTGTTTCATATGGAAAAAAAATCGTTAATTATTTAATTTTCTCCCAAGTTTGAAATTTTGGTTTGCATAGTTTTTGTTGTAGTTTTTTTTTTTTATAAAAAACTTACGAAAAAAATTTACCTGCAAAACATTTTGAATATCGTGAGAAAAATCAATGCAAAAAAAATAAGCACACATCTTGAAAATTTAATTCATATTTTCTAATTTTGGTATTTTTTTTTTTTATAAAAATATAGTTTACTCCTTTAACATTCGGATCTTAAAATATGATATATCGAGGGTCTTGGCTCGAGGAGACTATTTCCTTGTTCCAAAGTACTTACCCATCAGATCTCAGTTTCTATCAACTTAGCGTACCACCCTAGTGTCAGTAAATGAAAGCTTGCCAAAATTAATGATTTTGGCTAAGAAGGCAATTTCGAACTTTTTTTTGTTGTTTTTAAGGTACGGTCTAATGTACATATTTCGCGCTGAAATGCAGGAACAGTATGTCTGAGCACCTGAATCGCTGCTTACACATGTAACACACTTAGTTTACACAAATGTACCACAAATTCCACAACTCCTACATACATATGTATTTTTAAATTTTTATTACGTAAATCGCTGCATATCTGCCACATTTAAAAGCTCTAACTCGAAATACTCCACGTGGGAATCGTAAACATAATAAATGCAAGTGTGCCACAAAAGTGTATTTGGCTTAAACGCGTGTGTGTGTGTGTATGTGTGAGTGAGTGTGTGTGTGTTTACATCCTTGACGGCAAGGACGATTGATGGTCGTTTGGGGCAATAAAAAATGCAAAAAAGACATTCTGTTCACAATAGACTAAAAAGAACAACAACGCACACATGCATGATTCGGAAAGGACGAACCAGCAGTAAGCCAAATTAAGTGTCAGCGCACACACGCTTCTGTATGTATGTACATATGTACATACGTAGACTGACAGTGACCGGAAAGCGGTGAACTAATGTCCATCAACCGAATAGATGGCACAATGAAATGATGTGGATGGATGTGTGTCTTCTAGGAGAGACTGTGGTGGGGCATACACCGAATGCCAGAACCTGTCTATGTCAGGCATAACAAAGCAATTTTATTTATTTTTTTCACAGCTTGTTTTTGCTATTGTTGCCATTATTGTCATGTGGTTATTGTTGTCACTGCTGCTCAACTCGTCGCTTTGCTCTGCTCTGTGTTTGACTGCCCTCTGCCATTGTGGGTTCATACTATTTCAATGGCCAATGACAGTTCTGACTGGCGGTTGTGCCAATTTTTTAGTTGCAACAACTTTCTTAGTTTTTATTTTAGTTTTGGTAAAAAATCTGCATTCCCAGTAACCGATAGCAGTTTAAATAAAAAATGTAAGATAAATATTTGGTTTTTGTGGTTCCGGATGGCAAACAATTTTCATTCAAATTTCAAACTTTTTTCTCAGAATTTTTTTGAGTATACAGTTTATACCAATTCAATTTTATTGCAATAATGTACAAATTTTAAGTGGCTAAAAATTACCGTTGATTTTTTAGATTTTTTTTGCCGAAGGTGTTGTCATCCATATAAAAATAAATTGTGCTTATTCGTTATATGGAAGAAAATGCGACAAAAAGAAACTAAAAATCAGCGGTAATTTTTAGCCACTTGAAACTTTAACAATAATTTAAAAATTGAAAGGACTATAATGCTATATACTTAAAAACATTCTAACACTTTTTTTTCCTTTTCCTCAAAGTTGTAAACGAGGGTTTATATGGGTTTTGTTAGAGAATGAACTGTTTTTTAATTGTAAGCTCTTAAAAATAAATAAATAAACTTAAGTAGCAAACCATATGTATTTCTTGAAAATGGATACTGATTTCAGAAATTACATTTAGAATCTATTGGAGCAATTTCTTCATCCATTTTCATCGTTTTAAAACCACATTTCCTCCTTCCTTAATTAGTTTATTCAAGAAGGGCCAAAAACCAAATCTTAATCCACAGCTTTTCAATACTGAAGATTCCAATCTTCATAAAAAACTATCTGGGATCAAGACTAGAGACTGAAGATTATGCAGTTTATAATAAGAAGAAACGAAAAATTAAGTTAACTTTTGACTTTTATTATTTTGAGCAAAATATGCCGAAAATCTCTAAATCGTCCCAAGAATCCCGAAAATCTTGTAAATCCCGAGGTTGTCCCGAGAAAACCCCAAAAAGTCCCAACAATCCTGAAAATCCCGAAGTAGGTCTGAAAACCCTTGCATAAGATCGCTAAAGATATAACACGAAGTACATTCCGAAAAAATTCCAAAAAGTATTACACTTAGAATAAAATCAGAATTTCAAAAGGTATGCCGGTATTATGAATGAGAGATAAATGAGAGTTTTAAAAAAAGTGGTAAGACAATTTTTTCACTCTACCTTTTTGGTTTTAAAATATCAAAATATCTTTTATTTAGACCTCTGGTCAGGATAGCATTTATTTAAATCAAATTTCCTTCCAGATTTTTGGCAAATTATCTATGCTGTTCTGTAGACCATCAGGATCGTTCCGCAGCATTACAGCGCAGCAAAATTTTTCTAGGCGAGTTGCCTGCTATTTTCCATCATGACCCGCCTTAGTTAGGTGGGCAGGTAGCTGTGAATTAGGATGCAAGATAGGACATGTTAAAAAAGGTAACTCCTTTTACTTAAGGCAACGAATAGCACACTTTTCACACAGCTGGCAATTGGTTTCGTATCATTGCGACTTGAGATGTAACACACCAACCGATACTACGCTGCTAAGGAAAACCTTGCTTTAAACAGAGTGACTATGACCCCTGACTATCACCTACGCCAGAGTAGTGAGGATTTAGCTAGATGAATTCGCTCAGCAACATTTCGTTAATATTTGGACCATATTGGTATACTTAAATCTAGTACTTTATATACTGGGCTCAAACGAATGTTTTCCGTTCTTGGCTGCTGTATGCCGAATGGTTGTGGCGGTTGTTTGCGTGTCAAGTGTCGGTGACTTTGTGCGATATTGATTGTGCTTCAATATGAACGGAACTAAAAGTTGTTCTGCACATAGTTTTTACCCTTTGCTATTCATATTTTAGCCGTGCCTTTTGTTCTCATAGAAGATTTTTTGCAATGATTTAAACGTCATTACTCACAAGTTCTTTATTGGTCAAATGCAGTTCGTCATTTTGATTTGTGTGACTAGCTTTCATGTACATTCATGTATGCACATAGTTTGCTTGTGAATATGTATGTATGTATCTTTGTATAGCAGCATTTTTGCTACTGCTTCTTTGCAGTTTTTACTGCCGCATAACACATTTATTTCCGTTTCCGTTCCACCGGAAGCGATAATGGCGGCAAACTCGCCTCAGCATTTACAAATCCTTGCCCAGTTGCAACTTTGGTTTTTTGTTTTTATAGCTAACGAGTAAAGGTGCTTAGCTACTATATCTTTACACTGACCCCATCATCAATCGCATAGTTTTCGCATTTAATTTGGTTGTGGTTGTAATTTCACAATGTTTTGATTAATTCAAATAGTCACAAGTTTTATTGCGTTGCCTTGTCTTGCTCTCTGTCCGCTATCGGCGAATGAAATCTTGTTTACGACCATTGGGTTATATGGAAGCACGGTTATTTAAACTGCTTTTCTTCGCTTGTGACTGCGTAAGAGCGTCACTGTGGAACACTAAATGAACGGCCGTTATTTTAATTCGATTGTGCGTAACTCCAACTACCGGCTTTCATCCGTTTGCTGCGGACTCTACAACTTGTAAGGCGTTTCTTTGAGATTGTAACTATTTACATACATACATATGCACTATCCCTTACAGAAAATGTCATTAATCACTCGAGTGTTTTTACAGCAAATATTTCTCTACTATAAATTAGTCGGTGTGTACGTTGTGTGCTGATTTCGTAATCGATATGCATATTTATGTTGAATCTTAATTGCAGTGTACTTATCTAAGGCTTGTTTTTAAACAAAATGACTTAAACGCGATCTTCTAGAGAAATCAAACTTGCACTTTATTATGCTAGAATTTAATACAAACTCAAAAAAAAAAAATAAAAATTCTGAAAAATTTTATAAAAACTTGTATGAAAATTTATTGAATTTTCCAAACTTGCACTTTATTATGCTAGAATTTGATACAAACTCAAAAAAA
>NW_023458556.1:16949676-17046045 GCF_013731165.1 Rhagoletis pomonella
TTGCACTTTATTATGCTAGAATTTGATACAAACTCAAAAAAAAAAAATTCTGAAAAATTTTATAAAACTTGTATTGAGTTTAGCGAAAGGAAATCAGAAAAAAAAATCATACATTGTGAAAAATTCTCCGTATGTATACTTTTGTGCTTCTGTTTATAGGTATTCTTTAAAGCTTCAAGTAGACAAGAAAAGGAATATTTAGTTATAAAAAATCGTTTTCTTTTCGTTGGATTTGTGTTTACAACTTACGACGATGTACTTTTTTCGACTTTTGGTGATTAAGCACCATCAGGGGCCAGTTTTTGTAACAGTTTCACGGTCATTGTCTGGGGACGAAATGAATCTAACTCAGGATGAAACCCCTAGACCCATATATAATGAAATCTCTTTGCATGCTCAGGTAAATTTTTACGGTCATATTAATTTTTTATGGCCATATAAAGTTTGTAATTTTTTGTCTGAGTGTTTTTAGAATAAATGGAAAAAGGGTGAAAATTCATATGGGAGAAGATAAAAATTTTAGGTATTTACATACTTACAAGAAAAAAACCGGCGAGTTATTTAACTATACCCAGATAAGAAGCCCTTTAATTTGGTGGGAGCAAATTTGCAAAGAATTTCCCAACTTTTTTAAACTGGCAACGAAGTATGACAATTTTATTTTATTAAATTAATAAAATACATTTTTTTTTTCTAAAGAAGGTTTTCAAATTAAAAGTTCTGTATTTAAAATTTGGAAATATCGACGGATTTCATAAATATCCTGCATAAGCCGGATTAGGGATACCCAACCCATTCCTATTCTCGAACCTACTTACTCCCCGTTTCACTATGAATTTATATGGCAGAGTGGTTAGAGGTGCGTTCCACCACTCCGTAGCACCAAAGTTCGATCCATGTTTGAACCAGAATTGAAAAAAAAAAAAAATTAAAGGCCAAGGTTTTTCTAAACAGCGGTCGCCCCTCGACAGCCAGTGGCAATCCTCCGAGTGTATTTATTTTTGCCTTGAAAAAGCTTCTCATAGAATCCATTTGCCATGCGGTAGGTCCCTCAAGACGCGCACACACACCATTGGAGCAGAAGCACGGCCAAAAACTTAGCAAAAGTGTTAACGCCGTAATATTGTTATTCAGCGAGGCTATGCCATTCACTTCCGAACGAATTTCAACCCATGCAAATTTGAATTCACAGCGAATTAGATAAAAATTCACTCGGAAGTGAATTGCAAAACCTGCCCCTGATTATTAAACAAAACATTAATTACAAAGAATCTACCTAAGAGAACGCCCCAAACCAGTTATCATTAAAATATTTAAAGCCCAAACAAGAATAGCTAATATCTGTATCACTCCCTTTTTTCTGGAGCAATTTAATTTCGCATTTCCCCAGTGTCATGGTTTTCGCTTTTATTCTCATTTACATTAAATTTCATACTTATTCATGCTTTTTACGTGCCATTTACGGCATTTTTTTTTTCTTATCTTCTTAATTAATATTTTAGTTTACATGTTGCCATGTAAATTTTATGTCCAATTAATTACACCATGCCAACATCGCTTACATACGCTCATAGATACTTACAAAACTCGAGTGTTCGCTTAATTTTTCCACTGACTTGGCAGCCATTGTTGTTGGCTCACGTGAACCTGGCCCCCACTCTACGCAAACCCAAGCCAACCCAACTCAATGTTGGCAACAGCGGCGCTGCTACTTGCCCAAAAATGGCGACCGACATTTTTCATTTGTTTAAATTTTTTTTCGTGCACTCTTTTAACTACTGCAGCCAGCAGGCAGCAGCCAGCTGGGCTTTGTGACTCGAAAAGAACTGGCCGGTTTGCAAACACAGCTTCGCAGGCACATTGTATTTTGGCTTGGCTTATTGTGCGAACGGTTAGTTGCACGTTTTCAGCTTGGTGGCCTGTATTGCAAAGCGCAGCAAAGCCTTTTTTATTTGGCTGTATGCGTATGCACGCGTGTGTGTGTGTGGTTTGTGTTGGTTGGGGAGTGTGATTTTCATAAATGTCCTTGTATTATGCGTTTTTAGTCTTACCCGAACACAATGTGCGCTACGGCCGCGCTTGGCTTCATAGCAACTCGAAAGACGTAAGCTGCTTATTTTGAGGGAAATTATACCGCCGCGTTATTGTTGTAGCATAGACAATCACACTAACTCAAAAATAAATACTTTCATTTACATAAATATGTCAACCGTTTAATGCGGTCATTGCTTGTATGCAAGCAATCGCTTCTGCGGCAACTAATTTTGGAAAGATCGAGCTCGAGCTTTTGAATATTCGTAACTCACTGACCTCCGTCACAATTAGAGCCAAGGATTTTCGAAAATTAAACCCATTATTTTGATGGCTTTCAAAATATTTCTTTGATAATCTGTCTGTCTGTCAGTTTGCTAGCTGACTTCTGAGTTTGCTTTCGCTTTGTGTATTTTTTATTATTTTGGATTCTGGTTTTTGCTGCTATTGCTGTTTAACACTCGCAGTTGTTGGCTCTCAATCCCTCCCACCAGCATTCTCTTGCCTTTCAATTAATGTATTTCGATTACAATAATGTCAAAAAAGAGCTGCTTTATTCGCTCAATTTTCTCCTCTACGTGGCATTCGCTGTCAAGGCGTTAAATATAAATTAAATAGCTGGCGTGTTGATTGGTGTCGCGGGAAAATAAAAAAAAATGTTAATTACACATATTCGAATTTAAATGTACGAAATACTTCATTTGCATTTTTTTTCAGTTTTGCAAATTGATAATGAATGAAGTGATAGCATGCGATGAAAATGTCAAGCACGTCAAGCATGCCAGTATTTCGCAAACCACACACTTGTGCCTGAATGAAACCGAATTTTGAAAGCAAATTGCAAAATGCACTTGACATATATATGTACGTACATATGTGAAGCGTGTGTGTGGATGTACAGTATCGGTCAATACAATAGCACCCCCTTTTCAAAGTGATATTCTTTGCCACTTATATTTATTTATTTATTTTTAAGAATCTTCAAGTAAAATACGGTTCATTCCCTAACAAAGCCCATATAAACCCAAGTTTAAAAGTATTTAGAAAACTAAAAAAAAAATTCAAAAAATTTGCACCCAAATTTCAAACTTTTTTCTCGAAAGTGTTAGATCATTTTTGAGTATACAGCTTTTTTTTTATTCCATTCAATTTTATTGCAATAATGTGGAAGTTTGAAGTGGCTACAAATTTCCGTTGATTTTTAGAGTTTTTTTTTGACGAAGATGTTGCGGTTTTCTTCCATATAAAAAAAAAAAGATTATTTTCTTTCATACAAAAAAAAATTGTCGAACATACTTTGTATGAGAGAAAGTGCATGACACCGCACAGTGTTTCGATTATATGGAGGCAGGTGGAAAAAGTCATGGCCACAGTTGATAAAAAAACGGAAAAGTAAAAGTCATAATATTGCAAATAATTTCTTTAAATTCTTAATAAAAACTTTGTTGGAGTTGTAAAATTTTGTTAATTTTTCTTCAAAGTTGGAAATTTAGACTTACATACATATGTATATGGTTTTTGTTAGATAATAAGCTGTTTTTTATAAAAAACAAACTTTCAACAAACAAATGAAAAATAGTCAAAACGGGTCAAAATGTTGTGCCCTATTATTATTCACATGAGTGTATTTATGTCAGAGTTGAGTACACTGCACTAAACTTTAATTTCACTGAACATTTCACTACAACTTAATAGTCAATGGTTTTGAATTTTGAAATTCAATATCAATAAAGGCTTTTATTGATCCAAAGGTGGATACAGGCCTCTTGACTCAGCTAAATCATTTAGACCTATCATTAGAGCGACTGTTAGAACTCCACATTAGGAACAACCGGGGCCTGTATAATACTTTGGAAGAACATGGGTACTGAGCTCTAGGCTAATAGAGTGGCTTTACTGCATGATCGTCTTTCTACTACGTCTCAATAATCTGCAACGATTAGCATGCCTCGCTGTCACTGGACAAATAACTACTCTAGTACTGCGGCTCTTTAGTCGCTTTTAGGGTTGGCTCCTCTTTATACTTAAATATTTTTATTCAAGAAACAGCAAACACAGACAAGCTGTAACTTGTACCATCCAACTAACGACTGTTTCTGCTGAACAAAGAAATTTTATTCTATAACTAAAGAGATCTACTTTGGCTGAAAGTTGCAAGTGATCGCAAAAATTGGGCAAATGTGTCCCCTGTCCTATGTACATTGGTGCGCGGACGGCTCAAGGATGGGGAAGACAAAGCAGGTGCGGGTGTCTAAGGAATTGCAGCTCCCATGGGCAGATGGCCCTGGCCCACATTGAAAAGTGTTTGAAGAGCACCTTTCTACTGCATACTGGAATAATTCTGTGGTCTGAGTTGGTCCTCTTCCAGAAGCATAATTACTGAGTGGGTAAACTCTGAACGCAATAAAGTACTGGCATTCGGTGAATGGCTATAGACAGGCCAGGCATTTCAACTACACTCTGAATAAATCGGATGCCATTCAATTAAACAGAAATGACATCAGGCTACTCTATGGGAATTTAACGATCCACAACCAACTTCGATTTCATTGACACCGAATAGGTGGTATCGCAGAGTCGGAATGTCCTCTTATTCCTCAATTCTCCATCCCAAAGCTTTGAAATTCCATTATTTCGCTTTCTCTTCTAGTGCTCGAGATATTTGATTTTTTTTCTTTTTTCCAAAATAGAACACTGAACGTCGGAGCCCCAGAGTATTTACTAAAATCACCCGATGCATTTGACAGCTACAAAAAGTTTAATGGCTGCCAACAACCCTGCGGTTTCGATACCACCAAATGAATAATCTGTGTTTTACATATCTTAACAAAATTTGCCTAAAATATTTCCAAACTTTGCCACACGCGCATGGCTCTGCAACCGAATTTCGTCGCCAACACTTAATCTTATCACTTAACTGGTACGACACGTGCACAATACACATTCATACTTAATCTTATCACTTAACTGGTACGACACGTGCACAATACACATTCATACATACACATGCCCCCACATTTACACGCGCTATATTCGAAATTCACCAACGATTAACGCTTATACCCAATCAAAACTATTTGCAAACAATGTCATAAAGCTGCTAATAGGAATCCGCAGGACTCCAGAAATAAAATCAGTGGAGTGGAGAAGAGTGCGTGCTGTGCCCTGTGAAGCGGAGGAAAGCTCTGCAAAATTATTCCAAAGTGGATTAACTAAATTTACGATACACATGTGCGCTCCCTGCTGAGAAAACTTGATTTTCAGTACAAATTACGATAGCTAATATTTATTATAATTATTTATTAAATGGTCAAAAACGCCTAACGGTATTTATGGCTAACATAGTTGCAAGTATTTTGTAAGACAAAAACGGTAAGCAAGATAGATTGAACGATTTTGTTTATTCTCGCACGATAGACTTACAAAAAAGCTCCCTTGCCAACTTTAGTGGTGAAATGCTCTTTTGACAGAAAGCTTATGAGAACGTTCAAAATGGGGATGTACCTATGTATTATGTATATAATATTGCTCGAGCTGGTCCAACATTCCCAATGGCCGATTTAGCAAAGCACTTGAGAGATCCGAAATTCAAATTCTCGCGCAGCGAATTATTTTTTTAACTTATTTTAAATTTTTTTTTTAATTTTGTTGTTTTTAGAAGAAATATATAATATAGATAATTAAAATTTTAGAAACTTATTCTATGTACTTTTTTTCTTAATTTATTTATTTTTTCTTTTTTAATTTAGTTTTTAGACTTTATTGCTTTAAAACTGAAAAATATTTTTTTATTTCCTTTAATTTTTTTAAAAACTTGTTTTATTTTTATTTTTGTAATTTTTTTTATTTTTTAGATTTTATTGTTATAAAAAGAAAAAAATATATTTTTTTGATTTCATTTCATTTTTAGGAACTTATTTTTAATCTTTTAATAAATATTTTTTAAATTTCTTCTAATTTATTAATTTAATTTTATTTAAATTTTTAGATGTTATTGTTTTAAGAAGAACAAATACTTTTAATTTAATTTAATTAAATTTAATCTTTATAAACTTATTTTGTTTATTTTTTTTATTTAATTTTAATATAGTTTCACGTTTTTATTGTTTAAAAAAATATATATATTTAATTTAATTTTTAGAAAACTTACTGTGCTAGCATTTATTTCAAGAAAGATATGTATTTGCCAGCATTGATAACTGACTTACGAAAGGCAAGGCTTCAGTTTGGAAGCTGCGATTTTTTCAGAAATCTACATCATTTTTGTCACTTAAAACCAGTGATACATTATAAAGGTTTCAGTCCCCGCCGGGATTTCTGCTTGGCATGGCTTGGTTTCATAATTTCGCCATAATTCGCGAAATGGCTGTAACCGACGCAAATGGCGACAAACGATGTGTACTTTTAAGTGCCGTAATTCATAAGCAGCGTAATACTTACATACATATGTACACCCGTCCTTACTTATACGATTATAATTACATATGTGTTTGTGTACGCACATGGCATTGCATGAAAAGTTTGGAAAGCTCTTTCAACCACTGCCACATATTTTTTTGTTTCCCTCCTATTAGACCGTGCGTCGCTTGTGGTTCCGATTCGTGTTACGGTCGCTAGGCGCTATCGTTTTTAATTCCACACTTCCGTTTGATTTATGAATGGCAACGGCGTTGACGTTGCGCTGCTACCCTTTAGCCATCCATTCATTCGTTGCTTTCACGCACTACACACACATTTGCATATCCATATATAGTACTTACATAATTCTACCGCTTTATATACATACATAGATACATACATATGTATCTACATACAAATTCGCATATGGAATTTGCAGCAAATGCATTTCCGTTACGTTTCAGCTTCGGTTCTGTACCTGCGTACCTACCAGTAAACGAATATTTACCAACACGTGCATTTTATGGATATTTGTGGCACTCGTGGCTTTTGCGTTGGGAGCAAATACCATTTTTACGTATTGCCTCCTATTTCCGCCTCCGGCCATTTGTTTGTTGTTGTAGCTTTTGTCTACTTTCCGCGAGCCATGCGGAATTTTATTTATATTTTTTGCTTTAAACGTTTTGTGGCTTTTCCGCATTGCGACTGCTGTGTTTAATGTCTCTTTTTTTAGGATCCAAGATCCGTGCATACTTGCTCAATTCATATGTAGGAACGAGTATTCATATGTGAAAATATACGAGGTAAATAGCTACATACATACTTATGTATATTGAAAATCAACTGCGTGAAAGTGAAATTGTCATTCGAAAAGCCAATAGGGAATGTAGCTTAAAATAAGTCTGAATTAAATTCAAAAATGAAATAATTTTGAAAAGTCAAAAAAAAAGAAGAGAAATGGGGTAAAAAAAAAATATTATGTCGAATAGGCAGGCAGTTGTGAAACTATTTCGAACCATTTGGAAGTCCACAACAAGGAAACGCTGTGGCGGACATAAAGGGTTTGAAGGCAACGAAATGGCTGACGTGTCTCACAAAACGGGGAGCTTTAATGCGCTTGCATGGTACTGAGTCTTTCTGCGGTACATCTAAAGGATATACTGCAGAACTACTTAGGAACTGGGAAGAATCTCAGATTGCTGGCTACTGGTGGAAGTCAACGGGAATGAGGTAATCAGACATATTCCTAACTACTTCCAGGAGGAGCCCCCAAAAGACACCTTGAACTTTTCTGTGACGGTCTTAGAACTCTCACTGGCACTGCAAGTTAAGGTACTACACTCAGAAAAAAGTCAGCCAAATATATTTATCTCAACACATGATTTGGTAACTATAACCAAACAGTGTAACTATAACCAAATCATGTGTTGATATAAACATATTTGGTTGACGTAACTAAACTCTTTTCTCAGTGTATTTATTTGAATAAAATGTGGCTCTCTCTGTAGGTATGGACTGCAGGTTTTGTGTGGTTTGGTGGATGAAATTACAGAGCATATTCTATGTGACTACCCACAATTTGGTACATGACACCCTCGAATATGCTTAATTCCTTATGATAAATATTGTTTTATAATAACATCAAACATTTACCATTAATATTCTTGGCGTCAAGCTGGGCATGCCACCTTTTGTGATGCCTACTTTTCATCATTTCTTTTTTGAGAATTCCGAGAAAACCTTGCTCTTTTCTCTCAGAGGATACACCACTATATAGAGATGATTTCGTTTTCTACTATTTCCGTTCTGCATTATTCTCTCCCCTCCTTATTTGGCTACTTTCCTGCCAAATGTAGTTACCTTTGTGTCGGCGCAAAAGGATTAAATTTTTTCTTTTGCTTTCAAAGTAGTTCAGTAAAAAATGCCAGTACCACAGCGACGTACTTTCCGCAATGATTCCAGCGCTCTCCGTTTGCTATGCAAATGCGGCAAGGCGAAAGAGCATAAATATGGGGTTGGCAACCATTGTGCCAATTTTAGCTGTTTCTATTTATTTTTATTTTTTTTTTTGCAGTTACATTGCCAGTTTACTGCCAAATAGATTGCACTACTTTATGTGACGTAAGCACAGCCGCTTTTGTATGTACATACTTTACAAAATTCGGTCTCATTGCGGTAATCCACAGCGCGTTGCAGGTGTTAAATAATGACGATAAATTTGGTAGACCTCGTTTTTTGGGGCTTCATTACATTATATGTATGTGTGTAAATGTGTCTGTGTGTGTGTGTGTGTGTGTTATTGCACTCGCAGCACAATATCGTACTTTATTTACTGCATTTTGTGAAAATCATGTCATTTAGGGTAGTGTACATATCCCTGTGGTATTGGCAAATGACAAAACACAGATGCTGAGGCTGCTTCACTCTGCGCCTAAAATGTGTTGCTACTCTTCATCAGTGAGCAGTGCAGCTGTTGCAGTTTTGGCTTTTGTTGGCAACTCGCCACACCGCCACCACCACCAAAGGGTTGATTAAATTCACGTGGCCATACCAAGTTAGGACAATGGCGATGCGGCAGCACCGGCTGGAAAAGAATAGGTCAATTGTTAGCTGTGCGCCTGAGCTGAGCGTTCATAAAAAGAGACGAGTTTTGTGCGCTGAGAGTAAGTCAAAATTAATGGAAATTCCAAGTATTGGACACTGGAAGTCCATTTAGGGAAAATAGAACGCGTCTCGTCGAATATATTTTTTTTATACTAAATTTCTTTGAATTTTTTCTGCACTTTCTCAAGCGATTTTAATATTCATTTTGCAAACATTTAAATTGTCTTTAACACATTTTTTTTTACGATCCCCATACATTTTTTGTTCATTTCATGCAAAAAGTTCTCTGCCACACTTTCACAAATAAGTACACACGCTTTTAATTTTCCCTAGAGTTAAAATTTCAAATATTTGCACACAAATATCGTCAAGTGCTACACAAACTGTTCCACTGACACACGCACACACACACACACACATTCCCACACATTCCCACACACATATGCGTGCTTGCAATAGAATGATGAGAGGGGCTTATAGAAGAGCAGAAAATCCAGAAAAAAAGTTACCCAACTGCCCAACTCGCGGCTGCCCCATTGGCCGTGGCGGTTCAGCCTGATTGCTCTAATGTTGCAACAAAGTGCTTGTCAAACAAAAATACTACAGCAAATTCATTGCGCCACAGTGGGCAATGTGCAGCAGTTTGTGTATTTGCATGAGTATGTATTTACATTTCATTTGTTTGGCAAAGTGGGCGTTGAAAAAACATCCATAGAAAGCAAGGTGGGGTGGTGCCAGAAAAGTCAAACAAACGCTTGACCATTTGTGTGGCTATTGTAATTTTAAATTGGTTCGAAAAAAAAATAAAATCTAATACTCGTAGCATTGATTTGCTTACTCCGATTTGCGCTGTGAACTCTGAAGCAGACTGACTGACTACTGCAGCTAAGGGCATGGAGAAGTTTTAGGCTATCTGCACACTTGTCGTCCAATCATAGTTGCGTTATCGTCTCGCCCTGAAATTTTGAGCCGAGCACATGCATTTCAGAGGAGATCTGCACACTTGTCGTTATCGGCTAGTTATCGGCAAATCGTAGAAGATGCAGAAACGGATAAGTACGGCACTGTCGTTTGCTAATCGTTGTGCACGCATTGTTTGTTTACATTTTATGGGGAAAAATTAGTGAATAAGTTAATATTTGCATAAAAATTAGTATTTTTTGCATAAAATCTGTGGAAATTATTAAAAAGTGGATAATTGCATTAAGATACAATAAATATGAGCGCTTTAACTATAAAATATGACGAAATTGTTAAAAGTCTCTGTGTGCATGCACAAAGCACACTTCAGGAAAAGAAAAGGAGATATTACTGAAAAATTATGTCTAGAATTGTTGCAGCACAGTCTATATTTTAAAAATTGCAGGTTTTTGTAAATATTTCGCGAAAATATCAACTAGAAAAACAAGAAATACCTGCTCCAAGTGAATTTTTAGACGCCAAATGAATTGCAATATCACGACCGAGTGTGCGAAAGTGTAGTCGTCATATAATCGTTGCATCATGATTGTGACGATGAAGCAACTATGATTAGACGACCAATGTGCAGAAAGCCTTACAGCGCCGACAGGTTTAACCAAATACCTACTTTGATTCTAATCAAATAGCGAAAGTAGTTAGTTGTTTTAATTGATACGACGATTAAATGAATTGAAAGCAAATTAGAGTACTAAATTGTCTGTCTCATATTTGAACTCTCTCCTACATACAGATGAAGATAGTAGTTAGTTGTAAAAGGCGAAATAAAATACAACAGTTATAGGAACAGTGGAACTGAGAAAAAATGAAGTTATTCAGATATTTGTTTGGGCTTTGGTCATCATGTATATGTATTCGTATGTATGTAGTTATTAGAGATTTATGAACGCTTGAAAGTAAAAATTTAATCATAAATTAGGCAATTCTGAAGCTGTGCATATTTTTGGTTATTTAAAAACTTAACATAATTTTTTGGTAAACAATTTAAAGACTGAGCGTACATTTTTGCTAATTTAAAAGTTGAGCATATATATTTGGTAATCTAAAAATTGGGCATACATTTTAAGAAAATAAAAAACTGCACATAAATTTTGGCTAATTTAGGCGCAATAACAATTTTTGGTAATTAAAGAACCAGATTTAAATTTTTGGTAGTTACAAAACTGTGCATACATTTTTAGTGACTTAAAAACCCTCCGCAATTCTTTTGGCAGTTTAAAAACTGGACATAAATTTTTGGTAAATTCATAAATTGAAGATATTTTTGGTAATTTAAAAATTGGGCATACATTCTTTTGGACAAAGCAGGATTCACTGGATACGCATCTTTTGAAACTCAAAAACTTTTCTGGTAAATTAAAAACTACACATAAGCTTTTGGGAGGAAGCGACATACATTTTTGGCCATTTAAAAACTGGGCATATATGTTTTGTTTAGTCATCTAAAACTGGGCATACGAGTTTTACAATTTAAAAAATGAACTTTTTTTAAGCTCAAAAACTGGGCATGAATTTGTGGTAAATTAGAAACTGGACATAAACTTTTGGAGAAAAAAATGGGCATAATTTTTTTTTTTATTGGAAAATTTAGCATACAATTTTTGCAAGCCAAAAACATTAAATAATTTTTTTTTATCAAAAGCTTGGACGCTCTTTTGGTAAATTAAAGCTGGACATAAACTTTTCGTAGTTCAAAAAAAGGGCATATATTTTTGGGAAATTAAAAACTGAAAAACGCTAAAGCATCAACTAGTGGGAATAAAAAGGGCGCATGATTTTTTGAGGTATTGAAAATTCGGTATTTTTTTTTTGTTCACCTAGAATTTTTTCGTACTCTTATTTGGCAATACAACTCATTGACGAGATCAAAAAACTTTGCCAATTGCCCCTCCCTCTCCTTCGCGAAGTTGCGCTAGCTGTTCATCGCGAGTTTCGACATGTTCTTGTACATTTGGTCCTCGTTGAGAATTCGTGAAACGGATCACTGACATTTTATGTTATGTGATATGCTTTCCTTGTTGATATTTATTTCCCGCGACGTGATTTTTTGCTTGCATAGCTGATTTCGGACCTGAACAGATTCAACTGTTGGAAACGTCTCTTCCTGATACGCAGTAGGTAAACTTAGCAGCAACTTTACAAGCTATCTTAGCAAATGTTCGGAGCCAGAACGAAGCTCCCAAGCAACAACTTACAAAGTGGTGGACGCCAGATTTTAATAACTCGAAGTTTATGATGAATGCGGTCGACTGGGTGGCATAACGTCGTAGTTTATGTGCGTTCTAGAGATAAGGTATGCAAAGAAGCCGTCAGGTTTCAAATTTTGTGACGGCTTCGAATTAAGCTTGAAAGCCGCGCTTTGAGAAAATGTCTTCCTGGGAGTCGTATTCCTCAAAGTTTTCTAGAAAAGTCTTTAAACATTAGAACTTCCATTTAATTTTCCACATTCCTCGATGTGACAATATAGAGGAGACAGGTCATCTCGTCACAGCAGCGCCTATTACTTATCGGCGAGCTCCCGAACAAACGAAAGTTTCCGTATTCAGATAGAATCGTTGCAGCCATACTGCCACAAATCCTTGGCTAATGATAATTTATAGATCCAGTCTCCTCCATAGCTATAAACCCCACAGTTATGGAGGGAGGTAAGAGTGGTCGTCATACCTAAATCAGGGAACGGCTCACAACACTACAACATACATATTTCTGAGCCATCTTCGTTTCTTCTCAAGATGCTAGACAGTTTTGAATTTACGAATCACGCGCTGTTTTACTTCCAAAAATTTCAGCGATGCTCAATATGCGTCAGCAATTATGGATCCTTAGGAATCGTTGAATTAAAGAAAACCAGCTACAGAAGGTACTTTTCATCACAAAATTTTGTATTCTCTGTTATGAAATGGGCTCAGGGTTAATCCTTCCAAAACTGAACTGCTTCTGGTCAAAGAGCGGCATAAGACAGACAACTTTCAAACTCCATTACTGAGTGTCAGAAATCTTAAATTTTTCAAAAGAGGGAAAACTTTTGAGGGTTGTTGTAGAATCTTTTCTGGAACAGGAGTACTGAAAAGCGGGCACAGAAAAAAAGCACAAAATGAGGTCTACTCCTCCAAGAGTACTATTGGAAAAGTCTGGATTCCAGTCCTATAAGCATGGTGAGAGAAGTTGCGATTATCAGATAAGGGAAGTTAACTTTGACCTCAACTATAAAAAACCATTTTTCAGTCAGAAGTGGGAGCTTAATATCGAGCTAAGCAATGACGACATCGCGGTCTTTACAATTTGCTCCGAAATGATTGGAGCATAATTGGTTGTCTCTTCCCAGAAACTGTCTTTGTGAGAGTCCTATAGACTGCAGCTTATTTCAGGCAAAGACATCTGCAATTAGCAGGGCGATGAAACTGGTAAGCATTATGGATCTTGCTCCATAAAAACTTGCCTTCGTTGTTGACATGCAAGTTTCTATCGAGGTGCTGAATTCGGTAACGACGAACTCGCTATTAGGGCTGGGACTAAACGTATATTCGGATATGCTTATATCCGTTCGGATATTCGTAAGTACGGATAAAATCCAGGTATCTGTTTAGTATTCGTTCTCTTTCGTTAGCCGGACATTCGGTTGTTATGCGTATCCAGTAATTTTTTTATACGTATATTCGGTTAATATCCGGAGATTCGGATTTTTTAATGAGATATGCGAATATTCGGATTATACGGATATTAAAAAAAACGAATAACACTTCCATCCCTGCTCAATATGCAATAAGGAATAAGGAGATTCCTACAATCTCTTCGACAGCACATATCCAACCTTTACTGGGTCCCGCGACGACACAGTCGTATTCCGCCAAATGAGGAAGCGGATAAGTCCTGCTTGGGTATCACAATGTATCTAAGAAAAGTCGTGCGAATATGCAAACATTCATGCGACATTCTAATCCAGTTCAACATTAATCTTACAACTCAACTTACAAGACACTTCATCTACGTAAACAAGTAGAAAAAAGGCACAGCAAAAGCAAAACTAAAGAATACTTAAATAAAAGATAAAAATAAAAGTAGCTTAATTTCGTATTTTTTTCACCGCTCGCAACCAAGTCAATCGCAACAAAGCCAAGGGAAAAAAACTTGCGGCTATGCAGACAAATCTATGCCTTCAACATCTCCTTCTGCATCCCTACATTTGTTGTTTTTCCTATGTTTATTCTTGCGTATCGCATGGCAAAAGTAAAGCCAATGTAAATAAACAAACAAAAACAAACTCATTTCGTGCTGCGCTATTTCTTTTCAACCATTCATGCGCTGTGATGTCCTCACAGCACAGTATGCGGAAATGGCTTTTTTCCAACAATGCCGTATGGCTGGCATATGTATGCGTGGGCGTGCACGTGTGTATGTATGACCGTCTGTGGAAACACATACACACATATGTATGTGCGTACATTAGACTGTTTCGGGAAAAAAGTTCGCCATACAACCCTGAGTCAAAATTCTTTTTTGTCGAACGTAGGCGTCGAATTTACATCATTTCTCATTTTCTCTTCGGCATTTACAGTTGGATCTTAAAGTATGAGATGCCGATGTTTTTGTCTCCAGGAGGCCTTTTTTCGTTTCATAGTTCATTGACCTTAAATAACCCCTTCTAGCATCGGCGTAGCCAGAATGAAATTTAGGGGGGGGGGGGCTCGACCCTATTAAGCTGGCATTTCAGGGTACTATTTTATTTATATATAAGGAAAATTTGAAAGTTAGGGGGGCTCGAGCACCCCCCTGTCCCTACCTGGATACGCCCATGCCTTCTAGTACTTACCCTCCAGATCTCGTTTCCTACCACCCTAATGTCAGTAAATTAAAGATCATCAAAAATCATTGCAACTTTTGCTAAGAGAATACTTCCAGTAGAACTAATTCAAAAAATACTTTTATTGCCGAAGTTAGTTGTCACCGAAAAATGTGAAAAGGACTCCTTAGGTTCAGCAAAAAAATAATTATATTTTTTTTTCGAAATTGCATCGCAAAAATACTTAGACTCAGAGGTGCACGGCGAACTTTTTTTTGTTTTCGTGCAAGGTGGTATGGTCTAATATACATACATATGTATGTATTTACATTTCTGTAAGTGTATTTGCATGTGCTCAAATGTATTCGCTCTTTCATTCGGGATTGTGGAAGTGACCTACAGCCATTGCAGCCTGCAGCATTGAATAAAAAGTTACTGTGCGCATATACTCACAGCACGTGTGTACCACATCCAGACACTCCAACGCGTAAGTAAACCTATTAAGTAAACACATGTGCACGCATTTGTTTGTCCAGCCCATTGACTAAATGGTTTCGC
This sequence comes from Rhagoletis pomonella, assembly GCF_013731165.1. NCBI lineage: Eukaryota > Metazoa > Arthropoda > Insecta > Diptera > Tephritidae > Rhagoletis > Rhagoletis pomonella. The sequence goes on from NW_023458556.1 coordinate 16,965,026, forward strand.
TTCAACTCTCTCTCTCTGCCAACTGCTGGCTGGTAGTTTTTCTCCAGCTTAACTTCCATCGACCAGGCCTACCCAGCACTTGATACCACTTGTTTTTGCATAAAAGAAAGAAGAAGAAGAAGAGCGTTTGATGACGGAAGAATGCGCAGGCAAGTGTGTGTGTGTTTTTTTTTTAATACCAAAACCATAACACCATCTGAAATCTATCGCCTTTATCCTCGCATATGTACATATGTAAGTTCATGCGAATGTGTTTCTGTTAAGGCTATGTAATCTTATGTATCCTTGTCAAGAAGAGAGAGAAAGAATACAGTTTATACGCATTTTTTTTTGCTTTTCTTTGACCCATAACTTAGGGCAAAGAATTCTGTGTTCAAAAATTCCTTTTTAGGCTACATTCATATGCTTCTGCATAGTCGTACATATGTATATACTATGTCACGCCTAGTTTCTGTGCTTCTATTATGCGAGCTGGAATGTTGGGTGTTTTATGTGAAGTTCTTTTCATACATCCTTTGAAGTTTTCTATAGGTATGTTAGACCTTAGCCGGTCCTCGTACGAAAGAAACATTTTGCTTGCAGCTCCTCTCGGCTCGCCCCATTTCTTTATTTCTTGGATGCTGCTTCAACTGTATGCAAAAATATACTATCGATTGTTTCTTCATTCCGCTAACTATTTACAAGATGGCGTCCGGAGCGGTTTTGCCTTAAAGGCTAGACTCATAACTCTGTTCCTTATACTATAGACACTTATGTTTAGTTTACAATAACTTAACTTAATACTTAGTGCAGGTATACTATGTACAACTCTTTGGCCCAAATCGCGTCATTCGAACCCAACTCGAATCGAAATTTAATTTGAGATCATGTTATTCGTTAGCGAGTGCGCTTTGCCAATTTAAATTGTATTGGGGAGAAAACAGCTGCCATTTTATTCGATTCGGTTCGAAACGATCTTGAAGGCCGCGATTCGGGCCCAGATTCCAGACTCCCTTCTCGATCCTGTATCGTGCGTGCGGAATGTTTTCTCGGCTTGTGAATATCTTTGCCATCACACCGAGAACTTTGCTTACGCTGTGCTTTAAGCGCATGACTATGCCAAGCATTAAGGCACTCACTTTAAAGGTACTATATTGATAGTTGTTAGCTAAGGCCGCAATGTCTCGAAGGCCGTAGTAAGCCATAAGTTATTTTATCCTTTCTGCTGCTGCGACTGTCTTTTGACTTTCCAATTGTAGCTTGAACCTGAGAAGCTCCACTTCTTTTTCCAAAAATTCCACGTTGAAAGCTTCTCCAGGCGACTCACTTATATAATCTTATACTTCGCACGCACGGAACGTCGTCATTTTCTTGTTGTCTTTGGCCTTACCACCCTAAAGGAAGTCAGGATTGTAGTTCTCTGTTCGCACCATTGGCACTACCGTTGTCAGATGGCATTGGAACCCCGCTACAACTCTTCTTGCGTCCTTCGTCATCTTCAGCCACCATTTCACCGATACCTTGACACACACCACTTGCTTCAGCCGACAGCTCGCTCAGTCCTGCAGCCCCGCTTTCATTGAGAGAAATAAGAAATCGGACGAGAGAGGCAAATCTAGGAAGAATTTACTTGGCTGTGTAAAAGAGGTACATATATTTATTCTAAGAGTTGGAAAATTAATCCTCCACAGCAATACTTCCGAGAACAAAGAGAGAGCCTTATCGACTTCGCCGCGGCCACGCGGAATGATCAAAAGTGCCTATTATACTAAGGAAGGACAGCTGGCGTAACTTAGCACAACAGAGAGATAATTGGCGAAGTGGTTTGGTATTGGCCCAAGCAACAACGACAAACTGTTGGAGCCACAAATAAGAAAAAAATGAAGAAAAAGCCAATCGAAAGCGGGGCCTTCTATCGACGCACAAACATCACCATCTAGAAACCTCTTATCGTACGTGTTCTTTTATATGGCACTAAAATTTGAAGAATGTCATAAAAACGAGAATGTTCTTAGAGATGTCTGTGAAGTTAGTATACGGTATAAAGCAAAAAGACAAATAAAAAACTGTTCTGAGTAGCTTTTTAATCGTTCTAGAGGTCTTGAAACGGGGAAGAAACTGGATATTCTGACAAACAATTTTTTTTTTTAATTGTTTATGCCACATTCCCGCAGCATACGACATTTCACAAAAAGGTAAATAAAAAACTGCTTTTCAATAGTTCTAGAGTTCCTGAAAAGGAAAAAAGTTCTGCAAAATTAAGGCGAAAAAAAACATTTTTTTTCGAAAAAGTCGAAAAAGTTTAATTTTTGACATACAAAAATTAAAACTATTCTCAGTAGGTTTACATTAGCTCTAGAGTTCCTGATAAAGAAAAAAAGTTCTACAAAATAACCCCAAAAAAGGATTTTTTTTGTTCAAAAAAGTCGAAAATGTTTAATATTTTAAAAAATAAAATTTAAAACTGTTGTGAGTAGCTTTTCAATAGACCAAAAGTTCATGTAAGGAAAGACAAAATAAAATAAAAAAAAAGTCGAAAAAGGTTTAATTTTTCGAAAAAAATTTAAGTTCAAACCTTTCAGGTATTCTAGAACTATTGAAAACCTCCTCAAATCAGTTATAATTTTTATTTTTTCCCAAAATTTAACTTTTTAGACTTTTTCGAAAACAAAAAAAGGTTTTTTTCGGCGTAATTTTGAGGAGCTTTTTTTCCTTTTCAGGAACTCTAGAACTATTCAAAAGCTACTCAGAAATTTTTTTATTTGCCTTTCGTTTTTTTTTTTGTCGAAAAATATCTACACCTTTTTTCCTTTTCGAGAATTCCAGAACTATTGGAAAGCTACTCAAAACAGTTTTTTTTCTTTTTGCCAACTTTGTAGCACAATTTTAGGTCGGTAAGTTTTCCAGCCATTTTCACTTTTGCGTCCTTAATGCATACTATGTTGGAACATACGTCATATACATACATGTGCTATTACAAACTTCTCTCAACATCTCAATTAATATTCATTACTTGCAATTAAGCGTTTCTTTCATGTAGAAAGCAGTTGCTTTTTTTATCAAGTGCTATTAACCTTTCACCTTCTTTCATGCGAAAAATTGGCGAAGCAAGTTTTTTCCACTTTGTACTTCATACATACATACTTATGCAAGTTCATATGTAGGCAAGTTCAACAACATAGTGCACTGCGGTAATTACCAATCAAACTGACTTAAGTTAATCCAGCAAAAACAGGATGCTTGCTACATTTTGCACATACACATCCAGTTCACACTGACAAATTATTATTATTTTTTTTTTTAGAAAAACTAGCACGCGCGCAACTACATATCTATTAAAATTTTAACGATATTTTTTTTTGTGCTTATCGCTGCAGCATACTTAAACTAGAGTTTTTAAAAAGCGGAAGCAAGCGATAAAAAGCGAGCGAAAAAACGGAAAGTAAGCATCCTTAACGACAACATACTCGTAAGAGCAGAAACAGAAAAACTAGGCTATAGAAGAGACTGAGGGAGCGCAAACACAAAAACGACACCATTATAATTCGATTTTCTGCTCAACACTCGCTCGTACAAACAATATTATCTTCTCCACAACACACACATTACCAACTCAGGCACCAACCCACCAAGTTGTTGGGTGTTGCGGGCGCGTTAACGTTGCTTTTTTTAAAGCTGTTTTTTGTGGTTGAAGTTGCCAGCGTTATGCTGTTGTTTTTTGCTATTGTTGTTACTGTTGCAGCTTTCCGGCATGTGGGCGATAATGATGTTGCATACATCGCTAGTTTGCCTCCACTTTCAATTCAAAGCGAAAGGGGTCGCTAAGTTAGCGTTGTAATGGTTGTAGTTGGTGGTTGGTGGTTCATGTCTGGTTTGTTCCATAATTTTTGGTGTTATCAGTTCGGGTTACTACACACATGTGGCATGACAACTAATTGCGGCGATGACAAGTACGCTGACAAAAAACGCTATGAATAACAGTAAATAGCAGTCAATGTGCGCTGACATCGATTCAAATAACAGAATAAAGAAAGTTTTAAAACTCTTCAAAACACGCAGTAATGTGGAAGAAGATCGAGATATTGTATGTATGTATTGAAGGTCTGCATAGGAAGGCATTTCGCTTCAAATTGAAGGCATCCAACAAATGCGTAACATACTTTTACTCTTAACTACGGCGAAAATTTCCGGGACCAGAGAACGTCTAGAAAAGGTATTTTTCCCCCATAAAACCAACAGAGCGCAATGCACAGTGTTCTATTTTCGAAAAAATGGAGAAAATCAAATATCACGAGAAGAGATAGCGAAATAAATGTGACGATATTTTAAAGATTTTGAGATGGAGAGTTCAGAAAAAATAGTCTGGTTAAATAAAATAATTACCTTGACCGCTGAAATGAGCTTCAAAAAAAAGCAAAGGTTTTAATTTATTTTCATTTTTTTTTGTTTACCTAGAGCCAGTTGCAGTATTAACTTTTTAAAATTTCCAAATGCATATTACATTACTGTTCTTGCGTCGAGAAATCCATTTCCTTGGTCGGATTAAACCAAAAACGCATTTTAATTTTTTTTAAGTCAAAAACAAAAAAAAAAAGAAGAGTTTTTGGTTCCTGCAACCATAGAAATGGATTCCTTGACGCAATAACAGCAAAATATGTATTAAAATTTTTTTAAAAAGTCCATCAAGTCGTTCAAAAACTGGGGCCTATCACGTTATACTCATCTATGTGGGACCTCTTATGGTCAGCCAGCATATCCACCTCTAACCACTCAGCCTCCTCAAATTATGTTACAGTTTTTATGCTACGTATTTTACGTATTTCCGAAATATGACAGATGCCGGTTTTGTGTTATGTTAGGCGGGTGCGTTCGCTTTAGCGATCATAGTCCTATTGTCATGACGGGGAAAAAGAAAATTTTTCTAGGCGGGTCCACACATATCCCTTAAATTGTTCCCTTCTTTTGGCGAGTACAAACAACTGAAATGTGTCTCAAGTGTTCAGATCCGCGATAAACTGGCATCTTAGGTATGTTAGGTGCGAGCATTACTATTCCGACTTTACTTTTTCCCACGTGCATTTTTGGACCACCCTAATGTGTATACCTTTATGTAATGTACCTATAATGTAAATCTCAGCTACTCTTTTATTTTATCTCGAATAATTAACAATATTAATTTCATGTTTCTTCTCTCCTTTTAGGTGGATGGACAAAAGTATATGGGTCAGGGTCGCAGCAAGAAGATTGCCCGCATCGAGGCAGCCGCTACGGCGTTACGCAGTTTCATACAATTTAAAGATGGTGCCGTCTTGACGCCGCTGAAGCCGACTTGTAATCTTGATTTCACTAGCGATGAGCATCTGGAAAACGGTATTGCTAATTATGACAAACTAAGCACGGATGAATTAGTCTCGCTTTTAGACGCACTGTTCAGGCATGCGAAATTTGTTAAAAAACTGACACCCTTCATGAAGGTTTCCGATTGTACATTGAGCATGACAAGCAAGTATTTGTTTTTTATTTATTTGTTTGTTATTGTTTATTTTATTTATTTATTTTTCTATATTTTTTTTGTACTCTACTTAAATTGTTTGTATTTACAAAAGTACCCTGTGGGGAAAATCTCTAGTTCTGAACTGGGGCGCTTCTAGTACATTTAGACCCAGTACTGGTTCGCGATAAATCTCTTTTGCATGCAAGCAACTGGCGAATTTAACATGGCGATGTCCAGGAAGTGTCCCTTTTTCGATAGTTCCGAACTAGTCCCAAATTCTATAGTTCCGAACCAGTTCTGAAATCGACAGACGAAAGAAAAAAGTATCATGATTTTTCAATCTTTTTGGTTCTTCCGTGTGTGCGATTTTAAGTTATTTTGGAAATGTGTTTTCAATTTGAAATTAAATTTGTTTGAATGATTGTAAGAAATGTACGTTTACATACCTTTAGCTGTAGCTGAGTTTGCAGAGGTGCTCGCTGTTATTTCTTAGATTGCAGACGGTCCCAAGATGTTGAAATGCTAACACAAATTCTAGTTTTGTATTACCAAGCTATGAAAAAGCATCTGCGAAGCACAGAATAGAAGCGTATTTGAACGAAAAAGCCGCCGAACACACACCTATGCAAAGTAAACAAACCCCGCTGCATCCCTTTTTCGATAGTTCCGAACTTGTTCTAAATTCGACAAATAAGATCTAGTGCGTTCTGCATCCCGTTTTCTATAGTTCCGAACCATTTCTAAATTCGTCACTTTAGATATAGATTTCTAGTGAAAAAACTGTAAAAAATTAGTTTTTTAAAAGTACCACTTTTCGCCGATTTTGGACTGGAGGGGATCTAGTTCATATCGGACTAGTTCCTTTTTGGCGATAAAGACCTAGTACGGAACTACAAATTTGATTCACTAGTCCGCGGTTTCCCTGCAGGGTATGTACTTTTAAATTTTCGGTTAATTTTTATTGAATTTCTTGTGTGATGGGAGGTATGGTGTAAGGAAAAGGTATTTAAAAATAAATAAAAGGGAGGGGCATACCCGAATAAGTCATAATTTTACTCTGTGTGATGTGTACGAAATCCCCGTCGGACTTAGTTGCTTCCACAATGTACTTATACGGAGGTTCTTTTTCCACTCAGAAGTAGTTCCAAAATCATGAAGCCTTCAATTCGCTTTTATACAGGCGCGAAACACAGCAAGAACGGGTCTCTAAGAAGGCGATTTCGCATTTGGTGGTTGTTGTTGGTAGTGAGAAAATAATGTAGTTATTTCTTCATGTAGATTTTTTTCTAATTTTTCGTACAGAATTTAAATGCGCTTCGAATTTCTCAAGAAAAAACCAGTACCCTAAAAGGCTTTCTCAGGAAACCATATTCTCCATAGTCCGACTTGGATGTTGCCAAATGCTATGTACTTAGATATTTACTTAAGCGCAGAGGAAAGGTTTCACTTCGTGGTGGTTCATAAAAATTAATTCTATGACAGAAAGGCTAAAATTAAGTTTATACTGAAATTGTGTATTTCTCAACGGCTGCAGCGTGTGCTCCGCCCTCCATCAGGTGGGCAGGTTAATATTTATCTATTCTGATAGCCAAGCGACAATACGGTTCTTGGGCTCGTAAATGCTGCCTGGTGAATGCCTGACCTATCCTTCCGGCCCGCTTGAGTGTGAACCGTATTACGTACTCAGTTTTATATGGGTGCGAGGCAATGTGATATTGTCGGAAACTGCGTGGAGGATGAGCTGGACAGGAAAGTCACCGATAGAAAATTAATTTAAAATGTTTTTATCGGCTTTTAGTTGGTCCCTGAGGCAAACAATTTCAAAGGGCTCTTGCAGAGTTTTACGCTGTAAACAGGGTCCAACGAAATATTGTCCAAGTGTAATATTCAGGCTTGGTAATCCAAACTGAAATTGATTTAGCTCCGCCTAATCACAATTTCTTTAACATTGTGTTGTCTTTTTCGTTCAGAAACTAATCAAAGTAGATGCAATTTTATTTCAAACATAAGTCTTATTCTCTAAGTATTTTTTTTTTCTTCGCAAGTATTATTTTTTTTTAAGGATACAAATTATGTTTGATGTCCATTTTTACAATAGTTGAAAAGTCCGAATTTTCCGTTGCTTAGGGGTGTAAGTCTAAGTCTTTCCGCGGAAGTGAAATATCTAGGGGAACTTTTGACACGAAGCATGAAGAGGTCACATCGAACTGAAAATAAATCGGCATAATACATAGGGTGTTGGCCAATACAATAGCACCCCCTCTTCAAAGTGATATTGTTTGCCACTCGTGTTCATTTATTTATTTTTAGGAATTTTTAATTAAAACACAGTTCATTCTCTAACAAAACCCTTATAAATCTAAATTTAAAACTTTGTAGAAAACTACCAAAAATTGCAACAAATTTTCAACCACATTTCAAACCTCTTTCTTAGAAGTGTTAGAATTTTTTTGAGTACACAGTTTTATAGCCCATTCAATTTTAGTCTAACAATGTGCAAGTTTCAAGTGGCTAAAAATTACCGTTGATTTTTTAGAATTTTTTCGCCGAAGGTGTTGTGGGCTCTTTCCATATAAAAATGAATTGTGTTTCTTCGTTATATGGAAGCAAATGCGGCAAAAAAATATTCTAAAAAATCAAATCAAATCACATTATTAGACTAAAATGGAATGGGCTATAAAACTGCGTACTCAAAAAAAAATCTAGCGATTCTGAGAAAAAAGTTAGAAATTTTGGTAAAAATTTGTTGATTTTTTTTTTTGTTTAAAACTTGGATTTATATGTATTTTGTTATAAAATGAGCTATAGTTTAAATGAAAATTCTTAAAAATGAATAATTAAACATAAGAGGCAAACGATATAATTTTGAAATGGGGCGTTATAGATATGACCAGTACTGTATGTACCTATAGTCAGGCCGATCGCCTCGTATTCTGCTGTAGTGTGGTGACGTAGAACAAGATGAGGCAATGAGGCACTGAAAACGTTGTGGCCAATTTCAAGGGCTAAAAAAATATTTTTTTTTATTTATAAAAATCAGAACCATTACAGTCCCTGATACTCTTTAAAAATAACTCTGACCTCTTTGAATTTCGATGTCATTCTTAGCGCCAACATAATTCAAATACATACATATATTTTCTGAAACAGGTAATTATAAAATTGTGTTGTTTGAAATTGTTTTTGTTCGTACCCTTAGTTCGTTACTATTTCATGTTTTTATTTTTTAAATCCCTTCTCATTTTACCAAGTAAATAAATTTGAGTTAAAATTTTCTGTTCACCTTTTTTAACCAATAAATTCACCAAGTATGTAGTTTGTTTCCCCTCCTGAATCTTGCCCAATGGACAGAGTTAGTTAATGAAACAGATCAACGCGCAGCCGCACAAGGCGCATCGGCATATATTGCGCTTTTCCATCCAAGCTAGTTATTCATACATACATATAAAGCACTAATTGAAAATATGTTTTCATATACACTGCGCCTTCTCCGCCACAAATCATTAACATTCAACACATTTTTGTACTCCACGTTAGATGTAAATAAGAGCGCCATTACTGTGGATGGCCAGAAGAAAGTGCCGGACAAGGGACCTGTTATGCTACTCTATGAGCTCTTCAACGATGTACACTTCGATTGCTCAACAGTGGATGGAGCACAGAATAATTGTCGCTTCAAAATGACTGTAACGGTGAATAATAGCAAATTCGATGGCACAGGTATGTAAATATTTAGATGAATGCAAATGGGTGAATCCATGTTAAATCGACCCATGGTTGGAATGGACCATTTTATTATACTTGAATTGAAGGGACTACAAAACTGCATTCTTAAAATCTGAAAATCTTTCTAAGAAAGCTTGTTAAAATGCTCGAAATTTTTACGAACGGGCTTTGTCAAAGAATTCGTTTTTTTTATAAGAAAATAACTAAAATTAAATACCAAAAAAATTAGTTGGTAAAACTTGACAATATTTTTTCGACAACTGTATATAAATTTGTGGCAAATTTTTTTTCTCAACGCCTCTGATCTTAAAAAACCCTGATTTTTTTTTTGTTTTGTTAAACATGAATTTTTGAACTTTGCAAAAAAAAAGTTTTGCAAACCCCTTTAAATTGTGAGATCTTGCATTTTGCAGACTTAAAAAAAAATCTTTGGCAGAACTTCGTCATATGATAAAAGAAAAGTTCTGACCAAAATTCATTCAAACCAAAAATGTTCGATTTGACATGGATTGACCCATGTGCATATTTTTATATTTGTTTTTGATGACTTACTTTCCTCTGCTCATTGATAGGTCCATCAAAGAAGTTGGCCAAGAATGCAGCTGCCAAGGCTGCTTTAGCTTCGCTATGCAACATTTCGTACAGCCCAATGATGCATCCACAAAAGAATGTGCCATTGCCGATCGATGATAAGACATCGTCCATGGAATTGCCACAAATACACGCTGACACTATTGGTCGCTTGGTATTGGAGAAATTCATGGAGGTCATCAAGGGACAGGAATCGTATTCGCGCCGCAAAGTCTTGGCTGGCATTGTAATGACCGAAGATATGAATTTCAGTGAAGCCAAAGTGCGTGCAGTCTTTGAAATTTTCTATAGTCATTTCAAAGTAATTTTACGAATTTCCAATTGGCAGGTCATTTCCGTGTCCACTGGCACCAAATGTGTGAGCGGCGAACACATGAGTGTCACTGGCGCTGTGCTCAACGATTCACATGCTGAGATCGTCTCTCGGCGTTGTCTAATGAAATATTTATATGCTCAATTGGATCTACAATGCAGTCAGGGTATGTTGAAGCGATAATTTAATTTTTGTCCAACTGAATACTTACTTGCCTAGTAGATGACGAGGAGTATTTTACTCAGACATACATATGTATACCTTTTAATAGAAACAACAATTTTATTATTTAATTTTAAAGTTTTTTAATTTTTATGTACTTATGTATATAAACTTTGCCGCCACTATTTCGTACACCAAATCCCTTCTTAGAGTCTCTACTGAAATCGTAAATACATATATGTACATACATCCGCACATGTGCACGCAAGTGCGTATGCAAATTGTATGTATGTACATATATGTATTTATATATAAAAAAAAAATATACACTTATATTATTGTAAGTTTTATTTTTTGATAAAGTAGTAGTGTAGTTTTATTTTGGGTTAGTTTGTACAGCGCACATTGCATAACTTTGCAGTTTTGTTTGAATGCGGTTTGTGCTATAGCTGCGAAATTCTACAAATGTGCCAGGCTTTGCGCGAAAAGTTGTGAAAAGAGTAAAAAAAGAAAAGAAAAAAGCGCATAAGGAACACAGGGTAGAAATTCGTTTCAAGTAGCTTTCATAAAAAAAAAATTTACATCTTTCTTTGCGAAAACTGCATTTTTGCAAAAAACTTATGTTGGCATGGATGCGCTACTAGCAAGTTTTGTAATGTATATACATACATACATTTATTTGGCTTTCGCTATACATAATGCAACATTTTACTGCCTTTATTTTTGCCTTACTTTATTTGAGTACTCGTATTCGTACATATTTACAAATTTCGACAATGCATGCAAAACTCGCTACCAGACACTTTTTTTTTGGTTTGTTTTCTTTCATATGTAATGTATTTTTTTTTAATTGCATGGTTTAATATAGAATTTAAGAAGGAAAACATTTATGATAACGCGGTACCAATAAAAAATCAAGTTAAAAAAAGACTTCCCATACCGGGAATCGAACCCGGGCCTTCTGGGTGAAAGCCAGATATCCTAGCCACTAGACCATATGGGACACTTAACAATATATACGCGCTGGCGGCTCACAACGTCGCGATATTGTTTACTCATAAACATTTACACATGCAAACATATGTACTACATATGAGATCTATTCTTATTGCTTTCCATTTGTATTTATATGATTCACTCAATATGCATAGTTTGAATCATAAGTTGTTCAGTGATTAGCTAAAAATAGGTGCTGTTTGCGCTATAAATTGTTCACCGAGCCACGCAATAAAATGCGGGTTTTCTTTTCTGCTGCTTTTTTAACGCGTCAACGTACTTTTAAAAACGCTTCATTCAACTCACTTCTGTTGCTTATATGCATTTTATCATAATAAAATGTTAAATTCCAATATCAGCTATTTTACATAATCAAAAGCAAAAGAGGCATCTTTCACCTTCAACCTCAGGCAGAACAATAAATATGTGTACGAAGTAAGCGATAGAAATTGATGTCGTATTCATATGTTTACATTTGGAAGTATGTAGCTCGATCTGGACTACACATACACAGTCGTGGAGAACAAAACGACTTTAGATCATTACGTTTCAGTTCTAATTATTTTTCCATCTGGTCCACCCTTTGTCCCACAACAGCAATATATTTCGAATCACCCTATATAAAAAAGATAATCAAGTAACCCCAGTTTTTTATAAAGAATACATATTTACTTAGTATCATTCAACTCTGAAGAGAACAATTTACTCGAATGAATGGAGGACATGCCTCTTGCCGTAAAGAACAACACTGGCTAAAGGAAAAGTGTACGAGCATGGCTCGACGATAATTATCCCAATAAATGGATTGGAAGAGGGGGTCCAATACCATGACCGGCGAGGAGCGCCGACTTAATACCGAAGGATAATGTAGATGTGCCAAAACCAAAGATACTTGACACGGCTGACAAAATGAGGCTGCATCGAAGAACAAGCCTCGTGAAGAGTAATTTGAGGAAAAGAATGAGGATTTGTATCAGAAATAGGGGCGGTCATGTCGAGAACGAATTATAATGAATAAAAAAGCTCAAATTGTTAACTCATTGCTTTAGTCGCGTATTTGTAATTTTTTTTCCTTTTAATATTTTAAATTTAACTAGTTGAGCGCGCATTTCCCCTAGTGGTTACTTCTTTAGTTTCGCTTTTGAATAGCTAAAAAAAATACTAGTTTTCGAATTTGCAGAATAGTTTCCATGCAATTTTTTTTTTTTAATGATGTGAAGTAGGAAATTCAAAACTTTATCAAGCATTCATTTTTAACTATCAAGGCTTGTCTATTATTTTACAAATATAACGATTTTAAGATTTGTATGCATAAATCTCGATGCCTGGAGTTCAGGGTTACCAAATATCATTTTTGGCACAACAGCGATTTAGGCGGTTTTGCAAAAACATTGACGATGTATATGTACATATAAACATATCGCTAGCTTGGAGTGAAAAGTTGATAATTGCAGTTTTTTCATATTTTTGAGGAGAGAAAAAACCTTTCGAACGGATTTTCTTTAAATAAATTCGCTTATACCAAGCTAAAACAACTCCAAATTCCACAACATTGATGAGAAGATTGCGTATCACTGCATAGAAATGGTTAGCAGCTATTGCTTCTCGATTCAAAATGTATTTTTTTTTTTTAAAGTGGGCATAGCAAATATGTATAATTGTAAAAATTATTTGTTCCTAAATACCTATATGGAACGGAGCTAATACCTGCGAAAATTATTGCTATTTTTATACATATGTAAAGGTCGTGTGGGTTAATTTCAGTTACTTTCACGGGTTAATGTCACTGCGTGTAACCGTTTAACTTAAAATCAATCATAAATCTGAAATATTACTCACATGCCAAACTTTCAAATCACTTAAAATCCAAATTATAAAATATAAACATTTTTTTATCTATTTTTTATTTATTAACAAATTTTTAAGCTCTTCTAACTTTTTTTTCCAAATAGCAAGCATAGAAAAGCGGCCGGTAGCGTAAAAAATTAATACTTTTATTTTTAGCTTTTTTTAAATCTTCTAGATGCCTAGTTTGCATTTGAAAATAAAAAAAAATTAAAATCGGTTACATTTTCACATATATTAACACTATTATTTTTAATAAATACTAATTGCTCTAGAATCCCACCATTTTTTAACTTAAGCGTATACTCGAATTACTTACTAGATACAATTACATAGTTAATACTTTTTTTATTAATAATATAAATCTAACAAATAATACAACAAAACATGACATGCGTCAAACAATTAATCTCGTATTTACTAAAGTCGCATAAACAAATTTTTCTTTTTTTCAACTTTTGATTTTTATAGCCACTGCAAATCAGTCGATTTTCGTGAGGAATCAAGACAATGGGCAATACCCGTACAAACTAAAATCCGGTGTTCATTTCCATTTGTACATCAATACAGCGCCTTGTGGTGATGCACGGATTTTTAGTCCTCACGAAAATGACACTGGTGTTGACAAACATCCAAATAGGTTGGTAAACAAAATCAAATGAAATTACAAAAAATTTTTAAAGTTAAACAAACTAGACTACTACTACTAAGTATTGAAAGAGAAAAAACATGCATTCTAAAATGATATTTACAAGTAAATAAGTAAACAAGAAGAACACCTTTTTTAAGGAACATTTGAATTGAGTTATGCTTCCCATTTTGTTATTTGTAAGAAATTAATAAATATTTATAGTATTTTAATACTACATACATATTTATTTCAAAATGAATATATTCGAATTTTTAAGTGAGTACCAAAATATCAACCGTATGCTAGATGGAGGTGAAGAGCCCTAGGAATCTTTTGATGGGTAGGTTCGAAGTTTATTTTTTTAACACTTTTTAAATTCGTCGAAGTTTTTTCCATGTAATATGGGAAAAGTTTGAAATGATATTCATACATATACTCCCTACTTACCTTTAGCTCATACTTGAAATATTTCTACTTTAAGATTGTTTGAACTAAAAGTGTAAAGTGCATGAACTAAAAGTGGGCGAGGTAGTATGTTTTTCAACATTACCTCTCGGTGAGACCTATATGAATGTACGTCTTAATAATCATTTGGTATCACTTAATTTTGAAAGCACTTATTATTTTCAACCTTGTGAGATACGTTATGCTTAAAATCATATTTTGAAACCGGCCTCTGATCGAATTTATATAAGTGAATCTCTCGAACATTATTAAAGATTTTTATTCCCCTAAGTATTACTGAGTATGTGGATTATCATACTCTCATAGTGCTAAGTATTGTTTTCGTTTAAGTCCTCGTATTTAGAGCCATTAATGGAAGTGATATCAATCGATATTCCGGATCATGGATAGGTCGAGCTGTCGTTTGATCGCTTGCAGGGAAATCGATACTTCCTCTATCAGCATAGTTTCCGACAGAGCGCCGTCTTCGGCAAGCCTTTCGGTCGTGATGCCCGTGTGCCGCGGAACCCAGTACATACATATGTACGTCAGTACCAGTGTGTAGCAACTCCAGAGCTGAGGAAGATTCACCTATTTATGTGGTAGATTGCTGCTCAGTAGTTCGACATCTTATAGGATTTGTTGAGACCGAGCTCAGCGCGGATGACGTCCTTCTCCATCTTCGACCCATTTGTATAGACATTCAGCGAGCAAGCATTCCTAATGCCGTCACGCCAGCTTTCGACCTCTGCAGTGGGTCCGAAGTTCATCCCAAAGAGCAGATCCGGGATCATGTAGTCAATCCGTCCGAGTGTTATACTACTGTGCCCGTAGGAACTAGACGCTATTTTCTTAGCCGATAGTTCCGCTGGCAAGAGATATAACAAGGTGTAAAGTGCTGCCATTGGTGTACTCCTAAGTGCCCCTGTAATGCCAATCACACTGGTAGCCTTTATACACTATCTTTTATTTTAAGAAATGTTTTCTTCTCTATTGCTGTCCCACAAACGAATACCCCCATGAAAGAGTATCGGCCTAACTATCGCCGTGAAGGTTCACTGAGAATATGGAAGCCCAGGCCCTAGGTGCAGTCCAGCATATTTTTGCATGCATAGAATGCCACTGGGGCCTTTTCGTCACCTCCACCAAATTGACGCTCGACGATATCTTACCACCCTTTCTCACTCAGTTTCGCGCTAGAGAGCCTTCGACTATGCTCTTCTGTCTTACCGCCGTAGAGGTCAACGCTTTATCGTCATCGCTGTGGCAGTCGTCCTACTTTTCAGTTCTTACCACGCGGCAGCGTCTCTCGCTGCGGTGGAGTCACCGCTACCTCCGGATGCGGCCTGGTGTCAGGAAGACACCTTTATAATACAGAAGATATTATAGACCACTGCAAATCCTCCAATAGACACGGTCGACGCATAACACCCTGGTATTAGGCGATTGGCACTTTTTGCTTACTGTTCATCCACAGCCCGCGGCCGAACCTCGTTGCTCCGATCTTGCAGACGACTGAACGGCGATTGAGCCAAGCACCCGCACCACGACAAGATGCCTGCCCTAGCGGAGGAGAATATTATTCCTCTAGACAGTCCCGGTTCTTGAACATCGGAAATTTACAAATACGGCATTCGGCCACACTTGATAAAACATATGGTTTGGCTTTGAAAACACAAGAAATTCCAAGACATTATGGAAATGCCAGCCTTTTGGACCAATGTTACTTGCCAGTTCATCTCCTCCTCGGTAAGCAGAGGTTGCTTACGCTGGCGACGTAACCCATAAGGAAGTTCTTAGACACCCTGTTAGAGCTGTCACTGGGAAACCTGAAGTTAATTGAAAACTGGGCTGCTAACTGCGTTTTAGGTGCAAATCCTAACAAAAAGGAGCACCTTCTTTTCATAAGAAGGTATAAAATCCCAATTGTCCAACCTGCCTCAATAATCAGCAAACTCTCTTTGATAGGTAGAAGCAATTGGGCTTGATCCTTGACTGTAAGCTTCTTGGAAGTGGGGCATCAATTAAAAAAGGACAGGGTAAAGAAGTCGTCGGTTACATTGTTGCAGACAACCAAATTTGGGCTCTCGGATCAATGCAGTGTTTTCTTAGTGGATGTAGCCGCTAAAAAAGAAAATGAACCGCTGATGCCTAGCTTCTCTATATCGCATCAAATCACTTCGCTATCAAGCTTATTTGGGTTCCAGGCCAGGAATTGTCGCCGAGTATGGAGAGAACGGGACTCTAATGGCAACATATGGTCTGCTTTCAGAAAGGTGGGCATTTAATCACCTCAGCGAACGCTGGGCGAAAACCATAGAAAGCCAGGTGCCTGGATCCTTTTAGCCAGCGGTTTAATGGCGGTGCACTATGGAACCCTTGAAACTTACAAAATCACATCTCTCGTTACTGTACATTGCCCAGCTTTCATTAATTTAAGGCTTTCACTTCCTTTTCGCCCACGAGGAACTTATGGAAATGGAGATTAGCAACTTGCATAGTTGTGTTGTGAGTACGGATCATTTTCCTACCATGAATCCTAAGGTGTTGTATAAATTTAATAGCAGCTTGGCTTTCGGCTTTGTTTGTCATTCGTTTCTCTCCGCGTTATTCCACTCTTAGCCGATGGTCAGCCGTAAAAAACACGAATAGTCATACTCGATTCTTTCTCCCGAGAGAAAGAAAAAGAGAAGGTTTGTGGAAGTTATTTTCATATTTCTACGTAAAAACTTCCATTGCCACTAAAACCATCTTCCCAGGTTAGATACAAATCATTCGCCCTTAAGTGGCTTAGTGTAGAGCTCGGACCGTTAAGGAGTGCCAGTTTTCAAATATTTAAAATTTTTTTTTATGTTGTCCGATCAATTAAAGTTTGACAAATGTTAAGAGCCATTCATCACCGCCGCTGTCTATAAGCGCCTAAGGGTAATTCTTTGAAGACACATTTTTTTGAGAAATCAAGAAATATACATATTGGTATGCTGCTTTTACGGACGGTCTGCGGCCAATGTACGATCTGCATCTCCCCTCGGAGCAGCGCTGGGTATAGGTTAGGTAAAAAACTTGACGAAAAAACTTAGCTTCCAAGTCGCGTTTGGTCCGACAGTTTTTTACCAATAGGTTGCGTATTCTTTTGAGATTGTACTCGGGCCACATGAGTTAGACAATTCGGCAGTCTGAGGCTATCCGCCACTTAAGACTCGACTGCTGGAGATTGTAAACAAATTCTCCGATATTTCCGATAGATAACTCATCAACATCCTCTTTTCCGGGTATATTACAATAGGTCAAAAAAACCAAATTAAGTCTACTTTGAACTGATTACAAACTCTTTTAAAAGAACTTCTCTCCTAAATCGATTTCAACTTGTTGTAAAGAACGTCAGAGCCTTAATGGCTTTCGGACTGTCCGAAAAAAACGATTCGTTCATCTTGACTTGCCTTCGGCGATAGTCAAAACTTCAGCCAAGAAAACGCTCGCAAAATCAGACACATGGATGACTTTGGTACTCCCAAGGAGATTACCAGAGTCTAGTTGGAAACAAAGAAAAAACTACCAAAAAATGCACTATTTTGGGATTTGAGGAAATCACACGTTTTCGAAAAGAAATGTCAGTTAGTCTCGAACCCTAATGATTAAGCAAAACCTGTAAGAGCATTATTTTTTCCTGGTACTCTACGAAGTTTTGTTAAAATGCGAACTCCATAATCTACTACGTAAAAAAAGCATGTTTGATAGTTCTGGTACTCACTCAAAAATTCCTCAAAATTCGAATGGCAATACAAAGATTGATAAATCAGCTAGATTTAACACTCTTTGTTCACAATACAATTTTCGTAGTATTCTGACAATTTTTTACACTTTAAAATGCGTAAATTTTCATACCAAAAAAAAAATAATAATATGAACCTAAAAATTAAGTATAGTCTCTATTAAATTTATTTTATTTTACTAATCAAGTACAATCCATAAATGAATTCTTTCTTCTCTTTTTTCTCTCGATTTCTTTTTTCCAATAATTTCAATGTTTTTTTTTTATATATGTTCTTTGGAAATGTCGTTTTTCTGTTACTCTTTTGTGTTCGCTTCCGTTGCGTTGTTGGTGATTTCGCTCATGTCTCTACTGTGACAAACTGCTGTAAACTACTGCGTCTGCGTACGATCGATGACAATATTTTATATATACTACTATAACCTACATAATTAAAATACTAATTTTTGCGATTTTTATGCTATTCAAATTACAATTTGAAATGTAAATTTCCAAAATATCCTATTGAATGAAATTTAACATAAAATTCATTGCGCAAACCACTCGCTGATTACTCGCCTCATTTACGAACGCTGCTGCTAAATTTGTATTGTACCGCTAAATGCAAAATGCCATGCCATGCCATGTCATGCCTGTCGATGGCAGAAAGGCGCGTGGTCAATTGCGTACGAAAATCGAATCGGGTGAGGGGACTATACCGGTAAAAAGCAAAGAGGGCCTACAAACATGGGACGGTGTATTGCAGGTGAGTGTCTACCAAGACTTTAGAAGTAAGGCTAATAAATTTCACCTGCCATCTTAATTCATCATCACTTTTGTCAACAATTCAAATTGAAATTTCTGCTTCTTCACAGGGCGAACGTCTACTGACCATGTCCTGCTCCGACAAGATTGCTCGCTGGAATATCGTTGGCATACAGGGATCTCTGCTGGCCTCCATTGTCGAGCCAATTTACTTGCATTCCATAGTGTTGGGCAGCTTGTTGCATCCAGAGCACATGTATCGTGCCGTTTGCGGCCGAATAGAGAAATCCATACAAGGTCTTCCGCCGCCCTATCATCTGAATAAACCACGCTTGGCGTTGGTCACCTCCGCTGAGCCTCGCAATCAGGCTAAGGCACCGAATTTCGGCATCAATTGGACAATTGGCGACAGTGAGGTCGAGGTGGTGAATTCACTTACCGGTAAAACGGTAAATAACCAAATATCGCGCATAACCAAGCAAATGTACTTCATGAAGTATGGCTATTTGATGAAAAATTTACCGGGCATACCAAATCGCAAGCTGACTACCGATTACGGGCAAACAAAGGAGAGGGTTAAGGACTACCAGGTGAGTGAACTTGTATGCCGTGAATTTACAGTGCCTTCATCTCAATTTTAAAGCGGATTTTTAAAATTTGTATTCCTAAGCTACAAACGTATAGAAATTATTATATATAAACTATGAAAACTCAGAGCCCGTTTTCCAGTAGAGATTTAACTCTCAATGTATACTACATCCTCGAGCAACCCGCATAAAGTGGTCAGCACAGATATGTGCACAGCTGCTGTTGCAAAACTTTCTTTTTGCAATTTATGAAATTTTTGCATAAGCATTTCTCAATTGGCATATAGCAGGACTTATTAAGGTAATAAGTTGATGGCACCTGAAAGTATGCTTAGTCTAGTCTGACGCATTCTCTGAATAAATCGCCTGAGGTTTTTTGACCGCTGTGGTGTAGTAGTAACCAGTGCGCGCTTCCACTCCGCAGGGCCTGGGTTCAAGCCCTGTTCAAAGCAACATCGCAAAAAAATTTCAAAAAAAAGGCCTTTTCTTAACAGCGGTCGCCCCTCTGCAGGCAATGGCAAACCTCGAGTGTATTTCTGTCATAAAAAAGAGCTTCTCATAAAAATACAATCGCCGTTCGGTATCGGCGTAAAACTGTAGGTCCCTCCCCTTTTGTGTGACAAAAATCAAGGCGCACCCCACAAATCGGAGGAGAAGCTCGGCTATTTTTTATTTTAATTAACCATATTTGTGTAAAAAAATTGCGAAAAATAAAATATATAAAAAAAATATAAATATCGCAAGCAATTATAATACAGCGAGATGTCATGCATGAATTCATAAGTAGGAGTGCCAGTTACTATTGAAGTTCGGCCCCATTTTCTTGTTTTTAAGAGCCTTGGAAATTTTAGCAAACTTAGCACGTCGTGTAACTTATAAAAGGGCAATTTAAACGTCGTGGAAACTCTCTTTAAGGTAGAAAATTACTTACCGGAAAGTTTCCTGCTATCATTTCAGCGTACTTGTCCTAAATTAATGTTTTTCTAAACAACTTAACATGAAATACCCGCTTCTACATATGTATATTTTTAATATCTGTGTTAAGATAATACTTATACCCATTTTGTATCTTTCAGATTGCCAAGAAAGAGTTATTTGCGGCTTTTCGACGCGAAGACCTGGGCAGCTGGCTGAAAAAACCAATGGAACAAGATCAATTTGCGCTTCCGGAATGACTCCGTTGTCATCGTTTTGTTGTAAGTTTGCAAAAGAGTGCGAAATTTGTAAATTTCGTACAATTTGTATGCATAATGTTATTAATCTATAAATTTGTGATGTTATGCGTTTTTAATGGCAGAATGAAGAGAAAATATTCGACAGTCAATGACTTGAATAATGATGAGCAATTCAAATGGTTAATGAAACGAAATAAAAATAATCATAATTTATATGCTGATGAACTAAATGAAACAATACAAATACAAATGTTAACATTTCAACGTATGAATAGCTTTGAACCGAATATTAAGTGGAAGGCTATAGGTAGCGATAGAGGTATTCAGCATGGTAAAGTAGGAGATATAAAAAATTATAATGCTGGTGGTAACGAAGAGTTGTTACAGAATGCGGTTATGAAAGAACGAAATTTAAATTTAATAAAATTTGTTGCTAAAATAAAGCTTAACATGAATAATTGCTCTAGAATATTTCTAGAATAGAATGTAGCTAATATGCTGGAACTAAGTAAAGCAAGTATTATGGCGTTTTAGTCTGAATCAAAAACAAACGAATACACATACACATACAAACACACACACACATACATGCATACATACATTCTATATCATCAAACAAAAATAACTCCCCTTAAAGTATGATAACTTTTTAAAGGAAGCTGCAAAATGGTGAGAACCAGCTCTGAAAGACTCTTAAAAGAGGTCAACCCGGGGACAAAAAATTGCTTGACTTGGTAAAATTGGCCATTTTTGGCCCATGTGGTTTAACAAATCGATCGTTAAGCAGGAAAATATTCGCGGTTGCTCGCCTAGCTTAACTCGCCTATAAGAGCGATTAATAAATGTCAACTTTCTTTCAATTAGTATTTCGAAAGACAGAAAAGATATGTAGCTTGCCGAAATTACCAATTGTCTTTCGAAAGACTGTGTTGAGTTGAAAGACAGTTGCCATAATTGCCCTGTAAGACTCAGAATTTGTACGCCATGTACAGGGTGACAAAAAATAACGGGGTTGCCTCCCTTGGCACCAAAACACAGAGCTTTAAAACTTCGGTAAAATATCGAAATCAGATGGCATTCACGGCGTAGTGATCCATGGGCATCAGATCTGGTGACTCTACGCTGGCTACTCTGCAGCTGTGATAACTTTCGGATATTTTTCTTTGCAATTGTGTTGATCTTCTGCTGCCCTATGAGCAGGAGCGGAGGCCTGTTGGAATGTCCATTCATGTAAGATGTTCTTGGGCCACGGTAAATTTTCCTATCGATTTGAAGCGTTGATCCACCAAAATCGGAGGTGTTTTGCCGAATGCAGGAAAGTGGGATTCAGGCAGTCTCCGATGACTACGATGACGACTACGGGTTTTAATTTTGACAGTTGTCTTGACGATTGAACGACTTCTACCTGGTTAAAGTTTGTGCCCGTTTCCATCCCAAATTTTGTTTCACCTCATTTATTTATATAAAATTTATAAATATTCTAAATTTTATTTTCTGCCTCCAATTTATTTTATTTTTATTTTTTATATTGTTTTCTTCCAGATTTACATACTATGTGTTATATGTAATGCGTGTGCCTATAAGAACGAATGACTTGGTAATGGATTTAGTGATGTAGCTGCGTGAGAGTATTAGTTCCAGTAAAGAAACAAAGAACAAAAAACAAAAAAGAACTTAAAAATCATATCATCCAATTTCCTCAATAATGGCGTACATACACATTAGTTAATATGTATTTCAAGCGAAGTTTTATTTTTTAAGACAAAACTCGGGCTTCTTCTATAGTTGACATACATATGTACGTTCTTCGTACTTCTTTCATTTTTAATTGCTTATTCTAATATTTAGTTTTTTATTAAGTTTACTCTCCATACAAAATGTTACTGGGTCGTTTGCATTATTTTTATTTACTTTTATTTTACTAAATTGTGCGAAAGTTAGTTGTAATTGACAATTCAATTGACAAACCTAAAAACACCAAAACAAACCACACTGGTTTTATTTTGACATAATTAAAAAAAAACAAGTAAGAAAGTCTAAGTTCGGGCGGAGCCGAACATTAAATACCCGGCGCAAGTATTAAATATATGTTTTCCACCTTTCCGAAAGCTACCGCTACATGATAAGCTGTATACATTTTAAGTAAATTAGCGTCCTTAAATTTCGAAATATTGAAATTTCATGCATATCTGAAATTTACCGTTATATGAAAAGCGGCCTCAATTTTAGTCCGATTTCAACAATTTGCAAAGGTTTGCTTTTATGTGGCAAGCACAATAACCATACCGAGCTTGGTACAAATTGCTAGAACGGTTAGCGAGATACATATATGTGATCACAAGTGGGCGGTGCTACGCCCACTTTCCAAAATTTTGTCATAAACGTATTTCTTGGTAAAGAATTGTTGCAATCATCAATTTTGAATAAATTAGCTTCAATATTTACTGATTTATCGAAGATTTTGTATTTCTCGAAATTACCGTTATATGGGATGTGGGCGTGGTTATTGTCCGATTTTAGAAATTTTCGGCCAGCTGGTATGCTGTACCAGGACCAACAACTGTGCCAAGTTTGGAAGAAATTGGTGTAGCGGCTACCAAGATATACACATGTAACCATAAGTGGGCGTGGCTACGCCCATTTGCCAAAATTTTGTAATATTCTTATTTTTCGTCTAAAACTCATTGCAAATATCAATTTTGAGTGAATTATCTTCAGTAGTTACTAAAATATCGCAGTTTTCGTTTTTCTGAAAATTACCGTTATATGGGAGGTAGGCGTGGTTATTGTCCGATTTTTAAAATTTTCGGCCATTTGGTATGCTGTGCAAAGGCCAACAACTGTGCTAAGTTTGGAAGAAATTGGTGCAGCGGTTACCAAGATATACACATGTAACCATAAGTGGGCGTGGCTACGCCCATTTTCCAAAAATTTATAACATTCATGTTTTCCGTCTGAAACTCCATGTAAGTATCAATTTTGAGTGAATTATCTTCAGTAGTTACTAAAATATCGCAGTTTTCGTATTTCTTAAAATTACCGTTATATGGGAGGTAGGCGTGGTTATTATCCGATTATATCGCCCATTTTCAATACCATCCGTCCCACGCCCAAAAGAAGTTCACGTACCAAGTTTCGTTAAGATATCTCAATTTTTACTCGAGTTATCGTGTGCACAGACGGACGGACGGACGGACGGACGGACGGACGGACAGACAGTCACCGCTTAATCGATTTCTCTTTTCATTCTGATCATTTATGTATACATTTGTCTATATCTATCTCGATTCGTTTTGCCTGTTACAAACAACCGTTATGTGAACAAAGTTATAATACCCTTGTGCACAAGTGCGCTCGGGTATAAAAATTAATGAGAAAAACAACACAATTTAATCGTTCACCAGAAAAAGTTCAGTAAAATTAGCGCCTAATTAAGGAGTAATTATAAACGAAAATAAATGGTTTTCAGTTCAATTTTGTTTGTACTACTAATCAGCAGAGTATTCGTTCTATTCTATTGGTTTTATTAACGAAAATTCCTTCCGAAATTGAATTTCAAAGAAACTTCGAATAGTGTAAGGATATTGGGAGCAGGCCAACGTTTCGCTCTGTTATGCAGCTCTTAATTAATTCGATGATGCTGTTGGAACATATTTTGCTGAGTTGGACTGTACATTTTATATAAGTATTTAGTTACTATCAAAAGCTAGCCAAATAATTATATGAATGAATTATTCTGCTTTCTGAAAATATGTATTAAATATTTTCGGAGATAAACCAAATCACATATGATTGATATGATATAATTACTAACAAGATGTTGTTTAGCCACAAGACAGTGACCCTCAATTTGTTGCATATGCGTCTTCCTAAAATGATATACATTTTTAAAATATACTAAAGTTCTTACATTTAAAGGGACTCTTGAGTTTAAAGCATTATTTATGAGAGCCTTTGACCGCGCTATTTTATATTAATTTAAGTCGCAACACACAACGTTTTATAGTTTTTACCATTTCTAGCTGAACTTGCATGCATTTGTTTAGTGTTTTTAATTTTCGACATCCTACTACATTTTGTCACCTAGAAAATGGTGACGATGTTGAGAACAAATGTGGCGCCCATCACGGTACCGCTATTCCGCTGACAGTGACAGTATCGCTGTTTGTATGACGTCACGCTTGTGCAATTTGTTTACGTTTTTCTTGCAAATTTTTTTCTTCTTCCATTATTGCTCGCCTTTTGGCTTTCTGGCTCTCGCAAATGCACCAGTGTGACGTCACACAAAAATTATTCTCAAAAATCCTCTCTGATGGGCGCATTCTTGTATTCTATCATTCTTGGTAAATGGTAATGTAAATCAGAATGTGTGCTACAATAATATAAATTACAGTTATTCGACAGTTATACTACTACATAGTATATCAGTCTAGATTGAAATATGTTTACCTGCAAAATATTTTATGTTTGAATATCCCTGCGTTATGCTTTGTATACGTCTGGATGGCGCTTATTTCATTTAAGTTTCATTATGGTTTAGAATATGTTTTTTTTTTTTTATTCAGGCAGGTTCTTCAATTCACTTCTGAGTGAATTTCAACCCCTGCCAATTTGAATTCATAGGGGATTTCATTGAAATTCACTAGTACGTGAATTGCAGAACCTGCCTGAATATTTAATTTTAGTTTTTAAAAATTTATTACTGAATCTTATCATCTTTAATTTTTTTCCAATTGTTTTTGAATTCTAAAGCTTAGTATCCAGATAAAGAAAAAGCTCAAAAATATTTGTCATTCTTTTTGTCGATTGTAATAATAGCAGTCGAGTTAAGGGTCGTCTGTAGTTCTCAAGAAAAGCCACAAGAAAAAGTGCTCGGCGGTTGCTGTAAATTTTTTTGAATAAATAAAATATAAATAATATAAATAATAAATTTTTGCTTGAGCGCTGCATAATTATTTATAGAAGAAAATTTCGTTTCCATTTCTTGTCTGTCATTTTATATGAATTTTTCAATTTTCTTGAGAGCTGCAATATGCCTTAACAAATAAAAAAATGTTGTACAAAATGTAAGACATTTCTTGTGAGATGCAGATTAGTTTAAAATTTTGATAGCAAATTAATTTTTCATTCCTTAAGCGTCTTTAAATGAAAATTTTTTTTTTCTTGAAGGCTGGATACTAAGCTTAAATGATAAAAAATTGCTCATTTGAGGCATATTTTTCCTTAGTTTAAATAGCAAACATTTTTTTTTTCGTTTGATACGTTTTAACCTAAAATTGTAGTATATTTTATATCTATAGACAGATACTTTAATATGCATTAAACTTTTTGTAACTTAGAAGTCCACAAAGTCAATAAATCAATGGAGTACAACTGTTGCAAGATTTACAAATTATTTCAACAATAGAATAAAATCGAAAGAGTCACAACTCAAAATAATACGTTCGTCAGAGAATGCGAAAAACTATTTCGTAGCACATGCTAACGACGACTTTACTTTGGTTTTTTTTTTAACGAATTATAACAAAAATTTGCTCTAGCGTTTGCTAAAAGGTAAATAAAAGCTTTGTGTACATTTTTAGCGCAAAATTTCAAAAATGCCAAATTTTGAGTTGTGACTCTTTTGAAGACAGTGTGCGATATATGTAATTGCTTTACTTTAGGTACAAACACTTCACCACCTCTTGGAAGACATATAAGTTATGTATAACTGCAGCTTCGTTTATTTATTCATATTTCGACCGCAATCTGAGTTCATCTTCAGGAACTGTTAATTGTGTCCTTTCGACACAAAAATAAATAACCTAAAACCTGAGTGGTATGGATTTTCTGGCCCTCGAGCTTAACAAATAAAAATGATCACAGTTTATAAAAGTAAAAAGTTTGTATTTTGGGGTAATATAGCCATTTCGCGTTCTAGCTGTCGTATCGCCCCTGCCAAAGCACAAAAGCAGCAAGTGAGCAAAGCAGCAAAGTGAAGCAGTCTCGAAGCATTTTACCCATGACTGTAGAATAGGCCCTTTGTATCCCAGTAGATAATTTCAATAGCTTAAAGCTCTGCCAAAGGCCTTCTTGAGTGCGGTCTTGACCCAAACCGACAAACGGTTGTAGTGCCAAATAAGAAGAAGAAGTGGTTAAACCTCTTACAATGACTTCACTTAAGAAAACTTACTATCTACATAAATTAACTTCTGGGATACGCACATGCGCAGCCGTTCATAGTAAATGTGGAATAGATCTATTTTACTTTTGGCCAAGTGCGTTAGCTTCTTTCTTCAAAGCGTCGTTGGGCCGGTCCAGAAGGTTGACGCAATATTCACGTTCGATTTGTTGCCCCTTTTCAATCGAAACGGTTTGGATTATGCAAAGGATCTCGCTTTCTCACAATTATCCTTTGGCGATTATAGCGTCAATCATGAAGAAGAAGAATATTTTCCCATGACCTTTTTTCGTATTCTCCTTTTTCATAATAAACATCATAATTTACATATTGTCATTTGTAAAATTATCTTAGTTTTATTCTCAATAGCGGTTGTTATATTTATCTCTATCTTAATTAGGGACCGAGAACAAAAGGTGTGATCGAAACTAAAAGTCGTTCTCGTAGTTTTGTTCCTAAGAATGCTTAAAAATTGAAACCGAAATGAGAATAAAACCTTCGGGAGTTTTTTTTTCACAAAACCGAAAGTGAAGTATATAAGAACAAACCCCTGTGGAATGCCCCTAAAGAAAACAAAATGCGAACAATACCTTGGGGAACATTTCTAAAAGAGCAAAATGACAACTAATGTCTCCGGAACGTTCTGGCAAAGAACAAACGGGAACAAAAGTCTAAGGAACTTTCTCTCGAAGAGCAATTTGGAAACTAAAATCTGAGGAAGGAACTTTCTGACGCGAGAACGAAACGGAAACAAATCTTCTCTGAACTGTTCGCGAAGAACGGAAGCGAGAACAACATTTTTCTCATAGCGTTCCATTAATTCGGATGGTTTAAAGAATTAATCAAAAAAGGATGTAAAGATAATTAAGCAAACTAAGCCACCGAAAGACTTAAGACACGAACTTTTCTGTCACAGAAAATTAAAACTTTTCCATACATGGACAGTTCACCCTAATTATAAACGATCTGGAAGTTGAAATGATCCTGCTTTCTTCTGGCTTAGAATTAACAATCGTGTTGCTCACTGAAACGATTTTTGATCCTAACACACAGGCGCCCCTCTCATAAGGTTTTCGTTTTGTGCTCTAGCCGAACGTTCCCAGACTTTTGGTCTTATTTGATCCATTTTGAAAACGTTCTCAATACTTTCGCTCTCATTTTGTTCTCATTGCAAACGATTCCGAAAGTTTCGTTCTCATTCTGTTCTTCTTGGTTTTGTTCTCATTTTGGTACTGATGGAAAGGCTCATAAACCTTTTGTTCTCATTTGGTTTCCGGTCTGTTTTCAAAACTTTTGTATCCGTTTGGTTCTTATGTGCGCACGTTCATGACATTACATCTCACGTAGATTTGAACCAAAACCGGAGCGCGTTCTCGGCACCTGATCTTAATCTGTATCCTTATCTTTATATATCTATATTTATCTTTATCTTCATCTTCTTTTTCTCTGTTTTTTGTGTTGACCATCTTCATCTCTCCATAACCTATATCCTATTTTTATATTTGTCTTCACCTTTGGCTACATCTTTACCTTGGCCTTTGTCTTTAGCTCTGTCGTTATCGTTACACTATCCTTGGCTTATCCGTTCAGTCTATGCATTCGCTATATGCCACCGTTATCGTGGCGTGGCGTTAAATTATTTAACGCAAACATCTCTGTACTACATTGCGAAGTTTCACTTCCAAAAAAAAACGCGATTACGCGCTTTTAATGAGCGTCAATCACAAATGCAGTGATGCAGCTTGCTCATACAGTTAGTCTACCGACAAATAGTTTTTCAGATTGCATCAAGCGATATCAAAAAAACTACGGACTTACGGAATTTATCATCGAAAGCACACTATGTATGTATGTACGTACAGTGACCGCACTTTTATGCAGTCGAGTAAACAGTAACATTTACACTATTCTTAGTATCTATTATGAGTAGAATGTAGGACGACGAGTTACATATATGCATAGTAAGTCACTAAAATACGTAAATAAACATAGAAATTTAAATATTTATACATAAATAGTTGCATACAATAGTTAAATCAATATATACGCAGATAAGTTTTACAGCAGATAAACAACAAAATAATAAATTTTCAAGGTCACACATGTACATGCATACATAGTACTTATGGCGTTTGAGCCTACAAAGGCATCGCAAGAAGGTCAACATTAAACCCGCTATTAATCTTAAGTTAACTACATTTTTTGCTATAGACAGTGTTGCCAGATTTTTTTTTTAAACTAAATTTCCGGAAAAGTTTTTTTTTCGACCAAAAAACTGTAACCTACAAAAATGAAGAGTTTTTAAAAAAATAAAAAAAAAACCTAATAATTTAAAATGAAAAATTAATAAAATAACATAAACCATTAAAATTGTACTTAAGGGCCAATCCATTGTGACTGGTGGCACATTTGTCTCCCAAATGTGATGAATTGTTATTTACATATGTATAACTATGGCGTCGGAACATATAAAACAGTGAAACATATTTTTGAGCATAGATAAACAACTAATGTATGAAAATCTTTTAAAAATATCAATAAATTTATAAGTTCTTTGTAACTATTATTTGTATGAATGTAACTGGTGGGACACTGAAAATCCCATTATTTTACCTTTGTGCACTCAAAATGAATTTTATCGCTTCAACACAGATTTTTATGTGTTGTAAAATAAATACAATACGCTTTTGTTTAAAAACAAAATAAGGCTGGCATAACCATCATAAAACTTGTTAGCCAAAAAAAAAAAATTTATTTAGCTGTTCTTTACTCTTTTTTTGTCCATTTCGCTGGATTGCTGAAAAAATTCTGGCAGCACTGAAAATAATTCCAAGTTCTTCACGTGTGTATCGCTCCATTGCTTATTGTCAATTGATTCTCTATCTGTCTACAGCATAGATATCAAAGCACAATGCCATTTTACGATGTTTACCAAAAAAATTATAGCACATTCAGATTATGACATTACTTTTGCGTCACTTTGTTTATCTATGAAGTAAAAGTTTCTACAGATAAAAAAATTTTTTTTTAAATATTTTTTAATAGATTAATGAAAAATTTATAATCATTTAGCTATAGGTTAGTACTGAAAAAAGGATAATATTGGAATTTTAAAATTTATGTCGCTGTCTCTTTTTACATGGAATGACCCTTAACTAATCAAAAATATGCATACTTAATAAAATGAAACATTTAAATCACATTTTGTTTTGAAGAAGTGCAGTTTCGTTATTTTTCGTAAATTGCTTTGCTAATTTTTTTAAGCATTTGGTTCTATAGATATCTTAAATTTAGTACCCTCTGAAGCATTTTTGTTAAGAAACAGTTTGCAAAAAAAACTATACTTTGTACCAGGAGCTATTTTAAAAAACTGTACGCTTATATACAAATTGTAATTTACAGTCAAAACTGTGAATCTGGCAACATTGGCTACAGCGTAACAGCTATGCTAATCCATCCTCCACAAATCCCATGCACTCACTTAAATACACTCGAATACATACATACATACATAAATGCATCTTAACATACACACACACACATACATACATATATGAAAAAATTATGTGAATTCGATCTTATAATAAAATACTGTGATACTAAATTTTACTAGTACTTCCAGCATAGCTGCATTTTATCCATTCTAAAATATTCTAAAAGCTTACATTATATATTGACGCATCGACGCATTGGCGCATAAGAAATACATACATACAAATATATGTAGTGAAAATGAAACAAATAGAACTCTTTAAAAAAAAAAAGCATAAGTAGAAGCTGAAGAACGATACAACGTATTGTCTGTCTGTCTGTCTATGTCGATCTGTCGTACGGATACGGGTACGAGAATTATTAACTAAATTTGCAGCGCGCGTCGTCGGCAAAAGTAACGTAACGTAACGTAACGATTTAGTGGAAACGATTAAGAAATTGTTGAATTAGGCAAACGAAAATGAAAAATAAAAAATCTATAAGCAAAAAATAAAATTGTATAATTATTACTATAACTTAGCTATTAACTCAACCCTTCCACTAAAGAAAAATAAAATTAAATTAAAAATCAAGACAATTGTAAAAGTCTCTGCAAAAAAAAAGCAATTTAAAAGAAACAAAAAAACGTAAGAATTATTAAACTTTAGATTATATGCATATACATACATACCTATAAATACATGTTTTATCTATTAATTAGCGATTTGCAGGCGAGAGGGTGAAATTCTTGCAAACATACATACCGAGAAAAAGCGTGCGCAGTCGAGAAGAGATTATTTTAAGCTAAATACACAAAATAGATTCACACACACACACACATAAATGCAAAGTCTATAACAAAAATTAGAAGATAATAACTACAAACGGTAAAATAATTTTAAAATAATCGAAATAGTAAACAATTGTCATGCATACATATGTATACACATACATACATACTTAAGTACTTGCACAGACTACGCGGCGCATGCGTTGAAATAAAATAAATTAACATTTTAACATAACTAAAATGATAAATTCGAAGTGAGTATAAAGAAAAAGTAAAAGATGTAAGATGTTACTTCAAAAAATTAACTTCGTAATTTCATACATATTTTTTTTTTTGTTATCCATTCACGATAGATTTTCGTGTTGCCCAGAGCTTTAAATTTTTTATACCCGCAACAATTCGGGTGCATTCGGCTTTCCAAAGATCTGCCTACAGATCTGAGAGATATTTCTCCAAAATAAGTGTATCTAGTTAGTAGGTATTACCAAAACTTTTGAAAAGAAAGCTAAGCTAAACGGGTCGTAAAGAAAGCTTCACATAAACGACTCAACCTCTCTTCGGTAGGTCATTACTCATTCTTTTGGTATGTACATCGGTTAGGGTCAGATAAGTCTTATGGTTGATTTCCACCAAGCCCTAACTTCAGTTTATGCCTATTGGAAAAAGGAGATTACAGCTCGAAGGGGGTAATTCCATGTTAAAATTCTTGGAACTTACCGGAGATCTTAACTGCATTTAAGCCTTTGGTGGAAATAGGCTATTATAGATGGATGGACTATGATATCAATGTAAAATTCGTTTATTGTGAATCCCGATATTAGGAAAGGCGTTGCACAGGAAGATTCTCCTAATTTTTGCGTACTGTTTCACAGATTTGACGAGTTGTGAAACGTGTAAACCAGGTACTTTTAGGTACAATATTTTTCACAATTTGAAAATTTTATTTTCCATCCCTGCAGCCAAGCACTTAGCAAATGTAAGAAGCGCTACTTTATTTATTTTTTATGAAGTCTGTTCTCCGTTGGATATAGTAATGGAGATTGTGGCGCCACTAGACTGTCCAGAGGTAGGTAGGTAGGTGTGGTTGAAGGCCCGTTGTGATGCCCCAACTACGAGTTTTCACTCCTCCTTGTTGAACCATTTTCAATCCTTGACGAAACTCGTCAGGCACCTAGGGTTTGAATCTCCCATTGTGTCAATGCCACTAAAGAGAGTTTTTGCAAATTCTTCAGCACTCCGAGCCGTTCTGCATGTTTGCCTATGAGGCTGTGGCTTGTTAGAGCACCAATTTATTTGGAGAATATAAGCTTCGAGACCTTTTTCGATCCCACCTAGACCAAGTTTGCCTAGAAATTCGACAGGTCGTAGTTTGGATGTTTAAATTTTGTTAATGGGAGTTCTTTCGACCGTTTCGGCGCGAGATAAAGTCCGAGGAAAAGGCTAATTCAGCCATTGTATCATTAGAAAGATAAGACCTAACTAAGACAGCTTCAATGCTTCGAGCGAGTAACATGAGCAAACGGGATTTCATTTCAGGACCTACATATTTAGCTAAAAATGGAACGCTTTACTTATTCCGTCTAAATGCTCAACTATTATTTCTTTGATAGCATCAAACAAGGGTAAGGTTTCTTCGCTGAAATCTGTTTTAGCAGGGCCTGAATCAGACTCAGCATAGGAGAACTGTGCCTGGACGTGTCCTAAACGGCAATAGTTTTACTAGCAAACTTCCTCTTAGTAAGGTTTCTTTTAGAAGGTTATCAAAATAATTGTATTTGGTGCAAAATGAAAAAATAATACCTGAATTCCCTATATTTAGGAATAAAGCACCTTGTAAGGTTTCCCACAAAACTTTCTATACCGACTGGTCCCAATACTAAAATGCAACTGCTGCTGGAAGTAAACTTCAGAAGCTTTTCTGCTGTCTATGTAGCGACCACAATGTTTCAGTCAGAAGACTTTATAATTCTTATAAGTAGTATTATAAGTAGTAGACTGGATAATTGGTGGAAAACAGCGTGAGCATCAAGTCGGGGTATGCAGTGGTAGCCATGCTGCTGTAGTTGTACTACAATGGGCAACTATGTCTGAGAGCTTAAAAATCGTTTTGTGTTTTTCCGACGTAGCACAATTCCCTTCCATTCCAGTGCGATTTTTCAGAGTGCGATTTTCGTACGAAGAGAGGGGACTTTACTTCTCAGCTGTTTACTCAGCCCAAAGTAGCACTTGTTAGCAAGAATAATTCTACGTGGTTATCAGGTCGATTCTGAACAGAAACTTCCTGGGCGTTTTCTCTCTTTTCCCTTTCCTCCTATGGTGGATAAAAATTCCCTGAGAATTTTTTTTATATTAAATGGCGGAGTTGAGCTGCAAAAAAAAAAGTGTCAAACAGCTCTTGCGAAATTCGAATTTTCTCCTCCCTCCTTTTCTGGGAAAATATTGCTCGGGAGAAACAAATTCACTGAGAACAAACTTCCTGGGAGTATTCAGAATTGGGCTGTATGTTTGTAAAATGTAGAACCCTTTCAAGCTAGTGAAGCTATTTACGAAATTAGTGAGCTACCCAGGGATGTAGAATTTTAGGAAGTATGTGTTTAGTTCTCGTTGTCTGCAGAGCTGTTGCTTCTATAACTTATAACTACGGTGACCATCCGTCCTGTATTATACGGGATATTTCTCTTTTTTGACCAATTGTCCTGGCAATTAATTTATTTTATACGGTACGCCAAATGTTCAGCATTTATTTTAATGTCCTGTATTTGTCCCGTACTCGGGGTTCGGTATTTCGACGCCTTAAAAGCTCATTAAAATGGCATGCCTATGAACCAGTCTGAATGCTTGTGTTTCGAATCGAGGAGCACATACAGTGACCAAAATATAAATTAGGATTCTACATTTTAGCAAAGGTTCCCCTATTTTTCTTTTGTTTTTTTAATGTTTATAATTTTTTTTTTTTTAAGTAAAGCTCTTCCTAACAAAAACCATATACATAAATCGAAATTTCCGACTTTGTGCAAAAACTATGAGAATTAATTCTGCAAATTTTCACCAAAATTTCAAACTTTTTAATCAGAACCTTTAGAGAAAAATTTGGTTGCAGTTTTGTAGCTCATCGAAATTTAGTATAATAAAGTGTAGGTGCAACGTTCTGCTCATTTTCTTCCCTATCAACAAATTGTCGAGAAAAGTAGCACCGTCGACAAAAAAAAAATTCCAAAAATTTACGGTAAGTCCTAGCTACTTAAAACTTGCACTTTATCGTACTAAAATGTAACGAAGCTTTTGTAAAAATTTATTTGGAGTAAAAATCTCGGGGAAAATATATCCTACAAATTTGTGATGTTACTAATAAAGATGTTGTTTCAGGGCTAATACATACATCTAAGATCATTTAAGAACGTGTTAAGATCTGTTAGCTTTTATGGCAAAAATTTGCAAAATTATTGTTTGTCCCGTATTCGGCTCGCATAAATATGGTCACCGTACTTATAACCAACCATATTTTGCAAGATCCAGTTAATTTTTATTTGTCATTTGTAGACTAGCTCAGATTCCTGCAATTTGTAAGCCATAACAAATCAAAAAACGAAAGACATACTATTTGATTAAAAAAATCAAATTACATACTTATAACAATGCAAAAAACGAAGAAAATAAAAATCACTTAAAATTATGTAGGCTTTCAATTTTAAAAGTAAGTAATACTAACAATCATAATAAAAAAAATTATAAAAAATATATAAGTTTAACTGCGAAAATTAAAACCCAACTCAATAAATTTAGCCATGATTTTAAAAACAAAAAAGAAACAAAAAACCAAGTCTAACCAAAATAGTAACAAAAGCAAAGCTAAATTTGCATTAAAATTGTTTACGCAATAAATAATAAATAAATATATACATACATACATTCATAGAAACACAGAAAGCCAAGTGCACAACTTCATACGAAAGAACAATAAAAACGGTCAACCCAAAATTACATAGAGATAAATTTTAACAAATGGCTTTTTAAACCCATAACCAAAGCCATTAAACAAAAAATAGTTGGCGTAATTTTAAGATTTCGAAAAATTTCTAATTACAAATGA
Organism: Rhagoletis pomonella; assembly: GCF_013731165.1. Classification (NCBI taxonomy): domain Eukaryota; kingdom Metazoa; phylum Arthropoda; class Insecta; order Diptera; family Tephritidae; genus Rhagoletis; species Rhagoletis pomonella. The sequence goes on from NW_023458556.1 coordinate 16,999,996, forward strand.
GTTGATATCATACGCGGGTGTATTAAAAATTAAGAGGAGCATAAAAATGCAGCCGATTTAAACAAAATAAAAAATAAGATCGCAGAATTCAGTTGGCGCGCGCCCAAAAACCACATCTCATCGACTCATTTGTAATGCTCCCTAGTTTTTCAATTAATTATCCAAATACATACAATTAAATACATATTTATATGTAATACGTAGTCATGATTTGTAAAACAGTTTAAAACGAATACCGTAAGAAGTACTTATTGCTTAGTAAAAAAACAAAACAAAAAAACAAGTAAATTTATTAAAACTTAAAAAATAAATTTAAATACAATTTAAAAAAATAAAAACATAAAATATGTAATGAGGCAACTACTTACTTGAGAATAGAGTAAATTCAAATTACATACTTAGTATTAAAATTTCCTTACGCCTTTGCAACTAACCGAAGTCTTAACTAGAACTTACTTCATACTTAAAAAAAAAAACAATTCCAATAATGAATATAAAATTAAAAAACTTAACTACCCTACCTACTAAAAACCAAATGCTAAACGAAATGAATTCAATCAAAAACAGCAAAACCAAAGCAGCCATATACCGTTACTTATTCAATTACTTTTCGCTCTTTTGCAGCCTAAAAATAGAACCTTCTTACAACAAGCGTGTAGAATAACTTTTGTTTGTCTCATAGCTATTGGAACACGCCTGAAAAAGCATAGTCTACTTTTAGGGCAAAAAACTAATAACAAAAAGTCATTAATAAAAAAAAAATAAATAAAATAAACGAAATAAAAATATAACTCAAATGCAATTGCGTTAAATAAATAAAATTTTTAACTATTTAAAAGTAAAATTGAAATGTTTTCAACGAAGGCTGTTAGCTGGCTTTTCGTTCTTACTCACTCCCTCTTCTGCTGCTCTCTCTCTCTGTCTCTTTTCACTATTTTGATTTAATTCTTGCAGTCTTATCTAGTATGACTTTTTAAAATTTAAATATAAATTTTCTTAATATTTCCATATATTTCAGCAGAAGCGTTTTTAAAATTTGGAGATCTTAAATTTCTACAACTAACTTAGGTACACAAAATAAGCAAAAAAGAAATACTTAAATTAAAGACAAAGAGCAATCAAAGCTGTTTCCGTTACTGATACCTACATACATACATACATATATAAAGTATTTAGCAAAAATGTACTCTACATAAAGAACATACACAAAATTACCTACACAAGTATACAGCGTATATTTCAAATACGATTTTCGAAAAAAGTGGTATACATACATATAGTATTTTCTTGCAGCGAAAATTTTACCGTTCTCAATTTCAAAAAATCTTTAAATTATTTATTAAATATAAAAAAAAAAAAAAAAAAACTAAATACGTATTATACGTACAATTAATACGTATATAATAACATACATACATACATATATACTTAGATGCACATACATATGTACAGACCTCTAGTCTTATGTACCAGCTAATACATATACATATGTAGTACATATTTAACTACATACATACTTATGTATACATAACTTTGTGCGTGTGTAAGTGCAATATCAAAAGAGCAAAAATCGAATATCGTACACAAGTGAATACAAACAAGAAGTCTTAAAAATGCGAGGCAAACCAAATATGCTAGATAATGTATGATTAAAGTACATAAAATCACACTCAAGTACATACATATATACATATGTATATACATACATACATGCATAGATCGATCAAAAGTCACTTGTGTCATATTGGCAAGGATATGAAACTTTTAACTGTCGCAACAACAACAACCACAAGACCAACAACAGAAACAGCGACATTTAAATGACCTCCAAAAAAAAAACAACTACAAAAATTGCGAAATCAATACCAATTACAAGTACATACTTTACATACACAATTAATAACAGTTACTCAAAATTAAGAATTATTTATTAATTAGAAATTTTAATTAATTGAACAAATAAACAATGAAGATTTTGAACTATGAAACAAATAATAAAATCTTTTAATAGTCAAACTAAGTAATGGAATTTAGCTTTTTGTGTGTTGTGGTTTTATTCTCGGCAGTACAATTTTTCCGACTCAAAAGGTAAGTTAAGCCAGTAAGGGGAGAGTGCTGCTGTCTTCGGCTATTAGCTTCGTAATTATATAAATATAAGAAAATTTAATCCCTATCTATTATTACACTTTTAGTTTTTCTTCTTGATTGACACTGTAGTCGCCTAAGCAATTTTGGCCGAGTCCAGCGAAGTACGCCAGTCAGTCTGTACCAAGTGGAAATGCCTAGTGAAGCCAAATCTTTCTACAGCTGGTATTTCAATCTCATTAGAAGTCTTCCTCTTTCTCTGTTACCAGTATCGCGGCCTGAAATCGACGGTTTCAGACTTTTTACTCGATTTGGTGTTTGTCGATCCGTATTGTGAATCAATATACCCGATAAGACCTTGTAACCTATGCTTAGAAGTCTGATCCCGCGGTAGTTGGAGCGTATATGGCGAGGCCGCTTTTCTTGTGGATTGGGCAGAGCACACTTAAACGCCAGTCAGCGTGCTTGCATTCAGCTGACCATAACAACAAAAAAAATTCCTAGCTGCTTCAAACTTAATTCTAGGTTTGTCGCAGTGTTGCAGGCGTTTTGCTTTGAAAACACACATAGTTTACGCAACAGCATAGCAAAAACATTTAACGGCTCCAGAATTGCCTGTGCGCCCTGCACCAGCTACTTTTTGCGACATCTACCAGTGAAATGACGAACTGCAAAAGAACAGTTTGTGAGCCACACACCACATAGCTTTGCAGAGGCTTTAAAACTTTAACACTGAAAAAAAATAGTAGACTTTATTGTACTACTTTTGTTAGAACTAGCATACAGAACTACATCCGTCACCTGAAATGCAAAAAGCCGTAACTAAGAAAAAATTAAAAAATTTGTTTTTGAGATTGATGTGATGGATTTCATCGAATTACAACTCCCACATCATTTTATGAAAAAATAAAAAAAAATTTAGTCACGACTTTTTCCATTTCAGTTACGATGTTATTACGTCTTTTTGTATTTCAGGTGACGACACATACATATATTCATTTGTACATTAGGGTGCCTCACCAAATAGCAGTAGCTGTTATTTCTGCATACTTAGCTAAATTTTTGTGATTTTTTTTTTATTATGACACTATTGAAGTAAAGGAGCTATATGTACGTACAAACATTTATATCTACACACATATGTATGATAGACGCGTCGTGTGCCAATGCGACATTGTGACGTCTCTACCACATCCTATGCGCTACGCCTCTCTTAATTATTGTGTCATCAAAAACACGTGGTACAATTATGCCGCGGGCAAACACACATACACACACATCCGTACAGAATAAACTGCACACCGATGCACATACATACATACATAAATCTAGAAATTATGAAAATGAAAATTAGTTTTCCACGCATCGGCGACAAAGACAATTGAGCGGCACCGCAGCGACAGCGCGAAACAGCCAAAATGACAAGAAATAAACAAACAAACCAAATACTCCGGCCCCCTTGCGCTCCATCCTGCCGGCAAACCGCGTGCCTCTTCAGCAGCCAGCCACTTCAGTTGAAGTTGCACCTACACGTGATAATTTAGAGCAGATTGTCGCCGTTGACGGTCGTCCCATAGCCGCGTCGTTTAAATTTAGTTGAACGATCATTTGGGCCTATCTAGGCGGCGTCAGGGGCCTTACTGCTGCAATGTTGGTGTGATTGACTGCATGCGGACGTAAGGGTTTGTGTGAGCAAGACGCGTGTGTTCGCCGGCTGAGCATTTGCTTTCAATTATTCGCCGCAGCTGTGATGATTTATTTTTGGTTCCCGTCAGCCAAAATGTCAACCAGCGGAATATACAATGAAATTAAGGTAGACAAGAGCCAACAGCGGACGGGGAAGCTGGTAAGCATTGGCGGCCGATGCTCTGGGGATGCCAAGGTGGCAGAGGAATGAAGTGGAGTGGAGCTGAGATTGAAGGTGTCGGTGACGATGCCGGTGACAGAAGGGGACGATTTAATATATAAAGGGGTGTACTCAATCATAATTATGTGATTTGTTAGAGGGGATTTAAAGCATGGAAGTCTAGAAGGAAAAATTAGTCAGTGGAATTTTTGGTATGCCTAAAATTTTCATTCAAAGAATGTTTGTAGTTTTTGGTTCTATTTGATGCATAAATATTTTTTTCCTTTAAATAGATTTTTCATGAGAATGAGTTCCGTTTTGGGTTTGGCGCGCACGGTGTAGGGATCGCTATCAACAAAAAGGTCGCAATGGCTCAGCTAAATACTTGTTCGATAAGAAATCGAAGTAAGCAATTGTAACGTTATTTAAAATTACTAGATTCATAGGCAAGTACTTGGCCACTGACGGTTGAGTACTGCATAACTTAGTCGCTAACGTTATTTTCACACAAAAAAATTATTCGTTCAAAAAATGGTGGGTAGGCACTGTGGCCAATGGTTATCAACAATTACCATCTCTGCATGGTTGTAACCCATACACAGTGCGCAAAAAACTCCAGACGAGTTGTCGGAGGATGCGTCAGCCTAGGCTTTGAAGTGCCATCAACGTATTACTTTTGAAAGGAATGTTATATTACACTTGAGAAGCGCTGGTCCCCATTAGAAGCACTTGCAGATCATTCAGTAATTTCAGCTGCCAAAAAAACTGCAGCATCTGCTAAGCTGCTATAGAAAAGGCAGCTAGTCTTCTACTAAAAGGCACATTTCTTGACAAATAGTAGCTCCATCTTCGTCCTTAGTCAACGGGATCCAAAGTAGAACAATCGACGATTGTACGTTTATTTCGTGACCCGTTTTGCATGACTGGGTCATCTCCACGTCACTATTTACTGGCTTTCCGGACGCAGCAATATAGAAGGAAAAGACGCAGCTAATGAGTTTGTCAAGTTTGGTTCTGACAAGACAACCACCGTTTAGTGATCACTTTTGCAAATACGTTGTGGTCGAAAGAGGTGCCAAGTTCATTATGGCCGCGGTTAGACAAGAGAAAAGATCTTAAACTCAACCGATCTGCAGTAAGACCATTTTCAGTGTCGATGTTTCCGACCTGCCGTCGATACAACTCAAACACCTGGCGTCACGCTTACTAACCAGTCTGACTGAGATGGTCTTGGACTTCCGCAAATGGTTATCTTTGTAATGTGAGCCCCGGTTGAGGGAATGTATACCTCCTACTGACACTCACTCAAAGGGGCACTCACAATGAATAATGAGGTCTCTGCATGGAGGTATGGAAATTTCCACACCTTGTCTAACCTATGCAATTTAACTGTAAAGAATCTGAGTTCGCGTAACACTTAAGTGGCATGTCATCAATGTACTCTTATAGTTTCGAATGAGAAGAGAAGAAATCATTTTCTTATGTGATATTTGTATGGAAAAAACGATCTACGACCAGAAATAAAAGAATTTCGTTTACTTGGGAACCAGCATTAACACCGATAACAGTATCAGCATGGAAATCCAACGCAGAATCACTCTTGCCATCAAGCGCTCCTTTGAACTGAGTAGGCAACTAATATCCTCTCTCGACGTATGAAAACCACACTCTATAAGCCACTCATCATCCCCGTGTTATTACATGGTAACGAAACATGTACAAAGACAACAAGTGATTAGACGGCTCTTGGAGTATTCGAGAGAAAGATTTATCGGAAGATTTACGCGTTGGCGACGGCGAGTACCGCAGACGATGAAACGATGAGCTGTATGAGCATTACAACGATATGGACATAATGCAGCGAAATAAAATACAGTGGCTCCGCTGTCTTGGCATGTTGTTCGAACGGACGCCGACGCACCAGCTCTGAAAGTATTCAACTCGGAACCCGCTGTTGATGGCAGAAGAAGAGGCAGGCCCCCACTGCAATGTAACGACCTAGTGGTGAAGGACTTGGCTACACTTGGCATCAGTTGGCTCAGAAGAGAAACGACTGCAGCGCCAAAGAAGAAAAAGAAGTTAGCAAATTCAGTCTTCGTAAGCAAAAATTTTTAAAAAGGATTTTGGAGAGCACCTGAACAAAGTTATCTTTTGATATAGTCGGTCATAAAATTGTAATTTTGGTTTTTATTTGCAGAAATTTCAATGTCTAGTTATAAGAAGAGTCGATTTCCGCACTGTTAAAAAGCTGTAAGTCTGCCCATTAATTTTGTAAAAATTACGTAACGATCGAATATGTACTATTTGTCAAAGGTCTATTGAAAAAACTCAATCCATCGCTAGTTTTTCCCCTCCTTTTTTCTTCATCTGTAAAAATAAATTTAAAATATAAGAAAACGAATACCGAAAAAGTGTACGCGAGAGTCAATAGCTGGGAGCCCAAATTTAATGAGTTGCATACGCTCTAATTTTAAAGTCCGCGGGAGATCCTTTGAAGGACTATGAAACCGTCACTGAAGTGCATAGGGGCGGGTCTACACTTGGTATAAACCACTGTAAAGAAAATCAGCAAAGTTTACTGGTGTCAGACCTAGAAAAAATTAAATTTATGCAGGTTAGTATCTTTGTGTAGGTGCTAATTCCTCCGAAAAATTCAAATATTTTAGATAACACAGATACCAAAATTTTGACTATTGATAACCGACTACTTGATTTAACACATATGTATGTATGTATGTAAGTCACAGGTGGCGCAAAAATAATAACAGTGGCAGTGAATATAATTGTTTTATTTTGACATTTTACGAAGTTACGAAATTTATTGTGTTTCAAAATGCAGAGTAATAATCCAACAGAACGTTTAAAAATTGTTGAGGTACACTTTTCCAGGCCGTTGGATTTCTCGATTAGTGGGTTTGGTTAGCCAGCGAGATCGCCCGATCTGACAGCGCCAGACTACTTTCTGTGGTATTACTCAATGGGGCTGGTCTAGGTAAATAAGCCGCAGCCCTCAAGAACAACGTTCGGCAACAAATCGACAATCTAACGCCGGAAATCTGCAAAGTGTCGTAAAAAGCGGAAATTTTCATTAAATCTTTTGGCGGTCACTTATCAGATAAAATATTTATTTTTTATTTATTGCTTCTAATAAACCGCCGCTATGGTGTAGTGCTTAGTAGTGCGCACTACCATTCTGCAGGTCATGGGATCGAACCCACGTTCCAATCGGAGGAGAAGCTCGGCCAAACACTAACATATTGTATAACCGCGAATCTATTACTGTGTTTTAATTATCTTTGGACTAAACTTGCATGGACAAACACTTAAGAACCAGAAACTCTTCTTCTACAAAGCTATTTCCTACAGGGAAAGCGCGTTACACTTTTTAATGCTTCTACTTTTAATTTACTAATTTAGTATGCATTTTTGTGTAGGAGCTTAAATAAAGTGGCGGGACTAACTAATTAAATAGCAACCACAGAAGCCAAACTGAATTGACGAATTGTCCGACAGAAGATGAGAGAAAATTATGACATTCAGTTTTTTTTTTGTTTGCTGTTCATCAAAATGATTTACACAAATTGTAATAGCTTGACATGAGGCCTGACATGAATGAAAGTGCTGTTGCTCTGTGAAGTGATGTCGGTTTTTGCACTAATTAAGAGAGCTACTCACCGTCGCCATCCCCCAGAAAAAATAAATGCCTGTCTGAACGAAAGGGGTGACCAACTAACGGGTGATTTTTTTGAGGTTAGGATTTTCATGCATTAGTATTTGACAGATCACGTGGGATTTCAGACATGGTGTCAAAGAGAAAGATGCTCAGTATGCTTTGACATTTCATCATGAATAGACTTACTAACGAGCAACGCTTGCAAATCATTGAATTTTATTACCAAAATCAGTGTTCGGTTCGAAATGTGTTTCGCAAACCCAATTGCTGCGAACGGCGACGAATCGACATTTCACGGTCTTCAGCAACACTCTCAGAAACAGACGCAATATTCTCTTCTGTACGCACTGTACGCATTCGTGTGGTTGGTTTAATGTCCAATAAAGTAAACTGAGTGCGAAACTTGGTCACAATCGCATTAATTGTTTGCTCACTTGGTCGATTATGTAGACCATAAATCGGACGCGCGAAACACATTTCGAACCGAACACTGATTTTGGTAATAAAATTCAATGATTTGCAAGCGTTGCTCGTTAGTAAGTCTATTCATGATGAAATGTCAAAGCATACTGAGCATCTTTCTCTTTGACACCATGTCTGAAATCCCACGTGATCTGTCAAATACTAATGCATGAAAATCCTAACCTCAAAAAAATCACCCGTTACTTACCGCCTACATTCATCGATTGCCGCGTGATGTGCAACCATTTGAAGTTTATGGCATTTTCGGTGCTCTTCGTCTTTTTACATACTTGCATATATGTATCTATGTATATGTATGTTTGTGCGTTGGTATAAACAAATGAAAGTGTTCCGCCTGCTGTTCTTCATAATGCATTTTTTATTACAATTGGACTTTTAAATATTTGTGCGTTGTTGTTATTGGTTTTTGTTTGTGTGCTCCTCTGATGGATGCGAGACGCCTGTCCGTAATTGACGACTTATACACACATCCATCCATGCATACTTATGTATATATGCATATAAGTTCCATGACAAATACACGACAAGCCTATTAAGTAAAGGGGTACACATCATGGAAATATAAGGCAAATTTTCTACAGTGATTTATATACAAATATAAGGAGAAGTGGGTGGGTGCTTCTTTTTGCTCGGGGTGAGGATGTTAAGTGTTGAAAATATGACAGCCAATTTGTTTTCAACATTTTGCTACTTAGAAGATGAAAGTTGAGATGGATTTCATAAAAGTATATATGTATGTACATTAGACTGCATCACTTCCTAAACAAACAGAAAATAAATTGGTACTGCGTTTCCATTGGAATTATAAAATCTATTATATTTTAAGACTTGCACCAAAATATTTCGGCAAAATATTAAGATTTACGTGAGCTGGACCGATTTGATAATACCGCAAAAAATTGAGCTTTTTATGAATAAAAATAGTTTTTTAAAGTATTTTTTGGAAAAAAGTCAGATGACAAAACAGTTTAAGCCTAAAAAATTTGCATTGAAATATTTAAAAAAAAATTTCTACGGCATCATAATAAAGAAATTTTTAATGCTATTTTTGAACTTTTTTCAAAGCTTGGTTTAACAAAAACTTGAATAACTTAGCCAAAACGTTACCAATTTAGACTTATGAGGTACCGTTCGCAAGAATTGGGGTCTCACCCTTTTTATCTCTTTGCAAATAAACTCTTTCAAAGTATGAAAGAGAAAGGTAGGATGAACGAGCGTCATTCAAAGTTGAATCAAGATGTGTTGATATGAAAAAATAATTTGGGACGTGAATAAGTTCTTTTTGCAAAAAAAAAATGTGAGAAAATACCTTACCAGTTTTGGCCCAGTTATTCAATTCATATTCAATCTTTGAAAAAAGTTAAAAAACAGCATCAAAAATCTCATTATCACGATTCCGTTGAAAAAAATTTTTTTTTTATTTTTATATAGATCTTTTAAGCTTGAACTGTTTTCTCAACAATTTTCCCTTTTTTCAAAAAATTCTTTAAGAAATTTATTTTATTTCATAAAAAACTATTTTTGAAGGTATTTTGAAATCGGTTAAATTCACGTAAATCTTAATATTTTTCAGAAATATTTTGGTGGATGTTTTCAAATATAATAGATTTCCGTAATCCCGATGGAAAAACCACAATCCTTTTTTGGTAATGCAGTCTAATGTACATATATACAAAGATACATACTTATGTATGTTGAAGAATTACAGCCAGCAAATGGCGTTTTGTGACGTCTTACTATAGACATGAGAAGTGGGTTTTCAAAGTGTTCTCAATGATTTAAATATGCCAGCTGTTACGCGATTTGGACCTGGTGCTTTTATTTATGACTTTTACAAATAAAAGTCTTCGATAACTGTTATCTAACACATATAATTCAAAAATCAAAAATAACTGTTATTTGTAGATTATTTAGATAAAAATCGAAAATAACTGTTATTTGTAGATTATTTAGATAAAAATCGAAAGTAATTGTTATTTTCGATTTATAAGATAAAAGCCAGAAATAACGGTTATTTAGGGAGTAATTAAATAAAAGTCAAAAAATAATTGTTAAAGAGCGATTTTTTTTAAATAAAAGTTGTAACTGTTACGGTCTCTGATTTTTACAATACATAAACGTACATGCATACATACATACATACATATTAAATCAGAGAACTCTTTCTGGCGCTTATTTTATTGGTAAATTTAAATCTGTGGGAAAATGAATATTTCTTGGCAGTCTATAGGCTAGTACAGGTTTATCTAATCGTAAATGGTTTATATACTTTTTGTCGTGCTCGTTAAAATAGCGGAAAACAAGCGATGCGTAATAAAAAAAAGGAAACTATTTTAAAATGTTAATTCAAAAGAAGAAGCATATCGAAAAGCAACTCTCTCCAGCGAAAAAAAAAAACAAAATTCTCGCAGGTGTATCATATTCAAATTCATTCACAGATATTGATCACTAAACGGGCTAAATGGACACACACACACACACACACAAATGCTCAGTAAATTGCAATTCCCTTGAAAAATGTTAATTTTTATTTTCAATGTAAACTAATTTTCAATTTTGACTACAGTTGAACCAATTCGAGCTTCACGAGAATCTTCATACATACATACATACGCGGCTGTTGATCTTCACTATGCTCATTTTCTTGTTATTGTATACTTTATTTATTTTTGTTGTTGCTGTTGATTTGCTTATCTGATCGCCAGTATCTTTTACATAATTGATATTATCAGCTTGGATATGCTGTTTTTGTTATTTTAGCCTCTGTTGCTGTTGCTTTATAGCATCGAGTTGTGACATTCCAATGGACCAACCAAATCATTTGGCTGGCTGCACGGTCATTGGAGCTGCTCTCACGGTATAAGTATGTATGTATGTAGATTCGCCTGAAGGCACGCCATACGGCTGACAAGCAATCTTACTCTCAGGCCATGTTTTCTGTGCCCGCTTGTCCCTCTGTCTGACTATCTATCTGCATTTGCTTATGTTACCAAAACCATAAATATTTGTAGCTCTACGCTCAGCGTTTAATGATCATGTTGACAATTTTTTTACTCTTATTCCATTGATTTTTTTACATTAATTTAAATATGTGTTTAGTTATTTTTGGTGTTGTGTTGTCCTCGTGTATTTTCGTAAATTATGTGTTTTGGATGCTTCCTAGAATTTGTTGGGTACCATCAAACCCTTCTTTTGCTTTCCCACTTATTTTCTACTCTGATATTTTTCGCCGTTTACCTTTTTTCTGGTTGTTGGTGGTGCGGTAGATACGTTTTGGTTGACAGTTTCGATGGAAGTTCATTAATAATTGTATCAATATCGTCACAATCAGAAATATTTTTGATAATACATACATATATATGCACGTAAATGTATGTATGTGTGAGGTACTAACGACATTTCTTTTTTAAATTAACTAAAACTATGTTCACATATCAATATTATCTCAATCAAAGCTCGTTTTTTAATCACCCGGTTTACATAGGCAAATCTCAGATTATTAGCCGTCAAATTTGTTGTGCTTGTTATTATCACATCTCAAGGAAAAGTTATGTTTCTTCTCTGTGCTACCGTGATCACGCTTTTCTGCTATATATTAAGCAATATAAATATATTTTAACTTAAATTTTTATTAAAAAATACCTTTAAAACCCTCTTTTTCTTGCTAGCGTCCATTTTTGTTTACTTTTACATTTGCCATATCTCCTCTTCTTCGCAAAAACAATCGATAAAACTAGGATGGACACCGAAAAGTTATCGGTTAAATCTGAGATTATTTTATAATTACAGATTAACAAGGGAGGGAATTTATATGGCTAATCTCTTTTTCTAATTACAGATTAGGAAGTTAAGCTCGAAAATGAGGATAATCAACTTATATGTGAACCTAGTATAAGCACGATTACGCTTTAATCAATCTCGCTATATGAAAAAGTACTTATGTATGTAGGATGAACGCAAAAAAATATAACTTAAATTACGAACAATACCAATCCATGGTGGTAGTTCACGTTTTTCTGCTAGAGATACCCATTAGCACCCTTAAATTGTTCATTCCGAATACCTACTGTGCCGGCCGTTGTGTTGCCCATAGCTACATACTGGTGGAACTATATGTCACCCACGGGCCAAAAGAAATCGGCTATCATCTGTTGCAGCTGATGAAACTGGAAAATTGTTTATATAAATCAAATAACTCGTGTAAATAAAAGGCCTTGAAATGGCATTAGAAAGATAAATTTTTTGGGATCAAAAAGATTTGTATTGCTTTAAAATCTTATTTTGAAGTTTTTTTTTAAAAAAAAAAGTAAGATTTTTCGTTTTCTTTTTCAAAATTGTAACGCCCAACAATGACGTGAATGGCAAGACGCTTAAGCTCTGACTGGTGGATTTTCTAGGCCTAAAGCTACACTGATAAGGCCCAATCAGTTCGTAGACGGTAGGCTCGATAAGACCTCGAAACCTGTGTTTAGAAGGCTGATCCCGCGGTAGTTGCCGCACAAGGCGGTTTCGCAGTTCTTGTGGATTGGGCAGAGCACACTTAAATTCCAGTCGTCAGCAGCTTTGTTTTTTTTTCACTTTTCGTACTTCGTCATAGTCAGGCGGTGGATCGTCGACTCCGTTATCATCGACTGCAGGCTCGGGTTCATCTTCTCTACTAGTTTCGGTGCTGCTGGCATTCAGTAGGGTGGCAAAGTGTTCCTTATATAATTTAAGTACGTTCTGGACATCAGTCACAAGGTCGCCAAGGTTGTTTTTACAGGAGTTGGCCCTGGTCTTGAAGCCTTTAGTAAGTCGCCTAACTCTCTGATAAAACGTTCGGGCGTTTCTTCTATTGGTCAGCATTTCAAGCTCTTCGCACTAACGTGTTTCGGCCTATCTCTTTTTATTGCGGCTAGTACGTATCGCTTTCCCCTTCAATTTGTAGTTCAATAAAATACATGTTTGAAGCGGCAGTGAGATCGCTTTGCTCTTTGCACCTTTTTAATGATTTTTATCTGGCCCTCAGACTGACGCAAGGACACAAGCCACCTAAACATTAACAGGAATCGTACAACCTACTAGACCGTACCCAGCCACCAACTTTTCTGTGAACGTGAACGAAAATGAAAAGAGTTACGGATACTATTTGTATGTTTCATTCGTTTTCTGATTTTATTTCTGGAAGTTTTCGAATAAATTTGCTCACTTAAATGTGCAGCTGGAATGAATGATTCTAAAAACTTGTAACATGCATTTTTTCTAATTTTGGTTTTCTTTGCATATTTTAAAAAATTTTTTAATTAAATGGCTAAATTAAAAGGAAGAAAGGTATCCTGTAAAACGTTAATGAGTTTTCGAGTTTGTGTTGTATTGGACACCGTCTTGAAATTAGAAATTTTTGCATCTGTCCCCTTCTTTTCCAAAGTTATGCACACATATCTACATTTATTAAAAACCAGTGAACTTTTCTTCTTGCATTTATATACACATACATCCATACATATATAGCTGCAAGCTTTGTCCCCGAGAAACTTTATAGCCCACGGCATTTCTTTGCTGCTTTTGAAATTAATCTTCCCAAAGACAAAGGTTCTATAAAAAACCCAAAAACTTTGTCAACCCCATCTGCAAACGAAAACGTGACAATACCCGGCCGTACATACGCGACATAATGCCAAAAGGCGAAGAACAAAGAAACGAATCATACGCCTAATTTAAATGTCATTAGAAAACAATTAAAACAAAGGTAGTAAAAAGACCAAAATAATAAAATACCAACTGACAGATTATTGTACTGAGAAGTACATATACATATGTGACAAAGGTCCAAAATTCAGTGCGTGGTAGAAGGAGGTATTGAGTGTGTTAAAATAAAAATGCCCCAAGAACAAAGACCGGAAACCGAGGCGCTGATGTGAAGAATAAATGTCAACAGCAGGAAGTCGCATTTTACGAAAATGTCGCCGAATCCAGATTTTCGCATACAAAGCATAGAGTAGAACAAATGTCAACGAAATGCCAAAAAATGACAGCATTAAAAATCGAGAACGAAAAAAGAGAAAGGGCGGGAGAGACTGCAAAGGCTACTACCAGTTGGATGGAGAGGCACGTGCTGAAAAGAGCTACAAACAGTTGATGTCTGTACTAGGGGGCGTCGTTGCCTACTGATGGGCTGATTGTGCCGCAGAAAGAGCTCAATTTGGTGGCAAGTGCATGGTAAAGAAGCTGGCAGATAAATTTGAAAGCCAAAGTTAAAATAATTAAGATTGTAATTAGTATGTCTAGGAGCTAATGCATTGGTGGCGGCGGCTGCCAAAATATCACGAATGCCTTCTACGCCAAAATGCAGGCATAATTTGTCGGAAAATATTTTAAATACACAAAACGTGCGCTATCGGCGCGTAACGATACCAGCCACTTGGTTGGTCACGTGCACCGCACCCCTCCCCACTCCCTCAATATATATATACGCACGAACACCCAGAGACTTTTCCCAAATGCAAACAAAAAATATGTATGTGATTTTGCGTAAAAGCATCTGCAGCATCACCTGGCCTTTCGCAGGCCGACGCAAATGGATGGCTGGTTGGTTGGTGCCTGTGAACAGCCGCACTTGCCAGCAATTGCACGCGCGACTTGGCGACTTGGCGGGGGAGTGAGCCATTTGTTGTTCTCTTCTTTTTTTGTACTGGTACTGCCGTTTTTGTTTGTTTTTGTTCTTTGCGACCGCAGCCGTGCTTCCTTAATCAGCTGCATGAATTGAAATCCGCTTTTGTAAGAGTCGTTGCCATTCTTTACGCTGCGCTCTTGGTTGTTGCTACGGTTGGCACATGAAATGCGATACTTTTCGCATTTTGAGTCTTTTATCCCCCCACTCCCTTTCGATTCGCGTTGTGAGTGCATCATTTTTCTTATCTGTTTTTTTATTTTTAGTTTTGCGCCTTGGAAATGTTCGTGCTTGGGTATAATTTGTTATATTTGCTCTCCCACACACGCACACACACACACACACCAACACGTTTTTACCTAACTATTTTACTTACCGGGGTTACTTAACTGCTTTTCTGCACTTTTATTTCCATTGTTTCATTGTTTATGATCATTTTTATAAAACAGATGGATTTCGTTTTGGCATTCTCATTACTATTTGCCCACTTTTCGTGCAGCACTTGTGGGCACTTTTTTTTTGCTTTTTTCGGGAATTATTCGTTCGTTATTCGAGTAATTTAATATTTTCTATTGTTGAAATGAGAAAAAAACTTAATATTATAAGTTGTAGGTATGTCTTGTTATTTAATTAAAATCTACTCCTCTCTCTAAATATCAAAATATAACTCCGCTTTTGTGATTGGAAAGAGAAAGTAGATTCGGTTTAGCTTGCCTTTCCCATGGTAAATATGTATGTACGTCTTGGCGCATCTCCAAGATTTCTTCTGAACAGTCCTAGTCTTGCGGCATGGTGCACACGGCCCAGTATTCTGTGAAGTCGAGACAAATCCTTCCTGTTTAGTTTGATGTGATATTCAGTGCGTTTTACGGAGTAGGTTGGCCACAGACTCCTGCAGACCCTACAGGATTGTACCCAAGTCTTTTCACCTGCTATTAGCCACCTCTTCCAGTGCTGAGAGATGCGACCCTTGATATAGATCAGAGGCACAAGTACCTCCTCTGCCTCGGAGACATTTAAAGCTGACCTGCTCCTGGCTAGCTCGTCGGCCATCTAATTGCCATGTATTCTGCTATGGCCCGGCACCCAAGTTAGTGCAAGAAACATGCCTATCAGCTGCGGCTTTAGCTTACTCTCTGCATTGTTTTACAGAGCCAAGTGCCTTGATCGCTGTCTGGTTATCGGAGGAAACATTAATGCTATTCCCTGCTATCTCCGTGACAAAAATTAGTTTGCACGCTTCTTTGCCAACAAAGACCTCCGCCTAACCAACATTCAGCCTCATTGCGAATGTCGTGTCGAGTGCAAGTCGTTATTCGAGAGTCGAGTCGTACCGAGATTTGCATGGCATTGCCTAATTTGTCGACCCGACTACTGTATTAAAACGGAAAAACTTGGTAGCACTGGACGACGATTTTCGTCGTCTATTTATTTCAGCACGACAGGAGGCAAGGCCAATGTCGACCAGCGGATCAATTTAATCTAATTTACGACCTATGCAATGAGGCTGATTAGCTGAATTCGGTAAACGAAGACACTTTTCTATTTGTATGTTAGTTGAAAAAAACTACGCCACAATCCATGTTTGAGCCAACCGAAGAAATAAGTAGATGCTTCAAAGTGTTCAGCAAAAGCAGTATCCTACCATGCCTTCCATCATCGAAAGAGTATTCTGGAGTTTTGCTTAAAGAGAAACGAAGGACTGTTCGTTCCAACGACAGTTTGGTCTATGTAACCGGAACGACCCAGAATAATATCTGGCCAAGGACAGTCACTCCAGCATCAATTGCCAAAAGCTCTGGGAAATTTGTATGCTTTACGACAACGACAACAACACGCACGCATATGATATGTTTTTATTTTATAACAAAACCACAAGGAGTGGTCAACGAATTGATGGACACAGATCGGAGTCTTTAGACTTCCGTGATCATCTCTTAGCTTAGAGGTTGGTCTTGTAAACGGACACAGTTCAATGGCGAGGAACCTAAAGCGACTTTTCCAGAAGTTGCAGGAACGACGCATCTAGTACTTTCTCTGCCACTTCCCTGGCTTGCCCTTAATACGCCCACGTAATCTGCAGCATCCTTTAAACGATTGCCTAGTGGACTAAGAAACGTTGAGTATCCACAGCCTTATCCGCTGTGTATGGGCGAATATTTGCGCCCCTTACATGGGAAAGTAGATGTGTTACACATCAGGTTACGCTGTTGATATCACAATGAACCTTCTGGCTGAACTTTGACTCTCTACATTCCCTCTACATTTGCAGTCAATTTGTAGCATGGGATTTCAAACTTTTTGATATCCTGTGCTCTTCACAATTGTATGTACTAGGTTGTAGTATATGAAACTCATTAATGCCTGACATCGTATCAAAAAAGTACTTTCAAAGAACAAGTTTTGAAACAAAGGACCAAATAGATTTCCATAAAAAGAAATAAGCTCAAAGGACAGCAGAAAAGACATGTCCTTTAAAATAAAGAACGGATGGTCACCATAAGTATACCGCACTTCTTACCTAACATTTCCTTGCAAGAGTAGGTACAGGGAACCATAGGCACGGTGACCATCCGTCCTTTATTTTGAAGGACAGTCCTTTATTTGTATTATATTATGGCAGAAAAGGATGGCGAAGTCATTGATAAGGATTTGGTTTGATTTTGCGGAATCGGTTGAAATCCGGTTACAGCACCATTCAAGTAGAAAATTTTAACAATTAAATAATACAACAAAAAGGTAGATATTTGATTTAAAACCCGATATGGGTTTACACTGAAATCATTTAAAGAAAATGTCCTTTATTTTACGCTCATTAATATGGTCACCGTAGCCATCGGCCTTTTTAACTCGGTGTACTGGCTAACCATACCCTTGACATTGATTAAAGCTTTTGGTTGTGAACATTAAAAAGTTTTCAATAATATATTTTATTAAATATTAAAATTGTATACATTGGTTATAACACTAAATACGTAATTAATAACAAATTTACTGAAATATAATTACAATAGATTGTTACTAAAATATAAATGAGTATGTAACTAGTATGTGAGTATGTATGTATGTAGATGTTTATAACACATAAAATATTATTGAAAGATTATTTTGCAGATGTTTACATTAAGCACTCAAATTCTTAATAGTTAAAAATTTTTCGCAGAAATTTTTAAAAAATCTCTACAGCGCTAACTTTTCATTTTTTGTTTATAAGTTAAAGAAATAGCACTTTTTTAAATTTCGTATACACAGTTACAAGCTTAATTGCTTTGTTAAGATAGTCTTATAGCCTAGCTAATAGTTGAAAAGGGAACAGTTTTTCAGAAATCCAAAAATGAATATATTCGTAAAACCAGGTGCCAGTAATAGTAAAACTACATTTTAGTTTATCTCTCTGACGTTAGGGCTTTGAAATTTTAAAGATATGATGAATTAAAAAAATAATTTAAAGAACTCAATGCAATGTCGAATAAGAATATGGGTATCATATAAAAAAGCAAATTTTGTTGAATTAAAAAAGTAAATTTTTTTTCCTGCATATGGACGAGTCCTTTTAAAAATTTATCTTTGAATATCTTTAAAAATTTCCAAAATATATTTTTGAAAAAAATTTATTTTAAGGACTAATATTCACTCAACCACATTCTCAAATTTCGCCATTCCAGCCTTATTAGCTTAAAAAAATGTCAAATTAATTAAAAGGGAATTTCCAATACCTATTCGTCCTTATGAGCCAAAAAGGCTAACATCTTTTTTAATTCTTCAAAATTTGCACGGTATTATCAGAGGAAATGAGTAACACTTTCATTGTAATATGATATATGTATATATTATATTATATACATGCCCATATTATGAGCACATGCATGCATGTACATTAGGGTGGTCCTTAAAAAATCAAAACTATTTTTTTCAGTCCCACCCCCTTAATCAGTATTACCACGTTGAAAGATATCACATATAAATTTTGGTCCCGTTTAGAGTCGGTCAAGGCGTGTCGCACAGGGGGCAAACTCAAATATTTTAATTAATTATTTCCATCTAATACCCAAAATCGATATTACTATAATCGAAGATATCACATATAAATTTTGGTCCCGATTGGAGTCTGCTATGGAGTCTCCATAGAGGAATTTGAACTTTGCCCGCTGCCGAAATTTATGTGTTTTATATCTTCGACTATAGCAGCATCGACGTTGGGGTTGAGGTTTAGAAAATCTGATGCAAGAATGTGTTTCATGCATTTAAGGACTACCCTAATGTATATACATATAAACATGCCTGTGCTTGCAGATGCATCTTATTTCACGAGGCACATAAACGAAGAAGGATAATCCCGTGAATGACTTTATCTATGGCAACACATCTATGCAGGTCCATATGCATGCAAGCTGACAACTATAAATAAATACAACTATTCGCATTCATATCAGGGTAAATCTACTTTTTTTTTTGCCGGCTGCTGTAGATTTACTGTCGGTAGGTCGGCTAAACTGCCACGCATACAATTCGAAAATGAAGTAGTTTTCTGTTGCAGATTTTATCTAATGCGATTTTTTAACACTTCAACACAGATGTGACATGCAGTTGCTTGCATTAATATGTACATGCATACATATGCACACACTACAGTTGCAGCAATAAATGTTTGTTCATAGGTATGTTTGTCAACAGCCACCGCTCCTTTGTAGCTTTCCTCGCTTGAACTACACTCACACAGCAGCCATTTGGTGCCGATACCTAGGTGCGTATCAATGCATTCCAATCGCAAAAGCATGCAAATTTCCATACATGCAAATGTTGAATGTATGCACATTAAGGTGCCTCACCAAATGAAGTCGCTTTTACCGGAATTATATTTTTTTTTATTTTAAGGCCTCCGCCAAAATATTGAACAAAAATATTAAGATTTTCGTGAGCTGGACCGATTTAAAAATACCTCCAAAAATTTCATTAATTTAACTCCTTTGACACAATTTTTAAAATTTTGTAAATTTTAAATTTAAACTCATCTGTAATCTGTGATTTTTTGGTTAAAAATATTTTTAAAACCAAATTTTATTTATAAAAAAAATCGATTTTTAGAAATGTTTTCAAATCGGTCCTGCTCATGTATGTAAATCTTAAATTTTTTTCGAAATATTTTGGCGAAAGTCTTAAAATATAACAAATTTTGGAGAACATTACGGTCTTTTTTTGTATGGAGAGTGGTGCACCCTAATATACACACATGCATACGCATGAAAGCGCGATCCATAAAAAACATTAGCGTTGAGCACCTCGACATACTCGTACTTCCAAATGCAAGCATTGTTAACCTTTTCCTTTTGCTACAATCGCTCACCATTTAATGCCTTTTTAATGCTAATGTGCTGCATTTGTTTTTCGTTTTGCATTTTTTGTTAAATTTTATTTTTTTTAATTCTTGTTAAATAAATACATGTATGCACTTTGTATACCTGTGTTGTTGCTTTTAGAGTTTTTCAAATGCATTTGCATTGGTTAACATTTCGCGCGTCAAACGCCAAACCTGCTTGGCCGCCTGCTCCAGCGAACTGGGCGATTTGCCTTTGAACATGTCTAGTGCCGGCAGAAAATAATGTGGACATCGTCGATATTGTAGACATGAGATCAACTGTAGGAAGATGCCGTTGATGCGATCAGCGATATACGCCTCGTCCCATTCAAAGTCACGCGGATGCTTTTCACATTCGTAGAGCAGCAGATTTTTTAGATGGTATGCGGTGATCGGATTGCCAGGCAGATCGAGGTGACGATCACGCAAGGTTTTGAGAATACTTAAGCAACGTCGACGGCAGCCACCTGGAAGGGGTATGATAAGAGGTGGAAGATATTAGTGTTTAGAGTGCAATAAATATACATACATATACGTATATTCATGTGTTTCATGATGGACATTTTCTAATTTTTCCCGAGGGACATTTTCCTAGTCTTATCCGACTACTGCCCAAAAATTAAGGGGATGGACATCTTAAGTCGCTTCAAGGGATACTAAAATAAATGGTTACTATAATTTTTGACTCCGAAATTAGCAGTTACTCG
This sequence comes from Rhagoletis pomonella, assembly GCF_013731165.1. Classification (NCBI taxonomy): domain Eukaryota; kingdom Metazoa; phylum Arthropoda; class Insecta; order Diptera; family Tephritidae; genus Rhagoletis; species Rhagoletis pomonella. The sequence continues at coordinate 17,020,795 of NW_023458556.1, forward strand.
TCCTTTGCACACTCATTCACAAGTTTCTACGTGTTCATCGGGTTAATGGACACTTTGATGAGAGCTTAGTTATAAGCCCTCTCCGATCTTGCTGAAAAATGCTTATAAAGTCGTTTTGTTCGAGAACTTTGAACCGCACAAGCAGGTGTGCTTAGTACAACCAAGAATGCGGCAAACCACTGGAACTCTTTCATGATAAATACAACCATAGCAAGACGCCAGACATGGGCATCCTTCGATCGTACTAACTCTTAGGTCTCGCCGAAGCTACATCGGTTTCATTCAGTATAATGCCTCTATGAATTAGTGGCTTAGAGGCAGATCGATAGGTTCTATCATCAAAGCCGCCTTGATGCCTAAGGAGTTTAACAGAAAAATCTACTTGAATTACTTGGACCTATCGACCTCACTTACCAGATACTGCAGAGCCGAGTCCCTAGATGCTCTCATGATCTGCACAAGTTGATTTCAAAGGAATGGAAGAACTCAGTAAGAACCCAACTTTAAAAGATGTACAATTTCGCGAGTGTTGATACGAATATTATGAACGGAAATGGCCTTCTCATGGCAGACACACTCGAAGACATCAAATACAAGTTTAGTGTCGGCGGGTTCCTTTAACTCCGTGGCGTGTTGGAGCAATAAAGAAAATAATTGAGCCGAAATCGTTTCTGGATTATCGAAAAAACACACACATTAGCCCCTATACCACTAGGCAGGGGTTTCTCGGCATGGCTCTCTTGCTTAAGTGGTGATATGCATTATTGTTGGGCGGTTAAATAGCTCAGCCGTTCGCCTCTAAATACTGCACTGCCAAAAGCCTCATACCTAATCCTTGCAAAGGCAGAGCAGAAGCACAAACATGTGCTCCGCCATCTAATCACAGAGGTGTTTCTAAGACGAGCAGTGACCAGTCAGCAATCTCACATAAAGGGAAATATGGATTTTAAGAAAAATATTCACCCAGATTCATATGTTTGTGTAAATGGCTAAAGATGGCAATGCTTTAAGTGGCTGCGGACCAAGTTATTTCTGGTATGTGCAATCTCTGACCAAATAAGATATCTTCATTACCATTCTCTCCGGTCTAGACTTGCATTGACGCTTCAACTTCTTCTAAACTAGTTCGGAGTTTAGAAGAAGTTGAAGCGTTTCTCTATCGAACTTTTGCATGTTCATTTTGAAATATGTATGCTTGCATGACTGTAATTCGAAGAGCCATCTTACATATGAGGGGAGAAAACATTTTTTTGTGGAAGTGGTATCAATATTTTTCGATCGGAAAGCTCTGTTTCTCTTCTGGAGACCTCCAATAATAATACCCAATATGGTTAAATAAACTATAGGGTATCATTGGGAGCATCCTGAAGAGAAACAGAGTTTTCCGATGAAAAACTCTTGATTTTCAAGACTTATATACCATTTATACATTTTCCTTATAAAACAGATGGAAAGCATTCAAATCCTTACTTCACTTTATTGTTTTGGACCACCCTAATGTACATACGCACTTGCAATTGGAGAGATGATACCTACATACGAGCATCCTAATGCTTTTCCTGAATTTAATCGAATTTACTACGTTTACAACTGCAAGTCTAATACATAAAAGTAAATAAAGAACCACCTCGTCTAAAATTAGCACAACCAGAAAAGCGTTTACCTTGCAACAGTCGATTTTCCGCCTCGAAGAAGCTCAACACCCACGCATCGCCTTCCATGGCCGCATTATTGTTCTTATTCTGCATAACAATAGATTCTTTCGATAGCAAATCGAAACCTTCGGTTTTCACCTCAGCAACTATATTCGGATGTGGCCAGGGGATGTGTGGCAATGGCCAATGTGCCGCCGAACGTGGCCATATGCCCGAGCATTTGAATGCTGGTGTTATTTGTACCACAAAACGTTCACGCACGCGCAACTTCACCTCCGTTGTATCACCGATCATCTTAACCATGTCGCGATAAATACTCTTGTCACACGCTTGTGCCACCAATGTCTGAAAACGTGAGCGTATTTTGCGCGAAGATAGGTAACCCGATGCTGTAATGAACTCCACCCACAGCGACATGGAACGTTTGCGGCCATCGCTGAGCTTCAGCACAGCACAGCCGGGCATTGTACCGTCGTCGACGAAATTGAAAACGCCCATCTGATTAAGATATAAGACAATTTCGAATTCGTTGGGTGAAACCACTTGGACGCCTTCAAATCTGTAAATGCAGAGGGATACAAAATTTAACTCAGATATAAATTTTTATATGTTGTATACATCAACAATCTACTTGGCTAGAAGAGCGACATTTGTGGGTATATGTAAATATGTATATAGGTATACACGCACATCCAAATGTAGTTAAAGCCAAACATACATACTATGTATAGTACATTTTTGCATACAAAACTTCTTCATACATTAGGTACTTCTTTGTACTAAAGTCAACATATGAAGACAAACCACAGCAATTAGCACGTAACTCAAGTAGGCTCGTGTTAATGTCTCATTTGATGGACAAATTGCACAACCCATACTACTTTGACAAATCGAAGAAGTAGGAAGGAGCCATAAGTAGACAAGCAACCAGACCGACCGTCTGATAAGCGGGTACACCTCAAGAGCTGTCTGTAGGCGCTTAATGGCTTCTGTGTCTTCAATAATAAGTGACTATTTTCCGCCTGAATTGTCGATCAACCATGCCGTGCAAACGAGTACAAGTAAAAGCACTCAATACTATTCTTCTTTCATGTATTTACATAAGAAATATTGTGTATTTGTTTTTGTAAAATATTTATGCTCAATCCAAACCGCATTACTTTTCACACCCTTCATGGTTCTCGTAAACCTTCGCTTCGTTTTCTTAATATGAGTAATAAGAATGGCAATAGTTGTTCGTTTTAGTGGGCATAGATTGGTATCAAACTGATATCTCGTGGCGAATATTAAATTTTCGTATGATTATAACATAAATATTAAATATTTTTCACCGTTCACAGTAAAATAAAGTGTTTACCAGACGGGTAGGGCAAGGCCGGTGGCCACGGGAAGATAGAGGAGATGAGGATGAATGGAGCTCCGTCGATACGCTCCTGCATCTGTTGCAGCCAAGGTACATATACTTGTTCATTTTTTAATACATTTTTTTTTAGACATTTTTACGTTAATAACAAACGTCTCAGATTTCTTCTACCGGCAAGTTATGTTTCATACATAAATTCTATCAAAGATCCCTCTCCATGCACATCCCCCCAAGGCTCGGTCCAATTAACGTCTTCACGGACGAATCGAAGCTGGACGGTAGAGGTGGAGAAGGTGCCTACTGTCAGGAACTCTTAAGAGATCTTATGTTCAGACTGACGGATCTCTGCAGCGTCTTTTAGGCAGAAGTAGCCGCTGTAAAAGAGGCATCACTGAAAATTGTAGGGCTGATGAATTGGCTTTTGGGCTGACCGTCGGCTCATCGGGCGCTGAGCGAAAACCCCGATATGCAAAGTTGTGCGGTCCTTCTAGCCGGTTGTTGACCGCAGACGGTCAAAGGGAGCTTATGCAACTGGATAAGCGCCAGCTCTCAATTCTTACAGGTATACTGACCGGAGATTGTCCTTTAGCGACCCAGGCGGTGCGACTTAATATCGTGGTGTAATCATCTCAGCACTTCTTTCCTAGCTGTTCTCTAGTTTAGGGGTTCACAACTTTTAAGTGGGAGTCCACGAAAATTTATCTGGTTTCGATAGTAAAGAAAAAAACATGTTGGCTTGGCTTTATTTACCAATGTAGGCAGATAATACGCTACCCCAAAAAATAAAGGGAGCAGAAGAAAATCCAAAGCTTGCGGTGATTTTTGACCGGCTGTACTTGTACTTGTACCGGCTTGAGACTTAAAAAAATCATTTTGAAGCGTTAATTTTCAGACTTTTCATGTAATCCTGACAGATAGCGCGAAAAAATAATTTTGCTAATTTTTTGATTTTTTTTGGTCCACGGGCTTGAAATTTTTTTCAGTTAGGCCGGCATATGGGTCTTCTTAATTTAGCTTTTCGATAGCATACAAATTTTGAAAATGGTTCACGAGGAAGAAAGTTTAGGAACCTCTGATTGAATTCAATGGTTATAAAATTTAAATAATTTCATTTTGAATAAAAAATAATAACAACGAAACCTGTGAAAACTAAAGATACATAGTGCGTATCAAGACTATACGACACCCACGCATTGACAAGTTTTGAGTATAATTTTTTGTTTTATTTAAATTTTAGTTACTTTTAATAAAAATATATGTAGTTCATTCTACTTATGACAAAACCATACAATTCAAAGTTTAAAACTTTGTGCAAATATTCAACAAAGTTCCATTAATATTTCACACTTTTTAATCAGAATTTTCATAAAATGTTTGGGTACGCAGTTTTATAGCCCATTCAATTCTAGCATGTATAAAAAAAGTAGAAGTTTTAAGAGGCTAAAAAATAGCGTGAATTTTGGACAAATTTTTAATTGTATGTATGTTCGAAATTTTTTTATGTTTTGGAAAATAAAATTCACAACACCGTCAACAATAAAAATTACTAGAAATCAACGGCATTTGTAGTTACTTTATACTTGCACTTAATTATAATAGAGTTAAGTGTACTGTAAAGTTGCAAACCCTGAAATTTTCTACAAAATTCTGAATAAAAGGTGTGAACTTTTAATGAAACTTTGTTAATTTTTTTATTTTTTGTAAAAAGTTTGAAACTTGGATTTATATGGTTTTTGTTATAGAATGAACCATGTTTATGGTAAAAAATTATTAAAATTTAATAATAGCAAAATAAATCCTCAAAACTTGTCAATATGTGGTTGCCGTATGTTTATCTATATTTCTAGCCATTCTAAGAAAATAGCTGTGGACTACATACTTACATTATAAAATCAAGAATGTACAGTTAAATAAAATGTTTTTGAGTAAATTTCTCTTTCACAAACGTGCCGTATAAAAAATTTAAAAATTTAATACGAATATTCACCTGCCATTACACTCCACCAGACTGGAGATGAAGCGCGGCTCCTGCAATTCCACCTCTTTCAAAATGTCTTGAACGATTTTGCATATTTCCCGTATGGCCGTGGCAGTTTTGAACATACGCGCCTGAACACGCTCCGCGCAATAGCGATTCATCTGATAAATCATGCGCGTCTGCGCAGCCAGCATATCCGGCGGTACCAACATGGTTGCTATGGCGACGGCGGCGGCAACGGATGATGAAGTATGCTACTTTATGTAGGGCCGACCAGCAACAATGGCGACTAATGGCGAGCGGTTGGTTAACAGTCAGCGATGAAAGCAACAAATTTTCAATGGCGACTCAATGTCTGCGGCGACAGCGACGTATGGCAGAGCACAACAGACAACAATGCGACGGCGTGTAACAAGAAAAAGGCAGAAGAAAAAAAAATCACAATTGAAAAGACCGAAGGAATATTTCAGGAGGCGATTTTCAGTTAATTAGAGGTGGTGACGCACTAAGCAGCAGGAAGGGGGTTACGTACGATATATGCGATGGTGGCTGTGGCCGTAGCTATGCCGGCGATTGCTTTTGTGCCAAACCCAACGTAGCTCGCTAGTAGCGCGTTGTCAATAACAATGGTCGACGGCGGCGGCGGCGGCGGCGGCGGATGTGATGTGGCAATACAATAATTCTTCAGCTACTGTTTCAATGTAAGCGCAGCGCTATAGGCTTTTTAGTATATCTACTTGTTGTTTGTTGGCGGCAGCCTTTGTTGTGCCGCGTCACTGCGTTTGTTCCGATGGCTTGTTTTCGTTATTTTTTTTTTTAAGAATTTTTTTCTTTTCTTTCTCAACGCTGTTTGACACAATGAACCGAAAACAATTGGGCGGTAGGTAGCACTCTTCTCAAACGAAACAAAACAAAAATACGGGAAAAAAAGTTAAGTGTCCTACACAAAGCGTTATCTGCGCCGCGTTCAAATATCGCACGTTTTTAGATACTTTTCTGTGCACTTTGCGCGCGCGTCCAACACAACGGCATTTGTAGCGTTGACAATGCAACGGAATGTGCAACAAACAAAGCGTGCCGCGATTTCACGCTAATGTACGCCAACGAAATACTGCCGCCATGCTAAAAGCTAGGCTAGTCAATATTTTGTGAGCGTATTGTAAATCTCACGAATATTTACTGACTCGCCAGATAAAACTGAATGGCCTCGGAAGGCATGCGGACGCGTATACATGCTTTTGTTTGTAGATATGTATGTATGTATGTAAATATGCATGCAAGTTTAAGTTTGCCCATGTATAAGCTCCCTACTACAACAATATGTATCTACATATCGGTGTGGTAGTAAATCAGTGTTTGCCGCACATCAATACAAATTCAGCAGAGACCTATGCACGTACGTGGCTTGCATTCGTTGCGTGTGTGTGGCGGCTGCAGCAGCTGCATTTGGCGGAAACACAAAAACAATGAGAAAAAAACAAAAATGGAGAACTCTCAAATGATTGTTCGTGCGGCTGTTGCAGGAAAGGGGGGAAACGCCAATGCCGAAACAACACTCAAGCTGTAATTCAATATGCGTATGTATGTATGTTTGCTTGCTTTCACGCCAATACCCCGCCACCACATATACACACACACACACTCAAACACATACTTTTATATGCTTTTTTTTGTTATTGTTGCATTTTTTGTCGCGTGCTGTCTTGCATCACACCGACGACCGATGCCACCTTGATTCCGAAAATACATACATACATATACAAGCACTTAAACATGCAATAATCGTATCTGAAATCTTTCCGAACGCAACCAACTAACACAGCAGAAAACAGAAATAAATCGCGATTCGATAATCCATCGATCTGTGTTAAAATCTCTTTATACTCTGTATGTATGTAAATACGTAGTAGCTGTGTTTTGTAAGTAAGTACATATGTATGCATCTTCGTATCGATTTGCGCGCAAAGATGAAAAAGTGCCGCCGCCTAGTACTTAAAATACGCTTCCGCATAAACTAAAGCGCTGGCAAAGCTCAGAAGATGTCCCATCGGCCAAGCGCATGCGAGCTCCTTTGTTGCAACACCGCCGAGCCCTTTGCAGAATCATTTTTTTTTTTTCCCACGCATGCAATATACACATATACCCCTCTTTATATTTGTAGCGTTTTATCTACTTGTCGTTGTATGCGTTTAGATACTTTTTGCCAACACAAGCGCAAGCTAGTTTTCTCACTCGCTCTTTCGACAGCTGCGTTAGCAGCTCATACTTATTGGCTTTGAACGCGCTTGCAGCTAAATGCATTTGCGTGCGTGTGCACGCGCTTTTGTTTGTTTGTCGCTGTTCGCTCGCATGTGTTTATGCTCCGCCTTAATCGCCTCAGCTGCCACAAGCGGCCATCGCTTTTGCGAGTTTTTGCCGTTGTTTCATGGATTTTGTTGTTGCTTATTTGTTGCTGTTTATTGTGGAAGTAGGTACATATATGTATGTACATACGTACTAACATATATTATTTTGTGGCATTGTTTGATTCTCTGGGGAATTGGGATGGAGTCTGTTCGGAGCTTGGAAGTGCAAATTCAATTTGGTTGTATAAATTTCAGTTAATTTAGTTCATACATTTATTTGGGGGTTAGTAAATGAATGGCCTCAGGATGTAATAATTTATTTGTTAAAGTACGCAAACAAACAAGCAAACATATAAAGGGGCTTAGCGATATGCCTGCTCGAGCAAAAGGAATGGAGTTCGCAGACGATATCGCTGTAGTAATAGTAGCGAAGCATATACATACATACTAGGGTTGTTAATTTTTTCGCTTTTTACGATCCCGGGATTTTCGGGATGTATGTATCGCGATCCCGGTATCCCGGGATTAGTCCCGGGATTTAGATATTCATTACTTTTCAACAATTTAAATAGAAAAAATTGCTTCTATCTCTCCTACCATAAAATAAATAATAAATAAATGGGTTTGAAACCTGCTTTTTTTATTTAAAGCCAGTATTTATTTTAAAGGGCGTTGTAATTTCAAATTCCTTTAATTTCAAAAAATTATTCAAAAAATTGATTGCAATGTAGATAAAAAATATGGGTACCGAATGAAATGAGGATATTTTCTAGAATAAAAAAAATTAAACTTTTTGGATTCACAAGGACAAGGTAACTTTTTTAGCTGATAAGGTTAGAAGGACGTAATTCGAGAATGCTATGGAGTTTATATAAGTCCTTAACATATAATTTTTTCAAAAACCAATATTGCTAAATTTCAAGGATACAATTTTAAAAGACATTTTCAATACTTCCCAGTCCTTATGCACCAAAAAATTGATTAAATTCTACAGAATTTTCTCTTTAATTTGAAACCAATACTTCTTCTCTAAGTACATTTTACTGAATTTTTTAAATCAGTTTTGAATTACTGACGTCAGAGTGAAAAATTAAAAACGCAATTTTACTATACCTATTTGGCTTATGGTTTCGCTATTATAATGATTTTTGTGTGTAAAATTTACTATCGCACGGTGTTATATGTATGTATAATGAGCTAGACATTTGTAAAAAAATATTAATTAAAAAAAAAAGAAATACATATTGCCAATACTGGTCAAGAAAAGGAGTTTCTATTATTGCCATCAGTGCAAATTACAAATCCCGCAAATCCCTGCACAAATAGTGATGACACAAGGAACAAAACTACTTATCGATAACTACAATTAGTGCTGCCACATGCTATAATTTCGTTACGACAATTATGTATTAGCAGAAATGATAAACTCTCAACAAGTGTTTACACTGCAATTTTTAGTTGTCTGTGTAACTATCTTCAAAGTTGGGAACCAGCCAAATTTGCACAAAAAGAAAAATCGACACTGGAGCACAAAATCGTCAAATCTTCATGGCAGTAAAAAATCTTCAAAATGTCAACCAAATCTGCAACCTGGCAACACTGCCTCTGACCTACGTGCCTGCATTGACGCCTACTTTCTCGGACCATTTGTGAATATCGGGGAGTGCCTGGTTCAACAGCGAGCTCATCGTATTAAACAAGTTTTGGCTGTTCATAAAAATTAAGAATTTATGCAGAGATAAATTAAAAAAAAAAACGATTAATATGGGGTATAATTAGAATGAAAGAGCAAGTCAATATAATTCATAATGAATGAGTACGCCAAAAGCGCAAGCACTTTATGGAATTCACAAAAACATACAATATATTTTCGAAATAGCGCAATTAACGAACAGATCTAAAGAAAGCGGAGACATTTAGAAAGATATTATGGACATTATAGAACAAATAAATAGATATATGTACTACGAGAAATAAAATAAAATAAAATGTGAGTGAGTTTATAAATTTCAGTCGAGAATATAAAATTCAAACACGAAAATTCCAATCGACAGAGGTTCGAGCCAGGAATGCTGATGACTGAGTGTTGCCAGAAAGAGTTTCTTCACATTTCTATAATTATATATCTAGAAATTAACAGAAGAGAGCTAGAGCGTAAGTAAACAAGAAAGCAACTACTTGTAATCCCAAATTCTGCATACGAGTTAACACTTGCCTCTAATCAAATGCAGTACTTGCTCAGCTGGCAGGCCGTCAGCTGCAGCAGCTTTGCTGTTTTTCAGTAACTATTCGCACTTGGATATAGTAGGGGGACCCACCCCTCATGCCCTCCACTGAGCGTTGGCTTTCATATTCTCTCTTTCGCACTCACGTATTTCAGGTTTTCTCTTTTTATTCCGGAAAATACGTCTCGCTTCACTCTTGAGCTCACTATGTAGATTGCTCGATTTATATCCGATCGCATCGTAGCCCTGCGGCATCTTTTTCTCTGCAGCGGCATGTTTCCACTGCCCGCATTTAGCGGTCTGTAGGCAAGCGCTCTCAGAGAGCTGGTTTGAGAGCTGAATGGCGGAGAAATAATCAAATTTTTGTTTAGGGTACAGAGTTGAGTGGATATTTTGGCTGCAACGAGATAGTGGTCCATAACAACATGATCTATTTGGTTCCCAGGTTTACGATCTGCGGACCGCCATGTAGCCTGATGGAGCTTTAATGCTGAAGACCGGGTGAAGTCGATCAGCCTCATTCCGTTAGCGGCCGTTTCGCTGTTGTTACTGTAACAGCATGCAAATTTTCCAAAGAGTTTTTGGGGAGTGATGGTGGAGTGACAGTCCTTTGCCAGATATAAATCTGCCGTGGGAACGCGGATGCTGTTTGCTTCGATGATGGGACCAAAGTTTTCTTCTTTTCGCTTTGGTGTGTGGGTTGTAGCGATAGAACCGTTTACTGGGATGAAATAAATTATTTATTTTTGAACGAAATCTCTCTTCCACCGAATTTGTGCTCTTTTATCAGTCGGCTATAGTAGACGCCCCAAGGTCCCTTGCCCCGTCCATCTTGGATAGCAGTGACATCCACCAGCCGGGCAGGGCATCTTACCCATAAAGATATATTCATTCGTCATCACAGCCATTCTGAGTTTTGCCATTTGAAGGGGTGTTTGCGTTGCAGGTCCAAAACCCAACTCAAATTTAGAAATGGAGGAAGTACACAATAACATAGCGAGCTACCTGCTCCAAGGCAGACACCTGATTGCAGCCGAATTTACTGGTCCTAGCCTCATGCTTGCGTGGACTGTGCACTCGCACAGAAAGTGCTCGACTGATTCATCTGATCGCAGGTCCTCGCAGCTGAGACAGAATCTATTGAAGGTCCAGTCCTTGTTTTATATGGGTCACAGGACAGCCAGAACTGTCGGGTTATCCTATACGATCTTGTGCGGTTCCACCTCTGTCTGGCCTTCGTATGATAAAGTTAGACAATACTGGGTTTGATCGCGCTGAACAAGCCACCTACATATGTCAACTAGCGCAAATCCGCAACTGGCGAAGCTTTTTGGTCTCGGCCCAAACCGACAAACACTGAATTTCATTTTTGATTCGCCCGTTAAGACAGTTAAGGCCCCAAAGAAATAAACCCTTGTCCTTGCGTCCAGTCTCTGCAGGTTGGGAATTTCGTGCGGGGTTTTTCGTGAACCCAGGTCTTCGATAGAATATATGCAGTCAGTTTGCAGCGATTTAATTTCAGGCGGTAATGCATTTAGGATGAACCTACGCCCGAACGGTCTTTGATGCCAGAGTCGCTAGCCATGCAGACTGATGGCGCTGTTAGCAGCTGAGTTTTCGATAAAAATATCTTTCGGTAATAACTCAAGCCCAACTTTCTAAACATATATCGCCGTTAGAGATGAGCCAAGACTAATTGATTTCCAATTTTATCCGTATGAGATTAGTTGCGACTAATAAGTGTTCAACTAAATATGCACTAGTCCCAAGGAACTAGTCGCACAATCTTTTGCAGGGTATACTACATAAATATATATATGTGTCTCATTTGCATGTGAATAAAAATGTGTGTGTGTATAGCCGTATGTAAAAGTATTGTGCTCTGCAAAAACTCCATTTGCCAGAAATTCGAATGGCTTAAAAATTAATTTGCAAATAGCATTATGTTGACATTTTGGCATGTTTATGTCCATGTCGGCCGTCCATAATGGCGAATATCTGCCATTAGAAGACTGCCAAAAAAAATGCAAACACACCCTTGAGAATAGTCGAAAATTTGCATGCATCTACCTGCTAGAATTTTTATATATTTGTCCATACAATAACAATAAAAGTATACTAGCACGGCTTATTTGCAAATACTTTGTGCAATATTCAAACATATACCCATGAATACATACTATAAAGGCATATGTTTGTATGTATTTTTCCGACTTTGTAAAGAGTCGTCTTTTATAAATTGTTAAAATTTTCAGGCTTCAACGCATTCATTACTCAATGTCAGTTGGCTTTTGAGAGATAGTGTTTGTTGTCAGCTGTTCCTATCCTAGTTGCCTAAGCCATTAGACGCTAATATGAACATACATATGTACATATGTATACACTTACTTATGAATGCACATATGTACAATAAATATGTAGTTATGTTTTTAAAAGTTTTAGCGTGCGCTGTCTTCAATTATACTTACACTGATAAAATTTATCGATTCTACGAGTAGTTTTTGTTATTGGTGGCCTAATATCCATTCATATCGAGCTCTAGCAAAGTTGTTTAGAAGTTTCTAGAAAGTACGAATATCTCAATTTCATAAGGCTGCAATATAAGTCTATAAGGCTATGTAGTAAGTCTGCATTGCACTCACACACAATGCAAAGGCCCTTACTGAATTCCGAAGGTCTCATACGGGCGGAAAGGCAAATGGACATTGAGGGTAATTACAAAGCGGACGAATTGTCTAATAAAGGCAAGATCTCTCACATCCATGTGAGAAAGGATAGGGTATAGGTAAATCCAATGTTTTTTTTTTTTTTGAAGAGCACACCCAAGATGCTGGAACAACATTTTGTCTTGTGAAAAACAACAGGAGTTTCATTTATTTTGGAACGATTTTCCGTCATCCCTTGTCAGTTTGGCCCATTCTCACCTTGTCGAAGCATTACAGTCATTGCTAAATGTATTCACCCAGTAATGACTGTGGAATGGGTTCAATATAATTTCCAACATAATTTAGTCTACTACTTCGAAAGAAGTTAAAGGTCTGGCCAGTGTATAGAATACAGGTATGCAACGTAAGCCCCTGCACCTATTCTCCACCGCTTAGTCAATGCATTTGAAGATCGCAAATATCGCGGTTTAGTATAACGTGGCATATTTCCCTAAAGTGAAGTGAAAATTGTCCCCATTGCCTTAGATACAGACTCCACATATTAACGCTGTGTCAGTTTTGGACCCGTCAGCAAAGATTGTGCACCGCGTTAGCCCCAGTCTCAGGGGTTAAGCTAGCGCTTAGCAACAGGGGTGTTAATATTGAGCTGCATAAGCGTCTCCTTGCTTTGCAATACATCTTGGAGGAGCCATGCCGTTATGTGAGGGTATAATCCTAGGGCTTGGCGAGTGATGTTTATACCGAAGGCCGACAAAAGCTTTCAAATCACTCCAAGAATTTCAGATCAATCCTTCTTACCTTCCTTTCGGCTTGATGTGCATATTAGAAACAGCATTCCTAGCAATTTCCTTCTCGATTCATACATATGTACATAAAGGATAGATCAGACGATACCGCCCTAAAAACAATCGTGAAGTCGATCGAGGAGACCTTCATAAAGACTTTACTCTGGGTACCATTATCGACATCGAGGGGTTTTAATAATGCCTTTCCGAGCGCCACTGCCAGATCTCGTGTTAAGCTTGGAATCAAATCCGACCTATTTAGGCTTTTATACCGAATACTCTGCGACTATCGCCACTTCGTCAAAACATCGTATTATTCCGATGTATAAACAGCAAACATCGATATTGTTTTTAATATCCCTAAGGTGGAGCCATTTCAATACTATCTTCAGCTGTCAAACCAACCTCTCATTTCGCCACAAAAGTACTGTCGATAATTTTGATATCATTTACTAGAACTTTTTTTATTTTTTGGCAGGTAGCGAAGATTTTAACACACATACATCCATATGTATACGCCTAGTTGTTTTTCGGTTGGCTGTACTTATTGCATATATCACCTCCATCGCCCTTCATTTGGCTATAGCACACCGCCAACATATAGCAGAGAAAAGACAAATGGACGAAAAAATTTTATGTAAGTAATTTTTTATAACTTTTATTTTTGAGAATTAAAATTTATGCGTATTTAGTTTTGAAGACAGCTCAAAGGCGGTCGCAGGCAGGTACGCTCATACATACGTATGTACATATTTCTCGATTTCGCTTTTGCTGCTGCTGCTTAAATGTCCGCTCAAGTTTCGAAGCCGCTTATCAGTTTGCCTTAATCGCTGATATTTATTTTAAAGTATTTGACATTTAAACAAGAGAGAGAAATTTAATAGTGTCCGAGATAAATGAAAATTTAAATATGGACACAAGCACCCACAAAAGGAAAAAAAAACGCGCAACACAAGCGCGTAAGATTATAAATTGATAGTGTATACACTAGGGTGGTCCAGAAAAAAGAAGTAAATTCGGAATTTAAATGCTCTCATCCCTAGGACGGTTCTGTTCTTTCATTTTGAAATCAAAAAATATTTAGAGGTCGCTCGAAAGCCCTCAAAATTTTCCAAGTATTTTATATGGAAAAAAACCTATTTTAGTAGAAATGGTAAAGAATGTGGAGAATGATCTCCTGAAGAAAAACAAACTCTTCCGATCGAAAAATATTGATTTTCAAGTATTCTATACCATTTCCACAAAAACTTTTTCCCCCATATGAAATACATGGAAAACATTGAGTGACCTTTAAATATTTTTTTGATTAAAAAAAAAAACAGAGGTACAATTTGTTCGGCATAGAACAACCCTAGGGGGTGAGAGCAAATAAAATTCCTACCTTACTGCTTCCCCATGCATTTTTGGGCCACCCTTATATACACACACATGTGTATGGGCATATGTATGTTAGCACGCACACATTTCAGGCCACGTTTATAAATGTCCTCGACGAAGATACATCAATTTGTGGACAACACAGCTCGGCATCGGCATTTGCACGCGCCTTCAATAGCTTTGAGAGGAATTTTAAATAAGTTGTCAACATGCCATTACCACAATTCATCGTTAAATGGCCTAAAGCACTGTGCCAATAACATCAATGCCCGCCCAACTACATAAGTATGTACAGATGTGTGCAATTATCGATGACTGATTTCATAAAACAACAACAAATAAAAACTTATAAATTCGCCTTCTGCTTTTATGTTCATTTGTATGACAAGCAGGAGCAATGGCAAAATGCGAACGCCCTCGGTGGATCTACAATGCCACCAAAACACCGGCAACACCTGTCACCTTCATCACTTTGCTACAGCTCAACTGTCACTTGCAACTAATAGGATTATTATTAAAAATATTAAATTGCCTGGCAAAATGCGAAAGCAACTCACAACCAGCTCGCAAAAAGGCAGTAGTGCGACGAGAATGACACCCAAAAAAAAAGAAAAGATGATCACAAATTTGCACGCCCTCCTCGCCAGGCAAGCCTCAAACAGCTTACGCAGTAAAAAACCACACGCATGCGCAGCGCACCAAAGAATGCGCGCTGTGCATCCGGATGCACAATTGGAGGCGCAAGTTGATGGGGCTGTGGAAGTATACATAGATATACATACGTATGTGGTTTATGCCTGCAAGGCAGCCGCATTAAAATAATAACTTGATGAATGTGTGCAGAATGTGAAACATTTGGTGCTTATTTTCTAAACATTTTTTCTACTTAGTTTTTGATATCTGTATAGACATATTTAATTTTTTGCTAAGTGAATTGAAAACGCACATGAATTGACTCATAATGACATAGGCGTGTACACAAAGCGAAATTATGAGAGACCTGGAGGGTTTTAGCTTAGATTGTATATACCATTTTGCTATAATAAGGACACTGTAACGCTGCAACCCAGCAAGATCTATTCTGCTTACCATTATGGAGTGACACAAACCTTAGGCTATTTTAAAACAAGCAAGTTTGAAATTTGGATTTATATGGTTTTTGTTATACATATAACGAACCTTATTTTTATAAAAAAATAATAAACTTTAAACCAACAAAAGAAAAATAGTCAAATATCGCATCCCTATTATTTTGACCGCAGGTATACTTGTACATACATATAAGGTTAAGGCCTAGTGTAAGCTCCAACCTACCGAAAATAAGGGTTTCAACATTAAGCCAAGATTTGAAGTGTCAATTCAAAATTTTGAGCGTGTTGTTTTTGTCTACTCGACTAGACTCACGACTTGTGCGAATCTTAGAAAAATTTATTAAAATTTTTCTACTTTCTCCTTGATCGCGTTGATTTTAAATATGTATCTGTTGTTATTGTTGTACATATATGAAATAAAATCAGTAAAAAAATTGCAAAAAAAAAAATTAATAAAAAAAATTGCCAAAATTGTTAAAATGTCGGGCCCCTATTTATACATAAAAAAACTGCAATCATAAATAAGCTTGGCATAGATACTTTGGAGGCAATTTTACTTACAAAACAAATATAATAGTAAAAGTTATTTTGGGGAATACCATTGAAAATAGGGGAACTTTGCTATCTGGTCGATTGCTGACTGTAAGCTCTACAGCTGTACATTGCTGGATAACGCGAGTCTTTGTCTACTGAAAGCTGGACACACGCAAATTATATCCTCCATATTTCCCTCATGATAGTTACATTTCTTTTTTTTAAGGAATTTGTACAACCGTCTCTAGTGAGGTGTTTAAGAGAACACCCTCCTTGTTTAGGTCGTCAGCTCTTGCATTGCTTTTTACGCCCTTGTGTTCAGTATATCCAGCAGCTCCTACATCTTTGTCCATTATAAAACCGTCTGTGTAGTTAGATTTCCCTTCTCAGCTCCATGCCCGCACGCCAACAGAGACTTTTCCAAACCTGGCGTGAGTTCGTGTAGTCTATTCGCCCCTTTAAGGATGACGCTATAGCACTATGACCGTACGTTCTGAATCCAAGTTTTAAACTTTATGTTCTTGGCTATAAAGTGCGCCAGTAGCATGTGTAAAATTGCGTCCAGAGCTGATGTCGGTTTTGTCTTCAAGGCACCCGTTATATTAGCTTTTTGTGGAGTTCTACTCTACTCTACTACTCTACTACTCTCTAGAGTTCTACTTCTACTAGAAAAAATGCTCTTCTAACAAAAACCTACTATTATCCGGAGTGTGATTATATGTTCTGTCTGATTTCTTGTATAGAGGCCTTCTGGAGGTGTTATGCAACAGGTAGAGAATAGATTCTCACACAGTTTACTCGCAAAGTAGTAGTAGTAGGCAACTACATCGCTGGTGGGCAGTCCAAACTACTGTAGTAATTTTTAAGTTAGCACCTAGTCCATGTGGCCCTTTGTCCAGTTGTTTAGTCTCGGAAATAAGAATAAAAGCTTTGTAAGTTTTTATTGTAATAGCCGCTCTGGGTCTGTTGTGCGTTTTGACAGAGATCAACTGGTATTGCGTGGACTTTAGTATTAAGTAGAGTTATTCGGGGATCATCTCAGAATGAAACAAACTACAAGTGAAAACAAAGAGGAATACATGCCGCTTCCAATCTTCCCTTCGATCTTGAAACCGTTTATATATGTCGTTATATCATTTCATTTCCATTTATATAATTACTATACATATATGTAATGAAGGATGTTATACGCATTCCCAGAACATTCCCATTGTAATTTTTCTTTTCACGATTTTCTAGGGATTTTCGCGTGATCGTTCAGGACTTTTTTGGGAATCTTCTCAAGATATTTTTGGAAATTTCCGTGTATTTTTTTCGAGATCTCTAGGATTTTTTTGGACTACTCAGGATTTTCTTTAAAGATTTTTTTCAGTTTTTTTAAAGCTGTTTTATTTTTCGGGATCTTCTTTAAAGATTTTTTAGCCAGTGATAATAAAATTCTTTGCTTCGTAATTTTTCAGGTTTTTTTGGGACTTTGCAAGATTTTTTCGGGATGGTTCAGGACTTTTCCGGACTTTTCGGGATTCTTTTGGTTTTAGTATTTTGCAAATTTTGGAGGGTTTGCGAAACTTTTCTGAATTATTTGGGAAATCCTTCGTTGTCGGTACCTTTCGGGACGCTTCGGAATTTTCCTTCTTTTTGCAGAATTTTTTGAACGTTTTTACTTTCGGTATTTTTTCCAGACCTTCCAAGCTCAGAAGTAAATAGATTGAAATCTTATAGAAAGCAAAAATTACAGCTTCTTTCCTAGTACTCTGACGATACCTGCTTGATTCTTATTGAATTGAGAATTTTCAGACATTTTTTTCTCCACAAAAAATTTTACATTTTATTTCAAGTGCATTTTAATTGACACGCGTCCAGCGTGTCTTTCATCTATGAAAACCATAAAAAGTTCAACTACATTTCACCGCATTTATTGTCGCTGATACGATCACAGGCCATCACTGCCCATCACTGTCCAACAGAGTACATCAAAGCCTATTGCATCCCAACATAATTTTCTTTCTTATATTGCGTGAATTATTCCCTTATTCAATTATGATGGGTGGACAAATCAGCGAAGAGTTGAAAGCCAAACGGTGGCCATCTCAGACTGCAATTATTTGTGTGTACGTGTTTGTGCTTGCACATCAGACGTGCTTGGCCGATATAATCAGAGCGCTGTGTGGCTTTGGGCATTCGTCAAATAAACATTTTACTTTAAGTTGAAGTAAAAAGAAAAACAAAAATCGAAAAGTGAGCTGCCACAAATAATCACATTTTTGCGCAAGGATCCATTACATGCCCTTTTATCGCAGTGAAATGACATTCTTTCTTTCGTTCTGTACCTTCGGGCAATCATTTGTTCCGCCGGCATTATTTCTCCTAAAGATTTGCAGCTTTGCTGATTTGTAGCATTGATTTATGTTTATCAGTTGCCGGCTTGCTACTTTTGCTTCCCGCTCGCTGCTTTGCGTTATTTTTTGTTTGTTTGCTTCTTTTTGCCGGATTTTAATCGCCAAATGCTTTTTACGCCTCGCTCATTATCCCTGCGTTCACTATGTAGCCTGACCTCAGTCGCTAACTGAAGACTTTATAAAGTCTAAATCAGAGGCCGAATCTCATCAACATTGTGCGCATGTGCCACGGTAGCTGCGTATCGTGAACCTTGTACATGTGTTCCTCGCCGATCTGCCTGGAATAATAATTCTTTGCAAAATGCAGTTTACAAGCGCGCGGTGCACAAACTTACTAAAAATGTCATACGCCAAGCCATGCAAGCGATATGCAATTGCATTTTGTCCTCTCGATTTCTGTTTCAGTGTTTTCATTACCTTCCGCCACCGATGCCGATGCTGCCGCTGTTGTCTCTTGGCTCTGATAATGAAGGCATTCTTGGTTTGCTCGCCGTGTAACAATGACATGTTGCTCCACTTGGTATGCGCTTCCAGCTTCGGTAGCTAATTTCCTCGACTAAGGTTCCTTATTTGGACATTGAGATCAAGAAAGGAGTTCAGTTGGTGCGCGTTTGTCGTACATTGTTTTGATCACGTGTGCGCACTTACATCAGTGATACATATATAAACAAAAAAGGTACATATTTGAACATGCCTGTGATTACCTAAATGCAACAATGCACAAAAGTGGATTCAATAGTTAATAGAGAAATTTATGCGATAAAGACGCGACATATTGGGAATATTCTTTGGCAAGATGCGAAGTGAGTGATGTAATTACTCGTATTATTATGTGTTGCTTGATACGAATGCCCTTAATGGCCTTTCTAAGTCTTTGGCACTTTGATTTCGGTACAGGTAGCCTGGAGCTCAAATTCGAATTGTACGGCGCAGTTTCACATTTGCGTTGGATGGTCTCTTTGTCAGCTTCCTTGCGAATTCCAGATCATACTCCATGTTTCATTTTCCTCTTTTAATTTCACTGAGTACAGGCGTGGTGTTAATTAATTTAATCAGCTCGGTATCCTAGAATGTTTGTAATAAGGCCATAGCCGAGTATGTATTCACGTCTTTTAACGAGACATGCTGAGGCGAAAATATAATTAGGGAAGAGACATTTTAGCATTATTTCGCTATTTCCCTTGTGATTACTAAATGTTTATTATCGGTTTTTATCAATTTTTTTTTGGAATTTTCAGGTTTATTCAATGAATTTTTCCCTACTTGACCTTCAACTGACCACGACCCTGACGTGGTGGAGACTAACGGACTTCGGATTCGAATTCAGCGTGTCGAATAACATAGGGATATATAGGTTTGGTTTAATATGCATAAGCTTTTTTGTTTTTGTAAACCTGTGTAACTAGGAAAATTTAGTCAACGAAAGACTTAAGACACGAACTTCTCTTGCATGAAAAATTGTTCCATAAATGAACTTTTGTGCTCATTTTTTTTCTCTACAAGAACCTCAAAGACAAAAAAATCTCATTGCCCGCTTCGCTTAAGCAGCAAGAAGAGGGCAACGAAAAGGTCCGTATCGTT
Organism: Rhagoletis pomonella; assembly: GCF_013731165.1. Classification (NCBI taxonomy): domain Eukaryota; kingdom Metazoa; phylum Arthropoda; class Insecta; order Diptera; family Tephritidae; genus Rhagoletis; species Rhagoletis pomonella. The sequence continues at coordinate 17,040,794 of NW_023458556.1, forward strand.
TTTTCGATTTTCAAAACTTAAATGTTAAATGAAAGGGACCTGTAGATGCTAAAGTGAGCGTAAAACGAAAGAGTTTTAAGTAATCTTTAGCCACAATTAAGCAAAAAAAAAAAAGTGCAGCCTCTTCCACAACTTTGGTATGGTCCGAGCCAAGGCGAAATTAATAAGGTGGTGTTAGCGGCGAATCTGAATTTTTCGCCGCGGAAAACATTACGTCAAAATGATGTGTTTTTGTAATTCATACCAATGACAGTATTAATATCTGCGTATTACATATATGCGTATTACATATATACGGCTAACACCACCTTACTAAATTAGCCTTGTTCCAAGCACTGGCTGTTGAGCAAGACTTCGCTGCTTCACACACAAGCGCATGTGTGTGATAGCTACTATACTACACTAGTACTATATACTAGTGTACTATACTATACTAGTATAAGTTTGCCCATCTCTACCATATGTATATGTTAACTGTCATCTTTTCTTCATGATACATTTTTCCCATGGTGAAATTATAAACAGAAGAAGTAACTTTTTAACCGTGACAAAAAAATGCAAAAATAAAATTCGATAGAGGCTGGCATTTCTGAGATAATTATTTAATTATATTTTCAGAATTTCGCATTGAATGTTCATAAAATCCGCGAAGAAAACCAGTTGGATTGTCTACTGCACTTCCTCAATCCGCTGATTTTTAGTCTCCAATACCTAGACTGCAAGAACTGCAAGACATTTAAATTCCTCATGAGCTTTTCTGTAACTAAATACCAAAATGATTATTAAATATTTTTATGTCATAATCTAATTTGTTAGTTTTCAAGTACAATTGTAATTCAAAGGCTCAACTACATGTAGTTGCTTGTGGAATATTAAGTATCTTACAAGAAATAGCCGTTCTTTAAAGGTCACGTTCGAATTCTAATTTATTATTATTTTTAGTTTATATATCAAATAATATTTATTTTTCATTCAAAGCATTTACTCAAGCTATTTATGTTGTTAAGTATTTGTTTATGAGTTCTCGGAAGACATTTTAATAACTTAATTTGGTAAGGTTCTCAAGTCAACGGTAAATTCAAATTAATTAACATAAGCACGTGAATACGAGTAACAGCAGTAAAGAGGAAAAATATTCAAATTTCATGAGAACTATTGAAATGAAAATATGTGCATACGTGTGTATGTATGCATGTAGTAATATTTATATTATTGTAAGGTAAACCACGTCGCTAATAGACATTTCAATTACATTATGACCACCAAAAAGTAGTAGAAATAAAAAAATTTATAGACTCAAAATAATATGCAGCTAGAAAAATTAGTATGCAGTTGACAAACGTTGAACTCAAGTTCAATAGAAAGCCTGGAAAAGTTGCCAAAGTTCGAGGGAAAAGCGTGTTTGTAACTGACATGAGGTATGTAACAGTTTGGCTGAAATGCAAGGTTATCCAACTAATTGCTATGCAGCTGTTTTGTGAGCTTCTGAAGTTCAGCGAAGCGCTTTCAGCAAAGTCAAGTAAGTTTTAAAATTCTAAACTCTCCCCTCTCCCCACTGTATGTTTTACCAATCAAGTTTGTAACGATATGGGCTCTCGACAGCCCTTGCCCTTGCCTTAACGCGCGGCGGCTCGTTTGTGTTGACATTATCTGCCTGATTTTTTATTCTGTCAACCTTTTCTTCATGCTCCTGCACTTTGTTTGCCCTCCTGGAATCGAGTCCATCGATTGACTTTGTGTTCACACAAATCGCATTGCGGACATGCGGCCGTTCGGCATTTCAGTGGCTCAGCTGTGCATAGTTGACATGGAGAACTCAATGATTGATTTAAGGTTGGAGTTGTTCGTCTTTTGCTCTGCCCAACATTTGCTGCTGCTTTCATTGACTACAGGCAGCGTGGATAGCATTGTTTCAACACAATCGCGACAGCGGCAACAACTGCGGCAATCGGTGGCAACAGCCCAGCAGCGCGTTCTCTGTGTGGCTCCTCTTCTACACGGTTTGCTGCTTAAGTCTTTCGTTTTATGTTGAGTGCAAGTATGTATGTCGCTGTGTTGATTGTATAAAAATATGTAAGGTTTGGAAGGTTTTGGTAAGCAATTGATTTAGCGGTCGTTATTGTTTTTGGTTTTTCTTGTGAATTGTGCGTTGGGGAAAAGAATTGGTGCTTTTGTTTTAATGTGGACAGTGTACCGAGACCGTTGGCATAGAAAACGTAAACGTACAGAAAACTTTTATTTGATTTGAATCTAAAATCTGTTCCTGGAAATACTATTCAAGTTTGGTACATAATTTTCATCAAGCCAATATCAATTTATTATACCCGTAGATATTTATATACATAAATAGATTTGAAAAAATATTTGTAACCGTGCGAAGCCATCCCCATACATAATTATTTAGGCGTAAAAATGGCTTTGGTGAATTCGAAGAGACCTGATATACAAATCTAATCACAAATACTAAATGGCCCTTGTAAATTTTGGTTGTGCTGGGTAAGCAGTTGCAGTTGCACGACTATACTCAATCCCGACTCTGGCGTTCTCGTTCGCGCAGTCTGGGTAATGCCAAGACCAGTTGGAGTGGAGCCTTGGGTCACGGCAGAAAGAGAGGGTTCTTCGCTGGGGCCACTCCGACTGAAGTCTATAGCGTCTGTTCACCAGTAGGTGCGGCTGCAAGTGGGTGTCTGTCTTGGAGAAAGCGGCTCGCTATATAAACGTGTATTCGGTTAAGAAACTACCCCGCTCCCAGCAATGGGTTGTGCGTTGGGTTTGGGATCCGCCACGTAAAAACCACTTCCAGTGAAGAAAATACACAAAGTGTCGGATCGGACCCTCTTTTTGATGACGACCACGGCAAACGTTTCGAGCACTACAATTTGGGGACATTCGCCTGGAATTTCCTTACCCTTAATGGGGAGGGTGCCTCTCCTGGCTGATTGATGTCCTCGTAAGAACAAGAGTTGACATCACCGCCATACAAGAAATGCGTTGGACGGGGCAAGGCAAGAAATGGACATCTACTATAGCTGCCAAGTAAAGGAGCGCGAATTCGGTATTGGATTTGTGGTGGGAGAGGGACTCCGTCGCCGAGTACTGTCATTCACCCCGGTGGGAGAACGTCTCGCCACAATCGGTATCAAAGCAAGATTCTTCAACATTTCGATGATTTGCTGCCCCGACGGAAGAGAAGGACGAAGTGTCTAAGGATAGCTTCTATGAGCGCTGCCCCCGCAAATGATATTAAATTCATACTTGGCCACTTCAATACCAGGGTGGACAAGGAAGGGATCCTTGGAACCACCATCGGAATATGAAATTGCGCACTATTTTCACTTATCATCTACAGAAAGCTTACAGTGAAAATGACAAAGATCGGTTCACTATAACCTATAGCCTCCATACAACTGATTGATCAGAAATGGTGTTTGCTTTAAAACGCTTCTATTCGGACAGCTAAAACTGAGAAATTTCGTGAGCTATTTTCTAAATAATCATACTAAGTCTACTGAGAAAATCGTCAAGATCGGTGCTGTATAAGCCATATCTCCTATATTAGTGATCGTTCAAATACAAGTTTCTGCGTTAAAACTCCTTCATGCAGGCAGCTAAAAACATTAAATTGTGTTACCGGTTTACATACCGATCACATACAGCAGTGAAAATCACATAGCTCGGTGCTTTATAATGTATATCTTCTATACCACGGATTGTTTAGATATGATCCTTTAATAACTGTAACTCCTCTATCTATGTATGCTGTGAATATAAAAATTTTGTTTAGCTCCCAAACAACTAATTTCAAATGCAGTAAAATTTTCTGATGTTTATGAATGGTAGGAAGCCTTCGGCTCTCACTTGTTTTTGTTTACATTTCACTTTAAAATTTCAAACCTTATTTACGTACATATATGGATTCCAGAACCAACAACAAAATACACACAGCTTGCTGATTTTGCTCTGGTGCTATTACGTGTCCAATGTGCTTTGGTGTGAAATCTATATGGAAATTTTGTGTACAGAGAAGATCCTCATTAGGCGAAACTACGCCAAAAAAATTATTGCTGATTGTAAGAAGGATGGCAGCTTCAACATGAGAAACTCCAAATAAGAAAGCTATCAGGAGAATGTTGTTAAAGTAAAGAAGTTCTCAAAGCTCGTTCCGGATGCTATTCACAGCATCGTGCTTGGTCCAAATCGAAAAGTAATCTGTTGAATAATACTCGTACTACAAAAGTAGTCCAATATTTTCATAATGTTTCCCTGCCTAGTGTAACCAATTTTACGGGGTAAAAATGACGAGTACAAATTTATGGAAAATTATTCTAAAATTCTTTGATGTTGCTCCTGAACATTTAGATGCTGCTTTCACAAAAGATCGAAAAATATATTCCAAATTATAATGCTGTTTCAGGGCTAATAAATCTAGGATCATTGAAAAAGTTTTTAAAATCCTTTAGCTTTTGTGGAAAAAATTTGCAAAATAATTTTTTTTTTGTCCCGTATTCGGCTGCCATAAATGTGGTCACCGTAGCTATAGCGGATGGATTGCTCTTATAAATGAGCCTAGTTTTGAATGTGTACGACAATTAAAAAAAAACCAAAAAAAACATCACCTTGTTAAACATAGCTTATAAATTTGATGAATATTTATCAAATACAAAAAAAAAATTTATAAAATTTACAGCTGCAAATTTGTGCACAAATATGCATTTAATAAGATCAACTACTATTTCTACCTTTTATTCTACCATTAATTTGCGTCAAAGCAAAACTGAAGCCACCAACTATCTATGCGCCTATGTGTCACAACTTACCTCCTCTTAACCCATAATTACATCCAGCCTTCAGCCTCGGAGCATACTTAGTAGGTATGTTCCCCTCTCTTGCAAGCCCTTTTCTGCGCATTCCATTTGCTTTCAATGCACTTGCACCGCTGCACAAATTCCCCCAATTCCCCAATTCACTCCTTTCAATTCACTCTACACTTTACACTACGCGTTGGGAAATTTTAAATTAATATTTACTTTAATTTTTTTTTCTCGCTTTATTCTCCGCTGCACACATTTTGTTTTATAGCGAAAACCTATAATCAAATACGATGGCGATGACAACATAAGAGCCTCTAATTACACCCTGTTACCAGCACCAGGCGCTTTGGCTGGGGTGCGAAGGAGGGCCACACAAGTTGTTGCTGTGCTATGTTCGGTATGCTGATGGATGGATGCATGAATGACTGGTTAGTTGTTGTT
>NW_023458556.1:17046445-17061774 GCF_013731165.1 Rhagoletis pomonella
TCGGTATGCTGATGGATGGATGCATGAATGACTGGTTAGTTGTTGTTGTTGCTATTGCTGCACTTTCGTTGGCTTGTTGAAGTACGTACGTAGTTAATGGTTTGAAACGAAGCCATTTGAGTTGGTTAGTGCGCATTATGCCAGCAACAAGCGCCACTTTGCCAAAGCGCCTGATATGAATGGAGGAGCGGCTTTGCAATTTTAACATTTATTGCACACTTTGGCCAAGACGATTTGCCATTTAAGCATTTAATTGCAGTAGCAGGCGGTTGTTTTTGTATTGACGTTTTTCTTTTTCGTTTCGTTAACAAGCGTTCGTTCTATGTAATTTGATTTGAAGCAGCAGCGTTGTAATGTCCATCAAAGCGAATTGTGAGCTGTAATTACATATTTATTTTGATAATCTGATTTGTAAGAATGTAATTTAAATTGTAGCAGATACTAATGAGCTGAGAATCACGTATTCCATTACGTACATATTTATGTAGATACACACATGCATACACATGTGCATGTATGGGACTGTTGAAAACCAGACTCGAGGAAGGCGCTTTTGTTGCTTTACTAACTAATATTTACTATAGCTAAAGCTTAATTTCAGGTTGTATGGTCAGGTGCAATATTTATTCAAACAAATATTTCGTAACCATGTAAAGCAATAGAGCTAGACTGGATATCAGTCCATCCAGCGATCTTGTCAACTGGCATATCGATAGTCAGGTAGCCTTCAATTAGATTGGAACAAGGTTTATAACCTAGGCTAGTTGTGGCTAAAATTGTACACCATTATTTGGGCCTGGAACTTAAGGGATGAACGTGTCAATTGCCTTACATGATATCAAGCGATTAGTCGATTATAAGCAGTCTAAGCGTGAAAGCGTAAAGGCGTAAACAGGGCTACAAAATTGCAAAAACAATAGGGGTATTCTCGAAATCTTGTACGTTGCACGGATTGCACGAAATGCTTAAATACTATTTCGAATTTGCAAGAGTAGGAGAGCACCCCATTGGAAAGTTGTAGCAGGCTTAGGTAGGTAGCTTTTATTTAGAAAAGAGCAAAAAAAGTACAAACATTTTTTTTAGATCAAAAGTAAAACAAAAAAGTCAATGAAAAATTCAAGTTTGGTTTTATTTTAACTTTTATACTTTAATGATTTTTTTCCACTATTTTTGGGTTTGAGAAATGCTCTTGCCGCAGTAGCCGAGTTGTTAGTGGTGCCTACTGCCACTTCAGAGGTTCATGGTTCAATTTCTGTTCGCAGCAACATCAAAAAAAAGTTTTATCAAGTAGCGGTCGCCCCTCGAGCAGACAATGGCAAACCTCTCAGTTTACCTCTGCCACAAAAAACTTTTGTTGTTTGTGTGACAAAATCAAGAAGCAGAACACGAATTGTAGGAGAAGCTCGGCCAAAACACGTAGAAAATGTTTAGCGGCAAACATTCATTTATGGGAATCAAATAAAAGGAGGTTCCCTTAAACTGGAAAAGGCGCTTAAAACTTTTATTGAGAGGTCAAGATTTGTTTTAAATGGAAAATAGCCGATAAAAAAAATCCGGTCTAAAAGATATTCGAAAAATCAAAACCGGTGGAAACCGACTTAGAAAACCCGAATCAATTACCCTAATAAATAGCAAGCAGCAAAAGTTTATGCCAAGTACAATAACAAGATACAGCAAAACATGAAGTGAGAGAAATGAGAGGAATTTGTAGCAGTTCCAACAACAAAACAGCTGGCACAGGGTCGCATTTACCTTGCTACGCTTTCTTGCAAAATATATGCACGGGCTTATACGTTGCTGCTATAGGAAATCTTGTTTCCCATTTATTGTACTAATTATAATCACTGAAATAAATAAATGAAATTAAATTAAATTTTGTTGTTGTGTGTTTGCAAGTTATGCAATCCATGCAACCTGCAACGGCCTTGCAAGATTTCGAGAATACCCCTAATATGTAAGTCATGTGATAGCAAACTCCGCAGTTTCCTGCTTCCCTAAAGAAAGAGGCCTCAGGGCTCTCGGTAGGACTGCTGAGACGACATTGTCTGCTATCAACACACACACACAAAAATAAGGCCTTGTGGAGTGTAAAACCAAGGAAGAAACCGAGGAGCATGTAATCTGTAAGTAAATAAAGGTGCTTTGCTCGGTGAGACTCAACTTCAAATCCTGCAAAGGGCGTCCAAGTGTATTACAGTTTTCATTAGCATGCCAATGCTGTCCAAAACTGCCTCAGGTGTATGAAGAGTTCACAGCCTGCACACGAATGTGTTTACTCTACGGACGTATTCGGTCTATGTGTGGTCTTGTGGGCCAGCCAGTCATTCCCAACCACACCTCCCTCCTTAAGTAAAAGCGATGTGTGATAGAACAAGGGTGTTGAACAGTGCAGTAAGGACGATGGTATGTTATGAAGGGTAACAATGCGATGAATGCATAAATTTAGATACATGCAAAAAACATTTTCACCTATCCCTCTAAAATATATATGTAGGTATATCTGAAAGCTCACTCTATCAAAATCCTGTTGTGGAAAGAAACTGATTAAATTCCGCGAATTTGGTCAATAGTTAGTCAGATCAAAATATGCTTAGGGCTGGTTTCTCCAACTCAACTTGACTTAGTTTAGCCATTTTTGGTACTTAAGTCAAAACTTAGCCTACTTTTTACACAGCTTATTCTTGACCAATAAGTCTAAAAAATTGGTTAAACTAAGTTAAGTTGAGTTGGAAAAACCAGCACTTAATGTCAATTGAAATGTCAAGAAAATAGAGATTTTCATTGTTTCAGTCTAAAGTGGCAGTGGTTGGAAAATGTGAGAAAAATAAAGAAGTAATTCGCTTTGTTTTGCTTTTCTACTTTAAGAAGAGGAAGAACGCAGCGATTACTTTTATTTCTATTGTCACTGCCCCATACACAAAAGTCAACAATTTTTGATTGTTCCAAAACGGATTTCTGTAAGGCCTTTTTAGCGCAAATAGACATTTAATGGTGAATGCCCATTACGCATTTGACACATGAAACGATACTTTCGCTCTGTGAAAGACAACACATCGAGCCCTAACCGCCAAAATAACGTAAGTGACATTTTTTTCAAAATTTTCTTTTTGATGCATGATGATGTTTCTAGAGCGTATAGATGCATTTCTGCATCAAAAAGTCAAATCAATTATTAAAAGATGGGTATCAATCGAAATGAGGATGGAGGTTTTATTTCTGAACTATATTTAGGAGGGTTGCCACGTGTTTAGCAATTCAAAAACAACTTAATTCATCAGTTAATTAAAATATGTATTACAATGCCAGATGAAAGAGATTTCAGAAAATTTTAGTTTGAAAATAGTTTTGAGGATAGTTGCCACCTGTTTCATTTCATTTTCATTTGGAATATTTTTTTTTTTAGGTTTTGAAAAGGCATTTTCACGGCAGTCGGGTTCACTAATTGCTATTATTGTTATTACCGTTTTCATGGACATCAGCTATACTCTAAATACAGTTTTGGTTTTTTGACAGCTGCGCATTAGAAATTTACATAATTTACATACATACATTTGTACAAATGATCAATAAACTCTAGCATATCATACACAAAATTATTATACTGCAGAGTCTATTCAATCAAATTACTTCAGTCAATATTTTTAACATCTGCACAAAAGTAAAATTAATCTTATTATATTCGAATATCATTTTATCTAAATAATCCAATGCAAACCGTCATTTATTTTTTGTTTATGCGTGCATGTCAACAACAACAAAATTCATAAAAGCATAAACATGGTCTCGGGTCTCGCGAATCATAAAAACGCCAATTTGTTATTGTCTAAGTTTAATGTAAATTGAAAGTCTGAAACAGTTAAAAATACAAAGAATAAAATTTGACTTTGGATCATAAAAAAAATCACCATTCAGCTTTCGTTCATCGTTCGTTCACCTGCTTGCATTGTCATCGGTGTTAATGTGATGTTGTGTTTTCACCACCTGCGGCGCTGGAAGCACATCGAAGTGAGACGCCACAAATTCAAAAAAAAAAAACAAATTAAATGAGCGTCTTTTTGTGATTTGGTTTGACCTTATTTTCATTTTTGTTATCAAATACATATTTTTAGAATATTTTAAAGCATCTAAAGCTTATTGCGAGTTTGAAACGTTTCTTAAAGAGGAGTTAAGCGTTATAAAAATTTCCACCTTGGTACATCCTAAAATCAGTCAAAATCGAGTTGTATGTGTAACCTGAGTGAAATGATTTAAAAGTAACTGAAATCCAGTTTCGTTTGAGGAAATTTATTCGGAGCACCGTGGTTGTGACTCAGTGCACGTCAGCCGTTTATCACTGTCGGCACAGTTCTCTTTTAACTTTTGACAAATTCGCAAATAAATTTTAATTAATAAACACAAGTATGTGCGCTTAATTATTAACCGTTTGAATGAGGTGGTACATATATATAGCGAATTTGTTGTTTAACTTTCGCAATTCTTCAAACGTGAGCGTAATTGACAAAATTCTCATGATTTTTTGGTGATGCGCCACAAATTTATAACACAAACCCAAAAATTTAAAACACACACACATACGGCTAAATGGATAATGCACCCCCCCACATGATATGTGCCTATCAACTTTTTATAATCAATTTTTAACTTTATAGCCATTGTTAAGTGTCGCCGAAATTACTTGTTGGCTTTAATTTATATGCCAAACATGTCATGCACCAGTCAGTTGGCCGCGTTGGACATGTCAGCGCTGTCATTTCGGTGAACATAAAATCGTTTGCATGGTTAGGGAACTTACGAGTATATACAGTGACTCAAACAAGTGACCACATGTTGATTTCTTTTAAATATTCACACTGTCTTGCGAGTTAATGTTTTTTGTTTGTAATTTTTTTTATAAGCTGTAACCAAAACCATATAAATTGCAGTTTCAAAATTTATACAAAATTTAGGAAAATTCAACAAATTTTTATAAAAATTTAAACTTTTTAATCTGACTCTTAAGAACACTTTTGAACACTATAGCTCATACCATTTTAGTCTTATGAGATGCAACCGGCTAACAAGAGGCAATTCCTAAAGGGTACCCTATCTTGCCAGCTCATCGGTCATGCAGTTACCCCCGATTTCGCTTTGCTGTGGAACCCAAATGAGCTTAATATCGTAGTTATCCGATGCCGAAAGCTTGCTGTCAAGGATCAAGCCCAGATGTATCGCCCTGTCAACGAGCACTAGTGGGAGACCGCCCATTGAGGGAAGACGGTAATTCGGTGCCGTATACCTCCAAGTAAAAATAATAAGCTCCGTTTTGCTAGGGTTCACATCCGGCAGTCGCTTATCTCCAGAGCCATCAAAAGGTCCTTAACGACAACCCAGTGGGGTACCCAGCGGAATACCTCTACTCACGTATCTTCGGATTGAAGCCCTGCTCCATTCTGCCACAACGGTTCTGTTGCAAAGCAAGCGGGTCGGCTCCGACCCCTAGCTTATTTAGGTAGTTGACGATAGCCTCGGGCAAGATGTTATTAAAAGCCTATTTTATAACAAGGAAAGTAACAACCGCAAATTCCTGCTTTTAAAAGATTGCTCAGTACTAACAACAACCGTGTGTAGGGCCGTTTCAACGGAGCTGACCTTGCTGTAAGCATGCTGCTTCAAGGATAGACGAGGAGAGACTGAAGTCCTTTGGTGAAACGTGCGACACCTTGCCCGCCTTAGGAATAAAAGAGATTCTGACCACACTTCAAGGGTCCGGGACAAGACCCCTAGCTAGCTAGTGGCACGACACGAAAGAGCCAGTGGCTCAAAGAAGGCGATCCTCACTCAAAATATCCACGTTGCTGAGCGCCCAGTTTACATTCTCGTCCCTGATGTATCCCAGGGGAACAAAATTCCGAGAGAGGACTCGTCTAAACTTCAAACATTCCTGGCAACCTTCCATGCTTTAGCAGAAGAATCCCCATGAAGTTTTAATGAAAACGAGAGCGTAGAGTATATATTTCACAACTCAAAAAAATCTGCTTTCAAAATTAAGCGTTTTGGCTAAAATTCGTTTTTAAAGTGCACAAAGGTAAAATAGAATAGAGGGAACGCCCCCTTGAGGATTGCCTTTGGTCATATGCTTACTTATGGACTCATCCCCCCGTTCTAAAAGAAAACTTCTCTTTGCTTAACAAAATCCACCAGTCCCCGTTGCAACACCCAACCCAATGGAGGTACTTAACAACGAAGTTATTTGTACGCGACTCTGCGGAATATGCTTTTGTGGACTTTGGCCCTCTCTCAAAATCCTAGGTTTATTATTAAACCATAGTACGCAAGTTTAAGAAACACATATGTAGATACTCGTTTATTGAATACTAATAATTTAAAATAATTTTATTATCCTTTGATTTTTGTTTTTTTTTTATGTTTACATACACGCATATAATTGAATTATAACTACTACAGATATAATAAATAAACAAAAAAACTTTTAAAGTATTATGTTGGTTTTGAAAATATAAACATCTAAATTTTGTACAGGGCAAGCACCCCTTCATTTTGTTCCATGCACAAAAAAGTCAAAATTTGGTAGAATTTTTCGATAAAAAAAAACGTTTTAATTTTTAAATTCCCATGGATGTCCTTAGTTATTTTGAACGTAGAACAAAATAAAGGGCTGCCCCACGATTTTGATATTTTAAGGACCACCTTAATAATTATGTATAAATAGTTAAATTACAAAGAATAGTACAGTAAAGTGAATGTTAACAAAGTAAAGTGCAAAATAGCAGCAAGGCCCTCAAATTTTATTTTATATAGATAATAAAACATTATAAAGTACACTTAATAAATAAACAGGATTGCCTATTAAGGGCCGTTTGCACCATGTCTAGTTAACGCTAACTGGAAGTACATACATACACTCTTCAGTTAAGTACATCGACTGCTTTATCGATCACATGTTATAGGCTGCGTGTCGATAACGTCGATAAAGTTGTTTAGCTGGTAATTAGAGTTAACCAGGCATGGTGCAAACGGCCCTAAGAGCGTATGTAACTCTTGTAACCGTATACATGTAGTAATAGTGAGCACCCCACAAGAAGGATAATTAATTTTTGATTTAAATATTTATACATAAGCTACTCTTACTTTAAGCGCTAAATGCAGTTGCGTTGTTTTCGTCGTGCCACGGAGGCACTTTCTTCGTTGCAATTAAAAACATAAAAAAAGAATATATATACTAAAAGAACTAAATATTCACTGGTAGGTACCTTAACAGTATACACATACACGCAAATATAAAACCTAAGAACTGAATTTATTTTCCAGAATATTCATTCGTTAATTATGTAACAACTAAAATAGAAACTTATCTAGTTTTTATGCTGTTTTCCATTTCAATCAGCCACTTTGCATATTCATTAATACAAGCTAAATTAAAAGTACCTAAATATTTATAAGTAACTTGCTTCGCTTAAATGTAAATTAACTAAATTAAATCAGGGAAATCTTATAATTCTTCCAAACAACGCGCATTGGTGAGCATAATTCGCGTTAAACGCCACACTTGCTTCGCCGCATTTTCCAGCGCCCCTGGCGATTTGCCCTTGAAGAGGTCCATATTCGGCAGGAAATAATGTGGACACCGACGGCATTGCAAGCAGGAAATCAATTGCAAGAATATGCCGTTAATGCGATCAGCAATACAATTCTCTTCCCATTCCATTTCACGCGGATGTTTCTCACACTCGTACAACAATAATGTCTTAAGGTGATACGATGTCACTGGGTTGCCGGGCAAATCCAAATGGCGATCGCGAAGGGTCTTTAGAATACTTAAGCAACGTCGTCGACTGGCACCTGAAATGAGAAGGTAGAATAATTTGTTTGATTTAAATATTTTATATTATGTTTGTATGTAAATACGTATATATGTATGTATATTAGGGTGGTCTTTAAAAATCAAATGCACGATTTTTTTCAGTCTCAACCCTTCAATCGGTAACGCCACTGTGATAGATATCACATATAAATCTTGGTTCCGATTGGAGTCGATTAAGGCGTATCGCAAAGCTGATGTAAAAATTTGCTGCCTACATTTAAGGCCCACCCTAATGTATGTAGACTTGAACTTATTTTATGAACGACGCAGTGAGAAAATGTAATGTATCGTAATCGAAAAAATAATCAGTAAAACAACCTTTTTTACATTCCAAAATGCATTTTTTCCCCAGAGCGATGTCCTAAGTGCATTCAATTACCTAGTATCGAGAAATGAATGTGTTTTAATATGAAATTTTTGGAACTTTTTGAATACATTAGAATGCTGATTACATAGTTAGCAGTAATATTATCGAGAACGCATAAGAAATACATTATATTATTTATCACGCATGTAATGCATTACTACTTTTCCGATTGGGGTGCAAACAAACATATTTGCCTAGATTTTAACTATGTAGAAGAAAAAAAATAGCCTCCATTCAAAAATTTCTAAATTTCGAATGATTTCAATAAGATTACTCCTCAAAAAAGTTCACCGTAGAACCCTAAGGGCCGCTTTCTCAATGTCTGAAATAAATGTATCGGCATTTAAAATTTAAGTGTTGGAAAACTCAGGATTAATAATGTCTTTGGTAAAAAAAATTACCTTCCCCTTTAAAGTGGCCTTCAAAAAAAATGTTTAATAGTTTAAAACATATATTTTTGCTGTTCTGTCGCCAAGCAATACATTTTCAAGAATCGAAAATTGTATTAAAAATTTTGTTTAAAACCATGCAATGATATTTTCAGGTAAAAAATTCAAAATTTTGATGTTTGAGCCCATTTTAAAGGTCAAGGTAATTTATTTTATCAGACGGGACTATGCTTCCTGTATTTTCTATCATTTAAGCTTTAAAAGAGGGACCAAAAATAATTTTTTTTTTTTTTTTTTAATTTAACCAAAAAATCAACAAGTTCTAAGCGTCGCGACGCGTGGTAAAACAATTTTAACTATTCTCACATATTTGCATACTGCATGTTACAATGATTTTTACTTCTCGATTTTAAGCAATAAAAATTTAAAAAATATAATTAATATTCTACTTTTGTTTTTTTTTTCAAAGAACATTATTAGTTGATACTTGATTTTTATTTACATACATATGTAAATATGTATATAATAAGCGAAGGGATTGTCCAGGATATTAGATCTGCAGCGTTCGCTCGATTCTCAGAAATGGGGTGTCAAATTTAGGCGCTTGGCCTGTAGATGTGCGATAAGGTTTTACTTTTTCAAATTATTTAATAACTAGCAGACCCGGCGAACTTCGTCCCGCCCAAAATTTTTATATATTTTATTGAAACTTTTTGGTCCAACATTTTCACCAACAATTCACGTTTATGATTTTCTTTGGCACATTTGTCTGCTAAGATTAAGGTTTGGTGGTCATTTGCCGCTTTAAATAACCTAAGGAAAGTGTTATATCCATTCTTGAAATTCTCCAGTTGTGCGGCATTTCATAGCACGGTTATTCGCAAAGCGAAATACATTTTTTCCTCTTCACTCCCTGGCGGCAACAATGACCCGGTTCTATAGTGAGTGTCCTAGAAGCTTTACAGTATAGTAGGTGGCAATTTCAAAATGGGTGCGAATCATTGTTCTACGGAAATGCAATATACATATACTTATTTCAGACGAATTACCTTAAAAGTTTGAACGCATAATAATATTGGAAAATCACATCCAATGGGCCAATCGCAACGCAGGAGCGTTCGATATACTCAATGGTGCAACAGGTCGATTTAATCTGACCTTCACGGCCCCTTTTCTCACTTGGCTATTTTTAGTAATAGCTCGACTTCAGCACCACTTGGAAGCACGTTTTTGCAATAGTATTGCATACATATTTAAAATGTTAGCCAAATCGGATCATAAATAAGATTTTTAGTAATAACTCAACTACAGCGCCAACTGTCGGATTAAATTGTGAAACTAAACCATCCAGAGACCCACTCAAATACACAAAAAGTTTCGTTAAAATCCGTACAACCATTTAGGAGGATTTCACTCACAAACACACCTACAGAAGAATAAAAAAATTCATTCAAAGATAGCTAAAGGTCGGTACGTTTGTAGGCCTCACACCCCTTTTCAAATAACCCAAATTTTCTCCATGAGTATGGGCTTGATTTCAACTATATACATATCTCCATACGAAGTTCCAGTACTGTACCGTGAATACTTTCAGAGATATGCAGTATAAAAATTCGATTTATATGGGTGGTGCCACGCCCCCCTTTCCAACAGCTGCCCTCTTTCTTCATGAGTATGCGATTGATTTCATATAACCATACCAAGTTCCGGAACTCTACCATGAACACTTCCAAAGATAGGCAGTATGAAAAATTCGGTTTGTATGGAAGATGCCACGCCCCCTTTTCCAATAGTTCCAATTTTTCTCAAAGAGTATGCGATTTATTTCGTACATCTCCATACAAAACTCTAGAACTCTACCATGAACACTTCCAAAGATAGGCAGTAGGAAAAATTCGGTTTGTATGGGAGATGTCACACCCCTTTTTACAATAGCTAAAATCTTTCTCCAAGGGTATGCGATTGATTTCGTATATCTCCATACCAATTTCCAAAACTCTACCATGCACACTTTCAGAGATATGTAGCATGAGAAATTCGGTTTGTATGGGAAGTGCCACGCCCCCTTTACATATAGATTTTTTTCAGCCTAAAACCATCCTTGGGACACGTGCGGTAGGTGGCAGTTTCAAAAAAATCGGTTCAGCCGCTCTCGAGCCTTGCGAAAACTAACAAACGGTTCTAAATATATATTAGTTGATATATATTATATATTATAATTATATTTTGACAGTATCCGTTGTTTCAGATTGGCGCAAAAAAATCTTGCCTAGTGACGAATTCGCCCCTTGATATGGTCGTTACTTAAAGCTATTTATATTCGAAATTGCATGAAAATTGGAAAACAGGAATCTGTAAGCTTATCCAGGCAAAAAGCTACCTACGTACCGAATTTTAAGCAAATCGGACCATAAATACGATTTCTTCGAACAGATCGGTCCCTGGTCCACTTCTCGGACAAAATGGATCATATATGCTAATATATGCTAAAAAGCTACTTACGTACTAAATTTTAAGCACATCGGACTATAATAAGATTTATTCGAATAGACCGGTCCCTGGTCCACCTACTCGAAAAAAAGTAAAATTTTTTTAGCCTAAAACATGGTGGTTACCGAAAGCTATTTGTATACAAAATTTCATGAAAATCGGACCAGCCGTTCGCGAGATTAACTGTTATAAAAAAAAGGGACTTCTCTATATATAATTAGTATAGATTAATGTCATCATATCCGTACCGTTCATTCGTAATAAAGGGAATTAGGTAAGAGAAATATGTATAATCATATGGATGACAAACGAAAGATGTTTTGGACATATTTTGAACCTGCTTCAAATGTCGAATTTACTTAACTTAGTTAATTATATGACATATCAAAATATGGATGTCAAACGAAAGAGTATTATAAATCTCTAGTTTGAACCCTAAGAATATTTTTGGGATGTTGGAAGAGGGTTGCAACCTGTTTAAAAACGGAAATAACTTAATTAACAGGTTAAATGAAATATTACAACATAGTGGATGTCAAACAAAAGGGATCTTAAAACGATTTATTTTGAAATAACTTTGAAGAGGGTTGCCACCTGTTTAAAAAGTTAAATTCAAATTATTTAATAAGATAAATGAATTATTAAAATATGGGTATTAATCGAAGGGGATTTGAACAAACTTTATTTCTGAGCTATACTTAGAAGCATGGGCGTAGCTAGGTAGGGGCAGGGGGGGGGGGGCCGGGCCCCCCCCTAACTTTAAAATTTTTGCCTAGATATTCAAAAATACTACCACGAAATGCTTGCTTGATAATTTCGGCCCCCCCTAAATTTCAAGGTTTTTCCTATATATATACTGTATAACAAATTATACTCCCAACGCTAACTAAATAATTAGTAAATTGATTTGAAAAGTAGATATGTGGATCATCCGGTTCTGTATCAAGTTATTATCCCTAACTTCAAAGCACTTCCATTTTAAAAGGGTAAAAAGCTGGCTGCAGTCCACAATGAGCAAAAATTGATTGAACGGAAACTATAAATAAATTTATAGTTCAATTGTTTATTACCTTGTCTTTAGGTTTGTGTCTTTACTAAGCGGTTGGGTGAACAGCCAAGACGTTTACTTCTAAATCAAGTAATATATTTAGCATAAATAAATATACCAGCCTAAAAAATCTGCGTACTCAAAATGTTCAATACGCCCTCATACTTATACATACATACATATGTATGTATATCATTTAACGTTTTGTCCGGCTATTTGGTTTATTATACAGGTATGTAGAGCGAATTTAAAAAAATTCATCAGGGTTTAGTTGAGATATTCGCTTTTGGCCACTATGTTTTGGACATTTCCCAGTACTGCAAAGCTTTTGACGGCCATTCACCTGGGAGTGGCCAGAAGTGATTCGTGTGCTTACGGTTCAAATCGCAGCTAACTACGTCCGGATATTTATATCCATGAATACTCTTCTGGGTAGCGACCGAACGCTAGTTTAGCCTCTGCCTAGCCTCTGCCCGGCTGGTTGAAGTCCTAGGGAAAATAAAGGCTGACATCAGCTCCATCCACGAAATGCGATGGACGGGGCGAGGAAGGTAAGCGTGAGCCTTGCGACGTCTACTACAGTTGCCACGTAAAGGAGTGCAATTCGGTGTTGGATTTGTGGTGGGAGAGAGACCGGCGTTCACTCCAGTGGACGAAAGTCTAGCCACAATCCGCATCAAAGCGAGATTCTTCAACATCTCATTCACATGTGCCAATGCCCCGATGGAAGAGAAGGACGAGGCATCCAAGGCTCTCTTAGCTTAGAGCGTACATATTAGCGCTGCCCCCGACACGTATAAAAATCGTGCTTGGCCATTTAAATGCCAAGGTGGGCAACGAAGGGATCTTTGGTGCCAGTGTCGAAAAAATCAGCCTCCACATAGAAACGGTGGGCTGAGGATGATCCACTTCGCCGGGGCCCGAAGCTTGGCAGTATGTATTACTGGGTTCTAGCATAAAAACATCCATCAAGCTATTCTCATTTTCGTTGTTGGTGTTTCCTACAGGGTAGGAGTGTGATGTATTGTGGAACGATTTTCCGTCGTCCCTTGTCAAATTTGGTTTGGAGACAAACCGGTTTCGGCGTTGTTCCATCTTCAGTGTCATTTTTCGTTCTCTCAAGCTGCATGGATGTCTCCACATCGAAAAACGGGAAACCAAATCGAGCATGTTGTGATAGACGGAAGACATGCTTCCATGTTTTAGATGTACATACGTACACTCCGAGGGCCAAACATCGACTCGCACTACTATATTGATGCATCCAATATACGACCTAACCTCGGAGAAGCAAAAAAAGGGCCCCCAACAATGCAGGGAAAGTTCAACGTCGAAAAGCTGCAATCAAAACAGACGGCCAATGGATTCGGCGCTCGACCCTCACACCTGCTGTGACAGAGCACTCTTCAACAAACCGACTTGCGCGAGCAGTGGAACCACATTTCCCGCTAATTACTGGTACGATCACGAGTGTGAGAAAATGCTTGAAATGCTGTCCGACAGAAAAAACACCCGAAATTTTTAGCAGAGAGTTGAGCGACTTACGGAAGGTTTCAAGACTCTTGTATGAACAACCATGGCGACCTAGTGACCGATGTCCAGAACGTACTCAGATTATGGAGGGAACACTTTTCGACCCTTTTGAATAGCGGAAGCACTTCGAGGTCCCAGTCGATGACGATGGAGTCGATATCCCAGCGCCTGACTATGAAGAAAAGTGCCAAAGCTGGTTGAGCTGACGGCCTGTCAGCTGAGCTATTTAATTACGATGGCAAGGAGGTAATAAGGTGCATGCCCGACGACTGGAATTCAAGTGCGCTCTGCCCAATCCACAAGAAAGGCGACCCCGCCATGCGTACCAACTACCGCGGGATCAGCCTTCTAAGCATAGGTTGCAAGGTCTTATCGAATGTATTGTCTACCATAGACCAGGTATTCACAGTACGCCGAATCTTGGAAAAGACCCGCGAGAAAATGTTCCGCACTCACCACCTATTTGTCGACTTTAAAGCCGCTTTCGACAGTACTTAAAGGTATATGCCGCTATGTCTCTCATACGCCTGTGAAAAATGACGTTGAGTAATACCACCAGCTCTTCTCTGTTGCCTTTCGCCACCAGACGGGGTTTCAGACAGGGCGGCTCTCTTTCATGTGGCTTCTTTAATCTGATGTTGGAGAAGATAATAAGATCTTCAGAACTGAACCGCTTAGGAACAATTTACTACAAGAGCGTACAATTGCTGGCTTATGCCGATGACACTGACATCATCGGTAAGAAAAACCGCGAAGTCTGTCCTGACTTTTCCAAGTTGGACAAGGAAGCAAAGCGAATGGGTCTGGTGGTAAACGACGACAAGACGAAGTATCTCCTGTCATCAAACAAACAATCAGCACATTCGCGCCTGGCACCCACGTCACTTTTGACAGTTATAATTTCGAGGAAGTAGAGAATTTCGTTTACTTGGGAACCAGCATTAACACCTGTAATAATGTCAGCATGGAAATCCAACGCAGAATCGCTCTTGCCAACAAGTGCTGCTTTGGACTGAGTAGGCAATTCAGGAGTAAAGTCCTCTCTCGACGTATGAAAACCACACTATAAATCACTCATCATGCCCGTGCTGGTATGTGGCGTATTAAAATACAGCGGCTCAACTGGCTTGATCATGTCGTTCGAATGGACACCGACGCCCCAGCTCTGAAAGTATTCTGGCTTCACTTGGCATTTCTAATAGGCGTCAGTTGGTCAAAATCGCTTTGGCGGTTACAGCGCCAAAAAGGAAGAAGAGGAAGAGAATAGATCTATAACCTTATCAGTCACACAGTGTTTAATCCCGACGAAATCCTTGACGGTGGTGCCGGGAGGGGAACGGTACATGACGGTAGGAATTTTAGTTTGGGTTAAAGTCTCACACGGAAGGGGTTAGGCTTTCGATGCTTCCTCCTCGTAAAATAAACATGCTCAGTAAAAAGTTAACAATTTAAATCGACGAATAGTTTTATATCAACTTTTGTGAACTTCTGTTTATTTGTTTTTTGTACAACATATTTACCTTTATTGGTTACAATAATTTAAGCTATAATAAAAAAAATTTTAGTACATAAGTAAGTTATTGGTTTTGAATTTTTTATTTTGTATGGGCCCCTCCCCCCCCCCCCCCCCCCCCCCCCCCC
>NW_023458556.1:17061874-17064515 GCF_013731165.1 Rhagoletis pomonella
GCAACTAACTTTAAAGTCGACTTTATTTTGACTATGACTACGGGCCATTGTAACTGAAATGGAAAAAGTCGTGACTAAATTTTTTTTATCTTTTCATAATATGATGTGGGAGTCGTAATTCGATGAAATCCATCATATCAATCAAAAACTAAATTTTAATTTTTTTATTAGTTACGACGTTTTGTATTTCAACGACGATGTTTGTTACGGCTTTTTGCATTTCAGGTAACGGTATGTAGTTCTGTATGCTAGTTCTAACAAAAGTACTTCAATAAAGTCTACTATTTTCTTTACAGTGTAAAAGTTTTAAGGCCTATGCAAAGCTATGTGGTGTGTGGCTCACAAACTGTCATTTTGCAGTTGGTCATTTCACTAGTAGATGTCGCAAAAAGCAGCTGGTGCAGGGCGCACAGGCAATTCTGGAGCTGTTAATGTTTTCGCAATACTGTTGCGTAAAATATGTGTTTTTTAAAGCAAAACACCTGCACCACTGCGACAAACCTGGGATCAAGTTTGAAGAAGCTAGGAATTTGTTTGTTGTTTTGGTCAGCTGAATGCAAGCACGCTGACTGGCGTTTAAGTGTGCTCTGCCCAATCGACAAGAAAGGCGGCCCCGCCATATACGCTCCAACTACCGCGGGATCAGACTTCTAAGCATACATAGGTTACAAGGTCTTATCGGGTATATTGATTCACAATACGCCAAATCTTGTAAAAGGCCCCCCGATAAAAGGATCGACAAAACACCATGGGCCCTATGAATAAAACTAAGCAATTGCTTTTTCTTAAAATTTCAGACAATTTACTTAAATTTAAATTTATTTGAACAAATCGAGTAAAAAGTCTGAAACTTTAAGTTTTTTTAATACGGCCCCATTTACATATGTATTTGTCGATTTCAAGCCGCGATACCAGCTGGAGAAAGATTTGGCTTCACTTGGCATTTCCACTTGGTACAGACTGCTTCGCTGGACTGAGCAAAAATTGCTTAGGCGGCTACAGTGTCAATATAGAAGAAAAACTAAAAGTGTAATAATAGATAGGGGTTAAATTTGTTTGTATTTATATAGTTACGAAGCTAATAGCCGAAGACAGCAGCACTGTCCCCTTACTGGCTTAACTTACCTTTTCAGTCGGAAAAATTGAACTTCCGAGAATAAAACCACAACACAAAAAAAAGCTAAATTCCAATACTTAGTTTGACTATTAAAAGATTTTATTATTTGTTTCATAGTTCAAAATCTTCATTGTTTATTTGTTCAATTAATTAAAATTTCTAATTAATAAATAATTCTTAATTTTGAGTAACTGTTATTAATTGTGTATGTAAAGTATGTACTTGTAATTGGTATTGATTTCGCAATTTTTGTATTTGTTTTTTTTTTTGTTTGGTCATTTAAATGTCGCTGTTTATGTTGTTGGTCTTGTGGTTGTTGTTGTTGTTGCGACAGTTAAAAGTTTCATATCCTTGCCAATATGACACAAGTGACTTTTGATCGATCTGTGCATGTATGTATATATATACACATATGTATGTATGTACTTGAGTGTGATTTTATGTACTTCAATCATACATTATCTAGCATATTTTGTTTGCCTCGCATTTTTAGACTTCTTTTGTTTGTATTCACTTGTGTACGATATTCGATTTTTTGCTCTTTTGATATTGCACTTACACACGCACAAAGTTATGTATACATAAGTATGTATGTAGTTAAATATGTACTACATATGTATGTATATGTAATACCTGGTACATAAGACTAGAGGTCTGTACATATGTATGTATGTGTATCTAAGTATATATGTATGTATGTATGTTATTATATACGTATTAATTGTACGTAAAATACGTATTTAGTTTTTTTTTTTTTTTAATAAATCATTTAAAGATTTTTTGAAATTGAGAACGGTAAAATTTTCGCTGCAAGAAAATACTATATGTACGTATACCACTTTTTTCGAAAATCGTATTTGAAATATACGCTGTATACTTGTGTAGGTAATTTTGTGTATGTTCTTTATGTCGAGTACATTTTTGCTAAATACTTTATATATGTATGTTTGTATGTATGTAGGTATCAGTAACGGAAAAAGCTTTGATTGCTCTTTGTCTTTAATTTAAGTATTTCTTTTTTTTGCTTATTTTGTGTACCTAAGTTAGTTGTAGAAATTTAAGATTTCCAAGTTTTAAAAACGCTTCTGCTGAAATATATGGAAATATTGAGAAAATTTATATGTAAATTTTAAAAAGTCATACTAGATAAGACTGCAAGAATTAAATCAAAATAGTGAAAAGAGACAGAGAGAGAGAGAGCAGCAGAAGAGGGAGTGAGTAAGAACGAAAAGCCAGCTAACAGCCTTCGTTGAAAACATTTCAATTTTACTTTTAAATAGTTAAAAATTTTATTTATTTAACGCAATTGCATTTGAGTTATATTTTTATTTAGTTTATTAATTAATTTTTTATTTTTATTAATGACTAATTGTTATTAGTTTTTCGCCCTAAAAGTAGACTATGCTTTTTCAGGCGTGTTCCATTAGCAATGCGACAACAAAAGTTATTCTACACGCTTGTTGTAAGAAGGTTCTACTTTTAGGCTGCAAAAGAGCGAAAAGTAATTGAATAAGTAACGGTATA
>NW_023458556.1:17064615-17071877 GCF_013731165.1 Rhagoletis pomonella
ATTGGTTTAGATTTTTTTTTGTATGCCCCCCCCCCCCCCCCCCCCCCCCCCCTAAATTTCGTTCTGGCTACGCCCATGCTTAGAAGTGTTGCCAAGTGTGTAAAAAATCAAATTCAACTTAATTTATCAGTTAATTAAGATATGTATCCCAATGTCAGATGAAGTAAAGCAGACGAGGGTTTTAAAATACTTTTGAAAATTATCTATATGAAGTACATAAATACTGGAGTCAAACTTAATTATGTTAATAAATCTTAATTTTTTCTATTATGTAGAAGCGTTTGAAGAGGGTTGCCACGTGTATAAAGTTCGTAAATTACTTTAAAAAATAGAATATAACGAAGAGAAATTTGAATTTGAGTACCATTTAACCCATTTCATCAAACTGGCACTAGAATTGAATAATTAATGGTAGATATCTATTGTTTTTCTGAAGAGTGTTCGATAACGAAAATTTCCAAATTATCTTTAAATTCTGGATTTTGTACTATCGATAAAATTAAAGAGATTGCAAATGTGCTTAACGTAAAAGATGATATCTTAAATATTATTTTCGATAATCTAAGCACGGAAGATAGCTAAATTTATTTGATGAATACATGAAAATTTTTGATTTTATGCCTACGGTAAAAATTCAAAGACACCCTCTTCTGCATTCCGTGCCAAAGTGCATTTGCCGAAAGAGCCTTTTGCGATCATGAATGCAAAAGTGCTGTGTGCAAAGAGGTCGGTGCTTCAGTAATTTAATAAGAATAGACCCAAAACTAAATTTAAATGAACTATTTTCTCAGTGAGCAACACTTTTGTAAACACGGGGAGATACTCTTACTTCGCTTTGGCCTAACAAGAAATCAAGGCTAGTAAACAGATAACTGTCTTTAGAAACAGTCTTATGTAAATTGATATGAATGGCTTCTCGACAAAATCTATGCCCTCTTCGTTGCGAAATTTTCTTATTCCATGTATTCTCGTTGGGTACACTACAATTTCAGTTTTGATAAAAAGCGGAATTATTTGATTTTGCCGGGTTTGATATGCAAATGAACCTTTTTCAAGTATTCCAAGAAATTAATTGTCTAACGATTTTAAGGCACAAGTGAAAGTAAAAGATAAAATTTTTGTAATCGATAGTCAACTGAGTATGTAATTCTAAAGCTTCTCAAAAATAGAGAATATATGTATGTGGCTTTCCATCTGTGTTTTTTTTTTGTATATCAACTGCATGAGTTAATCAAATTTTAATTGCGTTTTCCCACAAAAGTAAAATTTTTAAATAATTCTCTATATTATTAAACGTGCGATATGTACATAAGTACTTATCGATCGAACCTCGTATAACTGCTGTATGTTCCCCCCCAACCATACAGATAACGCCTAGTTCCTATTCACCACAATCGCCCGGCGTAAAAACCCAAACAAATTATGGCGTGATTTGATCGAAGTTCAAGAGATCCGCGTATCTGATATTTAGCGCATAATAATCATAAAAAATATGTTCACTGCGCTACAAATAGCACTTTCAGTTTCCATTTCATACACTCGCATCTCTTTCCGAGGCACTACCGACGGTAAAACGTCAAATATGCCATGGCATTTCATGGCGCTTTGAAGGTAAATATGTATGTACCTAGTGGCTTCTTTGCAATCGCTTATCGCCGTCGAACGAGTATTAATATGTTCTGCCGGCTGACAGTTTTACGAGCGGATTTTTCATGTAACGCGCTGTGTATTTTACGGCTTGTTTGCCTACCAGCAGCAAATAACTATTAAAGTTCTTGATCGATACTACAGACATACATACATACATACATGCAAGCTTAACTATGTACATAAATATTTATTATGGTAGACCCAGATTTGTTTTCTAAATAATAAATAAATATATTTACTTGGTTTATTTTCTAGTCACTTGGCTGTGCTTAGGAAGCGATAATTGCATGTTGAACTTAAAGCAAAAAAAAAACACAAACATTTTATTATTGGCCATAAATTATTCATTTGTTAATGATTAGTGACATACATACGTCATAATATGCAGTCTTTGCACACTTAAAAGCTCTGTTGGAATTTCCAGAGATTCTTGACAATTGAGCTATGTAAGTACGCATGTCTACTCTAAGTAAATATGTAATCAATTACCGTTGCACAGTGATTAAAAATTGGCATTTTATGTTCACAATTCACTGGAGCCTTCACTTGTCACTCAATTTGATGAATTTTTTTTTTTAAATGAGATCTAATCAAATTTTCGAGAGATCAGTTGAGTCCGATTTTTGAACTTTTATTTGTTTGTATTAATTTTTTTTAGTGAAATGTGCAGAAAAGGTAGCAATTTTGAAGAAACTCGATTCTCCTGTTCAAGTAAATAAATGCTACACAATAAAAACTAGTGGAAAGCAATTGTAGGATTCTCCCAAAACCGAAAAAAGTAAAAAAAAAATGATTTAAAGTTTTATTAAAACTTTTCAATGGCAATTTTTTCTGCACTTTGCACTGAAAAATTTAATACAAACAAAAATTCAAAAATCGGGCTCAACTGGTATTTTGAAAATTTGATTAGCTTTCATTAAAAAAATAATAATCAAATTGAGTTAAAAAGGAAGACTCCAGTAAATTTTGAACACTTAATTCCAGTTTTGAAACACTGTGCGTTGGCGCTTTGGAGATAATGGAATTTTCATAATTTTTAGAAATAATTGCAAGGTTACAAAAATATTAAAGGAAACGAGAAAGAGGTTTAGTTTAACAATGACAGAAGGCAGGAGGGTTGCCACCTGTTTGAAAAATTTAATTAAAATAAATTGATACGATAAATTGAATATGACATTATGGGTATCAAACTAAGGAAGTTTATGAAGGCTTACAGCCGAACAATTTATTTCAGTTAAATATATAAGATAAATTAAATATTACAATGTTTGCTCAAAAAGGATAACAACCGAATACATTTTTGAGTTAGGTTGACACCTGTTTGAAAAATTTATTCTAATTAAATTGTTAAGGTGAATTAAATACTACTACATCAGACTAAAGAGGTTAAGGAGAGTTTATTGTAGAAAATATTTTTGAGTAGAGTTGCCACCTATTTGAAAAATTTTATTCAATGAAATTTATAGTCTTTGATTTAGAAATATTTTTAAATTTTTTTACAATACAGAGATTCTACGATTTATGTGGAAGCTGCCAACATAAAGAGTTCAATTGAGGATTATAAGTTTTGAGAAATAAGTGCTCATTGATTCTGCAAGAATGAAGAATGGTAGCTGAAAATGTTGGTTCCTTAGATAATTAAACCAGAAAATGAACGAGGTAACTGTGTTGGACTGGCTTATTGGAAACATGACGTGACGATTTTAGGCTCCCAAGAAACTTAGGCCAACATTAAGTCTCTTTTCTTTTGGAAATATCTTGGGTTAAACGAGAAACACTGCAAAAACAAGCAGAACCCGTCTGTGAGCTCTGAATTCCAGTTTCCACAATTTTGTTTTTGTCGATTTTATCGCAAAAATTAGACATTTAAGGACTATTAACTAAATATATGTAGGGAACTAACATTTATCAGCTTATCTTATATTTATAATTAACATTTTAATAAAAAAAATTAAATTCATTATAGAAACAAATATTTTGCGATATTTGCGCTAGAAACTACTCCTTCGTTATAGGTTGTTATACGTTAAAGAAACCCTAAATGGAAACTAACAATTGATAACATGCTTTTACATTAATACAATTTATGTACAGGGGCCCGTGCTTTTTCAGTCCGGGGCCCGAGTTTTCGCTCGACGGCCCTGAGTTATATAAATTTAAAGCAGACGCATGAAGTGACGTTACCGAAATTTTGTAGCCGATTTTATTAACAAAACCGTAACAGGAATTACCACTTAAAACTTTGTTTACCAGAATATACCTGCTTATTATTTTTATTATTTTTTCAGTGGAAATACATTTTATTTAAGTTTAATCGTAATAATCTTTAATACTCCAAAATACCTGGGAAGTTATGCTACATATGTTTATACCTGACCGCACTTGTGCACAAGGGTATATTAACTTTGTTCACATAACGGTTGTTTGTATCAGAAAAAACGAATCGAGATAGATATAGACAAATGTATACATAAATGTTCAGAATGAATAGAGAAGTCGATTAAGCCATGTCTGTCTGTCCGTCCATCCGTCTGTAAATCGAGTAAAAATTGAGATATCTCAACGAAATTTGGTACGTAAGTTTCTCTTTATCCAAGGTAGGTTAGTATTGAAAATGGGCGAAATCGGACTGTAACCACGCTCGCTTCCCATATAACGGTATTTTCGAAAAATGCGAAAACCGCACTATTTCAATAAATATTGAATGCAAATAATTGAAAATTGGTATATGAAGCAGAATTTCGGTAAAAATAGTATTATTAGAAAATCTTTGGAAAATGGGCGTGATCCCGCCCACTTGCGATGAAACGCTGTATCTCAGTAGCGGCTTCACCAAACCTTACCAAACTCGGTACGAGCCTTGCCTAGGGTCTAGCTAAGAAATCTGTTAAAAATATTGGCAATCGGGCAATAACCGCGCCCATATAACGGTAATTTACAGAAACAAAAAAACTGCGATAAATCAGTAACTACTGAAGCTAATTGACTGAAAATCGATAATTACAATAACTACTTAGCAGAAAATTAGATTATTATACATTTTTGGATTATGGGCGTGGCGCCGCCCCCTTATGACCACAAATGTGTATCCCGGTAACCGATTCATCAATTTCTACCAAGCTCGGGGCACTGAATAACCTTAGTACAAGAAAAAAATTTGTTGAAAATTATTCAAATCGAACTAAAATTACACCCACTTCCCGTATAATGGTAAATTTCAGACATCCGAAAACTTCAACATTTCAATAACTGAGGACATTAATTTACTCCAAGTTAATAGTTGCAACAATCTCGTAGCAATAAATAAGACTGCTATAGACTAGATGTATTAGTTAGTCCTGAAACAGTATACTTTTAGTAACATCACAAATTTGTGGGATAATATTCTTTAGATTTTTACCCCGTAAAATTTGTTAGAAAAATTCGTTAAACTTTTGTATAATAAAGTGAAATTTTAAGTCGCTAAGGCGTACCATTAATTTTAGTATTTTTTTTTTTTTTGTTGACGGTGTTACGCATTTTTTTCATACAAAGTAACTATGTTCGACAATTTTTTTGAAAGAGAAGCAAGTGAGCAGCACTTTCCACTCGCACTTTAGTAAATATACTCAATTTTAATGAGTTACAAAACTGCAAACAATTTTTTTTTTCTAAAGATTCTAATTAAAAAGTTCGACATTTTGGTGAAAAATTTCAGAATTAATTTTAATAGTTTTCGCACAAAGTTGGAAATTTGGTATTGTATGGTTGTTGTAGGGAAAAAACCTTTACTTTCATAAAATAAATAGTAAACATTAAATAAACTAAGCAAAAATAGCCAAAACTTACTAAATTGTCGAGTCCTAATTTCTATTTTGGCCACTGTATGTATACCTCGATTCGAATCACAGAAAATAATAACTGTTTATGGAGTAAATTACGATCATATACCCACATCATCGTTCATAGGCATGCTATCCTAATCAGCGAATACGGGACAAATGCAAGACATTAAAAGAAATACAGAACATTTGGCGTCCCGTATAAAGTAAATAGATTACCAGGACAATGGGTCAAAAAAGAGGACTGTCCCGTATAGTACAGGACGGATGGTCACCGTACCTATACCCCGCAATGTCTGAATTTGGCATCCCCTCGAAACTGATACGGTTGTGTAAAATGACGTTGAGCAATGCCAAAAGCTCCGTTAGAATTGAGAAAGAGCTATGCGATCCATTTGCTACCAAACGGGATTTCAGACAGGGTGACTGCCTTTCGTGTGATTCCTTTAACCTGATGTTGGAGAAGATAATAAGAGCCGCAGAACCGAACCGCTCAAGATCAATTTTTTACAAGAGCGTGCAATTGCTGGCATATGTTGATGACATTGACATGATCGGTATAAAGAAGCGCGAAGTCTGTTCTCCCTTTTCCCAGTTGGAAAAGGAAGCAAAGAGATTGGGTCTGGTGCTAAATGAAGACAAGACGAAGTATCTTCTGCCATGAAACAAACAATCACCGCATTCGTGCCTTGGCACCCACCTCACTGTTGACAGTTAGATATAATTTCGAGAAAGTGGAGAATTTTGTTTACTTGGGAACAAGCATTAACGCCGATAATAATGTCAGCATGGAAATCCAATGCAGAATCACGCTTGCCAACAAGTGTTACTTTGGGCTGAGTAGGCAATTCAGAAGCACGAAAACCACACTCTATAAGTCACTCACAGCATCCGATGAGGCGGCTCTTGGAGTGTTTCAGAGAAAGATTTTGCGGAAGATTTACGGGCCTTTACGCGTTGGGGACGGCGATTACTGCAGACGATGGAATGATGAGCTGTATGGGCTTTACAACGACATAGACGTAGTGCAGCGAATTAAAATTTAGTGGCTCCGCTGGCTTGGCCATGTCGTTCGAATAGTCTCCGACGCTCCAGCTCTGAAAGTGTTCATTCGGAACCCACTGGTGGTAGCATCCCTCCTGCGATGGAAAGACCAGGTGGAGAAGAACTTGGCTTCACTTGGCATTTCCAATTGGCGTCAATTAGCACAGATAAGAAACGACTGGCGTGCTGTTTTGAACCAGACCAAAATCGCTCAGGAGGTTGAGGCACCAATCAAGAAGAAGAAGAAGAAGAAGAAGAAGATGCCTTAGAGCCCCCGCACATTGCAAACTTTATCGGCCGCCGATTTAGTTATATTCTCTTGAGTCACATGTAGATGTATCGAGGTGCGCAAACTGCACTAACTTAATCGCGGCCGACTAAATAGTTGGAAATGCAGCCCAATTGCGATCAAACTGGAAAGTCTGCCAACTATCGCTAGCGGGTTGATCAGCAAGGCGCTAATTATAGGCGATGCACTTTATACCTAAAAAAAAATTGGCAGGCCTGTCGTCGATATTCTAGAAATTGCCCACCGATTTAGTATGCAGTGTGCGCGGTGACAGGTAATAAGATCAACGGAAATAAGGTCAATTGACTTTATTTCCCACCCTGGTGCGAAATAAAATCAATTGACATTATTACCTTTTTAAAAACGAAATAAAATCCACTGACATTATTTCCCTTTCAAACATTAAATTTGTTTAGCTGCGACCGGCGCGCACCCCACGTCACGCTACGCCGCGGCCC
>NW_023458556.1:17071977-17128312 GCF_013731165.1 Rhagoletis pomonella
TCGGTATGCTGATGGATGGATGCATGAATGACTGGTTAGTTGTTGTTTTTGTTGCTATTGCTGCACTTTCGTTGGCTTGTTGAAGTACGTACGTAGTTAATGGTTTGAAACGAAGCCATTTGAGTTGGTTAGTGCGCATTATGCCAGCAACAAGCGCCACTTTGCCAAAGCGCCTGATATGAATGGAGGAGCGGCTTTGCAATTTTAACATTTATTGCACACTTTGGCCAGACGATTTGCCATTTAAGCATTTAATTGCAGTGGCAGAGGCGGCTGTTTTTGTATTAACGTTTTTCTTTTTCGTTTCGTTAACAAGCGTTCGTTCTATGCAATTTGATTTGAAGCAGCAGCGTTGTAATGTCCATCAAAGCGAATTGTGAGCTGTAATTACATATTTATTTTTTAATAATCTGATTTGTAAGACTGTAATTTAAATTGTAGCAGTTACTAATGAGCTGAGAATCACGTATTCCATTACGTACATACCCTGCAGGGAAACTGCGGACTAGTGAATAAAATTTGTAGTTCCGTACTAGGTCTTTATCGCCAAAAAGGAACTAGTCCGATATGAACTAAATCCCCACCAGTCCAAAATCGGAGAAAAGTGGTACTTTTAAAAAACTAATTTATTTCAGTTTTTTCACTAGAAATCGATATCTAAAGTGACGAATTTAGAAATGGTTCGGAACTATAGAAAAAGGGATGCAGAACGAACTAGATCTTATTTGTCGAATTTAGAACTAATTCGGAGCTATCGAATAAGGGATGCAGCGGGGGGCTTGTTTACTTTACATAGATATGTGTTCGGCGGCTTTTTCGTTCAAATACGCTTCTATTCTGCATTTCGCAGATGCTTTTTCATAGCTTGGTAATACAAAATCAAAATTTGTGTTAACATTTCAACATCTTGGGACCGTCTGGAATCTAAGAAATAACAGCGAGCACCTCTACAAACTCAGCTACAGCTAAAGGTATGTAAACGTACATTTCTTACAATCATTCAAACAAATTTAATTTAAAATTGAAAACACATTTCCAAAATAACTTAAAATCGCACACACGGAAGAACCAAAAAGATTGAAAATCATAATACTTTTTTCTTTCGCCTGTCGATTTCAGAACTGGTTCGGAACTATAGAATTTAGGACTAGTTCGGAACTATCGAAAAAGGGATGCAGCGGGGGGCAATTGACACTTCCTAGGACATCGTCATGTTAAATTCGCCAGTTGCTTGCATGCAAAAGAGATTTATCGCGAACCAGTACTGGGTCTAAATGTACTAGAAGCGCCCCAGTTCAGAACTAGAGATTTTCCCCACAGGGTATTTATGTAGATGCACACATGCATACACATGTGCATGTATGGGACTGTCGAAAATCAGACTCGAGGAGAGAACTTTTGTTGCTTTACTAACTAATACTTACTATAGCTAAAGCTAAATTTCAGGTTGTATGGTCAGGTGCAATATTTATTCAAACAAATATTTCGTATGTAAAGCAACAGAGCTAGTATTGGAGATCTGTCCATACAGGGATCTTGTCAACTGGCATATCGATATTCAGGTAGCCTTCAATTTGATTTGTAACAAAGCTATAGAAAGGCTAGTTGTGACTAAAGCTGTACACCATTATTTGGCATGGTACTCAAGGGGTGAACGTGTCAATTGCCTTACATGATCATGGGCGTAGCCAGGTAGGGGCAGGGGGGTGCTCGAGCCCCCCCTAACTTTCAAATTTTCCTTATATATATATAAAATAGTACCCTGAAATGCGAGCTGAATAGGGTTGAAAATATTTTCTCAATTTGTTTAATTTGGTTTGCAAACGGTCATGCGCATTTTATTCTACAAGAAATTCCCTTTTATATGTTGAAAAAGCCGTCAGCAATAAAAAAATCATTAAAAATCAACGCGATTTTTTAGCCGCTTAAAACTTTGTTTGGTTTCACAAGAATTAAAAGGCGTTCTATCTGCGTACTCAAAATTTTTCTAAAAATTCAGATTAAAATCCGCCAAAATTTAGACGAAAATTCGTTGAATTTTTCTAAGTTCTGTATAAAGTTTGAAAGTTTGACATGCATGGGTTTGATTAAAGCCTGAACCATGTTTTTATAAAAAAAAATAAATAAAAAAATTTTACTTAAAAAACATTGCAAAAATTTAACAAAAAACACCAAGAAACACAAAAAACAACACTTTTGATTGCCAGTGTATGTATGCATGATATCTGAAAGCTCACTCTATCAAAATCCTATTGTGGAGTGCTACCTGTTTCAAAAAGTCAAACTTAGTTAACTTATACTGTCTACCATTTGGAATATTTTTTTTTAGGATTTTGAAAAGGCATTTTCACGGCATGTGGGTTCACTAATTGTTATTATTGCTATAACCGTTTCCATGACCCTCAACTATACTCTAAATATAATTTTGGTTTTCTGAGAGTTGTGCATTTGAAATTTACATAATTTACATACATTTGTACAAATGATCAATAAACTCTACCATATTATACACAAAATTATTATACTGCAGAGTCTATTCAATCAAATTACTTCAGTCAATATTTCTGACATCTGCACAAAAGTAAAATTAATCTTATTGTATTCGAATATCATTTTATCTAAATAATCCAATGCAAACCGTAACTTATCTTTTGTTTATGCGTGCATGTCAACAATAACAAAATTCATAAAAACATAAACATGATCTCGGGTCTCGCGAATCATAAAAATGCCAATTTGTTATTGTCTAAGTTCAATGTAAATTGAAAGTCTTAAACAGTTAAAAATACAAAGAATAAAAAATTTGAGCTTTCGTTCATCGTTCGTTCACCTGCTTGCATTGTCATCGGTGTTAATGTGATGTTGTGTTTTCACCACCTGCGGCGCTGGAAGCACATCGAAGTGAGACGCCACATATTAAAAAAAAAAAAACCAATTAAATTAATAAGCGTCTTTTTGTGATTTGATTTGACCTTATTTTCATTTTTGTTATCAAATACATATTTTTAAAATATTTTAAGGCATCTAACGTTTATTGCGAGTTTGAAACGTTTCTCGAAGAGGAGTTAATCGTTATAAAAATTTCCACCTTGGCACATCCTAAAAGCAGTCAAAATCGAGTTGTATGTGTAACCTGAGTGAAATGATTTAAAAGTAACTGAAATCCAGTTTCGTTTGAGGAAATTTATTCGGAGCACCGTGTTTATGACTCAATGCACGTCAGCCGTTAATCACTGTCGGCACAGTTCTCTTTTAACTTTTGACAAATTCGCAAATAAATTTTAATTAATAAACACAAGTATGTGTAGTGTAGCGCTTGATTATTAACCGTTTGAATGAGGTGGTACATACATATGTATATCGAATTTGTTGTTTAACTTTCGCAATTCTTCAAACGTGAGCGTAATTGACAAAATTTTCATGATTTTTTGGTGATGCGCCACAATTTATAACACAAAACCCAATAATGTAAAACACACACACACACATACGGCTAAATGGATAATGCACCACCCCCACATGATATGTGCCTATCAACTTTTTATAATCAATTTTTAACTTTATAGCCATTGTTAAGTGTCGCCGAAATTACTTGTTGGCTTTAATTTATATGCCAAACATGTCATGCACCAGTCAGTTGGCCGCGTTGGACATGTCAGCGCTGTCATTGCGGTGAACACAAAATCGCTTGCATGGTTAGGGAACTTACGAGTATATACAGTGACTCAAACAAGTGACCACATGTTGATTTCTTTTAAGTATTCATACTGTTTTGCGATCTAATTTGTTTTGTTTGTTATTTTTCTATAAGCGTTAACCAATACCATATAAATCACAGTTTCAAAATAGATATAAAATTTAGGAAAATTCAACAGATTTTCATAAAAATTTAAACTTTTTAATCTGACTCTTTAGAACACTTTTGAACACTATAGCTCATACCATTTTAGTCTTATGAAATGCAACCGGCTAACAAGAGGCAATTCCTAAAGGGTACCCTGTCTTGCCAGCTCATCGGTCATGCAGTTACCCGCGACTCCGCTATGCTGCGGAACCCAAATGAGCTTAATATCATAGTTATCCGATGCCGAAAGCTTGCTGTCAAGGTTCAAGCCCAGATACATCCCCCTGTCAGCGAGCACTAGTGGAAGACCGCCCATTGAGGGAAGACGGCAATTCGGTACCGTATACCTCCAAGTAAAAATAATAAGCTCCGTTTTGCTAGGCTTCACATCCGGCAGTCGCTTATCTCCAGAGCCATCAAAAGGTCCTTAACGACCACAACCCAAAGTAACGACGAAAGAACTCCACCCAGCGGGGTACCTCTACTCACATATCTTCGGATTGAAGCGCTCCTCCATTCTAACGCAACGGTTCTGTTGCAAAGCATGCGGGTCGCCTTCGAGCTCTAGCTTATTTAGGTAGTTGACGATAGCTTCGGGCAAGACGTTATTAAAAGCCCCCTTTACATCAAGGAAGGCAACAACCGTGAATTCCTTCTCCAATAAAGACTGCTCAATACTAACAACGACAGTTAAGACGCTTTTATCAAAAGAAACGTGGAGAGACTGATCGGTCTGAAGTCCTTTGGTGAAAAGTGCGAGACCTTGCCCGCCTTAGGAATAAAAGAGATTCTGGCCACACTCCAAGGGTCCGGGACAAAACCCCTAGCTAGACAGCACGCAAAGATAGGCACCAATCAGCGGCACGACACCTCCGCATACTTCTGCAATTGAGCTGGTTTTATGCGGTCTGTCCCCGGCACCTTTAAGGGTTTGAAAGGCGATCTTCACTCACAATATCTGAATGATTCGTTCCCTGGCTCGTATCCCACAAACGGGTTTTTTCTGGCTCCAGGTTACTTGGGAAGTGATCATTGAGGAGCATGCGAAGATACTGCTAAGCGTCCAGTTTCCATTCTCGTCCTTGATGTATCCCAAGGGAACGGAATTCCGATAGAGGACTCGCCTACATCCCGAACCTTCCTGGCTACCTACCTTCCACGCTTCGCAGAAGAGTTCCCAAGATGATATATTACAACTAAAAAATCTGCCTACAAAATTAAGTGTTTTGGCTAAAATTCGTCTTTAAGTGCACAAAGGTAAAATATAACAGAGGGAAGGCCCCCTTGAGTAAGGCACTGGTCATATGCTTAGTCATCCCTCATCCCTCCGTTCTAAAAGAAAACTTCTCTTTTCGAGAAGGTGCTTAACAAAATCCACCAGTCCCCGTTGCAACGCCCAACCCTATGGAGGTACTTAACAGCGAAGTTATTTGTACCGGACTCTGCGGAATATGCTTTTGTGGACTTTGGCCCTCTCTCAAAATCCTAGGTTTATTATTAAACCATAGCACGCTAGTAGAGGGCTAACAAAAAAGTATTTTAGCTTGGTATTAGGCAGTTTTTTTTCATGTTTCATAAACACATAGATACTCGTTTTTTTGAATACTAATAATTTAAAATAATTTTATTATCCTTTGATTTTTGTTTTCTTTTTTTGATGTTTACATACACGCATATAATTGGATTATAACTACTACAGATATAATAAATAAACAAACAAACTTTTAAAGTATTATGTTGGTTTTGAAAATATAAACATCTAAATTTTGTACAGGGCAAGCGCCCCTTCATTTTGTTCCACGCACAAAATAAAGAGAATGAAAAACAATTTTTTAATTTCAAAAATACGGCCCAATTTTGACTTGAAATCTGATAAATTTGACATATACTCATAGATAATACTCTTAACCGAAGTTATAGCTGGTTAAATCAAAATTTGGTAGAATTTTTCGATAAAATAAAATAAAATTTTTTTTTTTATCCTCGTGGATGTCTTTATTTTGAACGTAGAGGAAAATAAGGGGCTGCCCCATGATTTTGATACTTTAAGGACCGCCTTAATAATTATGTTTAAATAGTTATACCACAAAGAATAGTACCTACAATAAAGTGAATGTTAACAAAGTAAAGTGCAAAATAGCAGCAAGGCCCTCAAATTTTATTTTATATAGATAATAAAACATTATAAAGTACACTTAATAAATAAACAGGATTGCCTATTAAGAGCGTATGTAACTTTTGTAACCGTATACATGTAGTAATAGTAAGCACCCCACAAGAAGGATAATTAATTTTTGATTTAAATATTTATACATAAGCTACTCTTACTTTAAGCGCTAAATGCATTTGCGTTGTTTTCGTCGTGCCACGGAGGCACTTTCTTCGTTGCACTTAAAAACATAAAAAAAGAATATAGTTATATACTAAAAGGACTAAATATTCACTGGTAGGTACACTAACAGTATATACAAACACATAAATATAAAACTTAAGAATTGAATTTATTTTCCAGAATTTTCATGCTTTAATTACGTAAGAACTAAAATAGAAACTTATCTAGTTTTTATGCTGTTTTCCATTTTAGTCAGCCACTTTGCATATTCATTAATATAAGCTAAATTAAAAGTACCTAAATATTTATAAGTAAGTTGCTTCGCTTAAATGTAAATTAAATAAATTAAATCAGGAAAATCTTATAATTCTTCCAAACAACGCGCATTGGTGAGCATAATTCGCGTTAAACGCCACACTTGCTTCGCCGCATTTTCCAGCGCCCCTGGCGATTTGCCCTTGAAGAGGTCCATATTCGGCAGGAAATAATGTGGACACCGACGGCATTGCAAGCAGGAAATCAATTGCAAGAATATGCCGTTAATGCGATCAGCAATACAATTCTCTTCCCATTCCATTTCACGCGGATGTTTCTCACACTCGTACAACAATAATGTCTTAAGGTGATACGATGTCACTGGGTTGCCGGGCAAATCTAAATGGCGATCGCGAAGGGTCTTTAGAATACTTAAGCAACGTCGTCGACTGGCACCTGTAATGACAAAGTAGAATAATTTAGTTGATTTTATAAAATTTTATATTATGTATGTATGTAAAAACGTATATATGTATGTATATTGGGGTGGTCCATAAAAATCAAATGAACGATTTTTTCAGTCTAACCCCTTCAATCGGTAACACCACTATCATAGATATCAAATTTTGGTCCCGGTTGCAGACGGTTAAGGCGTGTCGTACAGGGGGCAAAGCTCAAATTCCTCTATGGAAAATTAAGATTAATTCTAATCTAATACTAAAATTAATTTTTTTCCTCTAATCCGCAAAAATAGCACCGATTTTGGGTATTAGACGAAAAAAAAAATAATTACAATATTTTGAATCTCAAAAAATTAAAATTAATTCTTTTTTTCATCTAATACTAAAATTAATTTTTTTCATCTAATACTAAAATTAATTTTTTTCATCTAATACGCAAAAATAGCACCCATTTTTGGTATTAGACGAAAAAAAAAAAATAATTATAATATTTTGAGTCTCCATAGAGGAACTTTGCCACCTGTGCGACACATCTTAACCGTCTCCAATCGGGACCAAAATTTATATGCGATATCTTCGACTATAGCATCGACGCGTCGTAGGGGTAGAGGCTTAAGAAAGCTGTTGTAAAAATTTGCTGCCTACATTTAAGGACTACCCTAACATAAATAGACTTGAATTTATTATATGAACGTGCAAACAAACATATTTGCCTAGATTTTAACTATATAGAAGGAAAAAATAGCCTCCATTCAAAAATTTCTAAATTTCGAATGATTTCAATAAGATTACTCCTCAAACTATGGCCACTCTGGAAAGGAGTCAGCTAAATATATTTCTCTCAACACAAACTTTAGTAACTATAATCAAATCATGTGTTGAGAGAAAAAAACTCTTTTCTCAGAATATTCCATAAAAATTAGAAAAGAAACCCAATGAGATAACGCTTTAAAGCGTTCGTTGGTCAAATGCGCGCAGATGCATAAGTATGTACATTAGACCGTACCAGAAATAAAAGTTCGCCGTACAGCCCTGAGGCCGGTAAAATTTAAGTGTTGGAAAAATCAGGAAAAATAATGTCTTTGGTAAAAAAAATACCCTCCCCTTTAAAGTGGCCTTCAAAAAAAATTTAATAGTTTAAAACATATATTTTCTTTGTTCTTTTGTCAAGCAATACATTTTCGTGGCCTCAAAAATCGAAAGTTATATTAAAAATTTTGTTTAAAAGCATACAATGATATTTTCAGGTAAAATATTCAAAATTTCGATGTTTGACCCCATTTTAAGGGTCAATGCAATTTTAATATTTTTTTTTTTATTTAACCAAAAAAAACATCATTAAGTTCCAAGCGTCGCGACGCGTGGTAAAAGAATTTTAACTATATGTACTCACATATTTGTATTCGCACGCCTTACTCTATTCTACAATGATTTTTACTTTTCGAGTTTAAGCAACAAACATTTTCAAAAATATAATTAATAATTTACGGGTACTTTTTTTTTTTTCTTTCAAATGATATTATTAGATGATACTTGATTTTTATTTTTTCGTTAAAAAATCTATCTACGTATGTAAATATGTATATAAATTGCGAAGGGATATGAGACCTGCAGCGTTCGCTCGGTTCTCAAAAATGGGTTGGGGGCTTGGCCTGTAGATGTGCAAATTGCTTTTATTTTTTCAATTTATTTAATAATTAAAGACACCATATCCGTATCATTCGTTCGATTTTTCAATGGCTTGGACTACGGATGTGCAATACCGGTTTACCTTTTTGAAAATAGTTTCCACCTTTAAAAAATTATATTCAAGTTATTTAAAAAAAAATCATAAATTTTTTAATTTAACAATGGGAGGGTTGCCACCTGTTTAAAAGATCAAATTCAATTTGAATTAAGGGAATTAGGTAAGAGAAATACGTATAACTATATGGGTGGCAAACGAAAGGCGTTTTGGAAATATTTTGAAGAGGGTTGCCATCTGCTTGAAATGTCGAATTTACTTAACTTAGGTATACACAAGTTATATGAAATATCAAAATATGGATGTCAAACGAAAGTGTTAGAAATCTCTAGCTTGAACACTAAGTATATTTTTTGGATGTTGGAAGAGGGTTGCCACCTATTTAAAAAGTTAAATCTATTAACTCACAGGTTAAATAAAATATTACAGGAAGGTGGATGCCAAACAAAGGGATCCTAATCGATTTATTTTGAAATAACTTTGGAGAGGGTTGCCACCTGCACGAATTATTAAAATATGGGTATCAATGTTTAGAAGTGTTATCTTTAAATTCTGGATTTTGTACTATCGATAAAGTTAAAGAGATTTGCAAATGTGCTTAACGTGAAAGATAATATCTTAAATATTATTTTCGATAATCTAAGCAAGGAAGTAGCTAAATTTATTTGACGAATACATGAAAATTTTTGTGTTTATGCCTAACGGTTAAAGTTCAAAAAAATAATAGCCAACCTCTTCTGCACTCCGTGCGAAAGTGTATTTGTCGAAAGAGCTTTTTCGATCATGAATGCAAAAGTGCAGTGTGAAAAGATAACTTACTTGGCTTTGGTCTAACAAGAAATCAAGGCTAGTAAACAGATAAGAATGCCAAATACTATTTTTAGAAACAGTCCTATGTAAACAGATACGAATGGCTTCTCGACAAAATCGATGCCCTCTTCGTTGCGAAATTTTTCTTATTCTATGTATTCTCGCTTGGGTACACTAAAATTTCAATTTCGATAAAAAGCGGAGATATCGAAGATATGTGGCTTTCAATCTGTTTGTTTTGTTTTTTTTTGTATATCAACTGCATGAGTTAATCAAACTTTAATTTCGTTTTTCCACAAAAAAAAAAAATTTTTTAATAATTATCTATATTATTAAACGTGCGATATGTACATAAGTACTTATCGATCGAACCTCGTATAACCGCTGCATGTTCCCCCCCGACCATACAGATAATGCCTAGTTCCTATTCACCACAATCACCCGGCGTAAAAACCCAAACAAATTATAACGTGATTTGATCGAAGTTCAAGAGATCCGCGTATCTGATATTTAGCGCATAATAATCATAAAAAATATGTTCACTGCGCTACAAATAGCACTTTCAGTTTCCATTTCATACACTCACATCTCTTTCCGAGGCACTACCGACGGTAAAACGACAAATATACCATGGCACTTCATGGCGCTTTGAAGGTAAATATATATGTATGTACCTAGTGGCTTCTTTGCAATCGCTTATCGCCGTCAAACGAGTATTAATATGTTCTGCCGGCTGACAGTTTTACGAGCGGATTTTTCATGTAACGCGCGCTGTGTATTTTACGGCTTGTTTGCCTACCAGCAGCAAATAACTATTAAAGTTCTTGATCGATACCACATACATACATACATACATGCAAGCTTAACTATGTACATAAATATTTATTATGGTAGACCCAGATTTGTTTTCTAAATAATAAATAAATATATTTACTTGGTTTATTTTCTAGTCACTTGGCTGTGCTTAGGAAGCGATAATTGCATGTTGAACTTAAAGCAAAAAAAAAACACAAACATTTTATTATTGGCCATAAATTAGTCATTTGTTAATGATTAGTGACATACATACGTCATAATATGCAGTCTTTGCACACTTAAAAGCTCTGTTGGAATTTCCAGAGATTCTTGACAATTGAGCTATGTAAGTACGCATGTCTACTCTAAGTAAATATGTAATCAATTACCGTTGCACAGTGGTTCAAAATTAGCATTTCGTGTTCACGATTCCCTGGAGCCTTTATTTCTCACTCAGTTAGATTTAAATGAAAGCAAATAAAATTTGCAAGAGACTAGTTGAGTCCGATTTTTGAAATTTTATTTTGTTTTGAAACTTGATTCCCCTGTTCCAGTTAATAAATGTTACACAATAAAAACTACATAGTTAAAAACAATTGTAGGATTCTCCAAAAACGGAAAAAAGTAAAAAAAAAATGACTTGAAATTTTATTAAAAACTTTTCAATTGCTAGTTTTTCTGCATTTTGCACTAAAAAAATTTATTACAAACAAACAAAAATTCAAAAATCGGGCTCAACTGGTATCTTGCAAATTTTATTAGCTTTTATAAAAAAAAAATTAATCAAATTGAGTGAAAAATGAAGGCTCCGGTGAATTTTAAACACTTAATTCCAGTTTTGAACCACAGTGCGTTGGCGCTTTGGAGAGAATGGAAATTTCATATTTTTTGGAAATAATTGTAAACTATTAATGTTTGGTATTTTTAAACCGACCTCACAAAAGGCGAAGGTTACAAAAATTTTGAAAGAAATGTCGTTTGTTCGAAATGCGAAAAAAAATTTGAGTTTAAGTAAATTGGTAAGATAAGGTAAATATTGAATTATGGGTGTCATAAGAAAGAGGTTTAACAAGAATATCAGCCAGGAGGGTTGCCACATGTTCGAAAAATTTAATTAAAATAAATTGATACGATAAATTAAATATGACATTATGGGCCATTTTCATAGTCATTAGTTAACTAATATGCTAATGTTAAACCACCATTTTTCATTTGACTAATGGTTGACTGCAGTTAATTAATGTACATCCATTAGTTAACCAAGAGTTAAAAACAGCTGTTTTCCTAGTAGTTAACTAGTGACTGGTAAAATGGCCCTATGCGTTTCAAACTAAGGAAGTTTAAGAAGGCTTAAAGCTGAACCTATTTTTGAGGATATGATATCAATTCAAAAAAATCATATCTAACAAATAATTAAAATTAAAAAATATTAAGATAAATAGTCAAATCTTCTCAATATGTGAGTGTCGGAATTGGATTTTGACATTGTCCTTCCTCGTACAGCGAATATACCAAATACCGGGCTTATTATCGTGCATCTAACACTGAAGATTTTTATTGAAAGGCAATATTTATACCGCTATGGGAGAATATTTTCCTCGATCTCCGAGAATGATTGCCATAAGAGACATTAAACATTTTTTATTTGAACTTATTACTTCCATATGAAATTGGCGAATATAATACGTTAAATAAAAAAAATAATTTAAATTGCACGGTGTTACACTGACCATGAACTTTTTAAGTGATCTATGTAGTACAGAGCGTGGGACTGATCGAGCAATTCACGAAACTGCGTTTAAAATTTTTGTAACACCCTCAAATTCTTGACTCATTCTTAAAACACCATTTCTACATGACTTCCCGCACTAAACCATTTTAGATGTCTTATTTTTTACCCGATTTTAAGTCTTTATATGACTTTGGAAAGAAGAATATTTTTACTATTTAATGGACTAATATATTTCGTGAGTGCATTGTAAATGTGTGGAAAATTTTGGGAATAAGTCTGAAGTTACCACAAATTTTTATTATTTTTCCCACTCGGCATCATTTTTTCCAAAATTTCAAAAGAAAATAGTCTCTGTCAGTCACTACTTCAAAAAGAATGTTCAATTCCGAGTAAAACTAGGTATCGTTTTTTTTAAATCAATAGACAATATCGGAAGTTATGAATTTAATTAAGATTTTTCCAAAATCACTTCAATGTAATTTCACGGAAAAATTGAATCAGTTGGATTGGATTATTTTTGAGGTTTCAGTAGTTCGTATAGAAAATTTTTAATTTGTCAGTGTCAGGAGACTAACTTTTATAGCTCATTTAATTTCAGTACAAAAAGTGAACATTTTAATTTCGTACTAATTTTTGAGAATTTTTTCGGCATTTTGTTTCGCCTTTTCATCCACACAAAATACTTATGTATGTTCTAAAATACTCGTATTTTTATATCGAAGAAAATGCACAACTTCGAACTTGCACCTTATTATACTGAAATTAAATTGGCTATAAAACTGCATGCCCAAAACTTTTTCAAAAATCTGATTCAAAAATTTAAAACTTTGAATATATGAGCAAACTATTAAGCAAAACTTTGATAGCAAATTTTTTAAATTGGTTGAATTTTCGCATTTACTGATAAATTTTACATGGCAAAATTACTTGATTTCAGCGTGATTTATTTATGAATTGCGAATAAGCCGTAAATTACGAATAAGCTTTATAAAATACTCTTTTTGTTCAAAATTTTAAAATCGCTAATATGGAGACCCCGAAAATAACACTGTTTGAAAAAATCATGTTTCCTTTTTTTTGTGTTGTTAATTTAACCTTATTTGGCAGGTTGACTCCAAATTTGACTTTCAGCTGAGGTGACAACCATCTCCAAAAAATATATTTAAACTAAAACCTTAAGCCGCTTTTGTTTGCCATCAGTATTGTGATACCTATGAATTTTAATTAAATTGTTAATTAAGTTGAATTTAATCTTTTAAACGGGTGGCAACCCTATTTTAAAACTTAGAAAATATCCCAAATATTAATCAGAGATATAAGTTATACGTCGGCCGCTGTGGTGTAGTGGTAAGCAGCGCGCGCTTCCACTCCGCAAGGCCTGGGTTCAAGCCCCGGTCAAAGCAACATCGCAAAAAATATAGAAACAAGTAATTTTTAGCAAAAAAAAACCGACATCAACTCCCATATAAAAAAAATATATATGTATATATCTCATGATCCACTGATCGGATCTCAACCAGATTAGTATGGGACTACCTCTGAGACACCACCTTTCCGATGCAAAAAGAATTATCGAATTGACGTGGTCCAAAGTTATGCGGTAACATACATAAAAAAAAAAGAAAAATAAAATATTCCGACGAACTGATAACCTCCTCCTTTTTTGGAAGTCGGTTAAAAAGGTTTTTTCTTAACAGCGGTCGTCCCTCGGCAGGCAACGGCAAACCTCCGAGTGTATTTCTGCCATGAAAAATAGCTTCTCATAA
This sequence comes from Rhagoletis pomonella, assembly GCF_013731165.1. Classification (NCBI taxonomy): domain Eukaryota; kingdom Metazoa; phylum Arthropoda; class Insecta; order Diptera; family Tephritidae; genus Rhagoletis; species Rhagoletis pomonella. Next base: position 17,085,717 of record NW_023458556.1, read on the forward strand.
AAATACAATCGCCGTTCGGAGTCGGCGTAAAACTGTAGGTCCCTCCGCTTTGTGTGACAACATCAAGGCGCACGCCACAAATCGGAGGAGAAGCTCGGCCAAACACTAACATATGTGTAAGCGCCAATCTATTATTGTTATTTAAGTTATACGTGTGCCAAATTTTTTCAAAATCCGCCGCGCTATTTCTAAGGGAAGATATATCTCGCATCGTGTCAGATATCACTCTAATGCAGAATACGGTCAGATGAATGCATGCCCGACGACTGGAATTTAAGTGTGCTCCGCCCAATCCACAAGAAAGGGGACTTCGCCTTCTAAGCATAGGTTACAAGGTCTTATGGAGCGTATTGTGTGAAAGACTGAATAACACCGTCAACGAACTGAATGGGCTTAAGACTGGAAAATCCACCATAGACCAGGTATTCACCATACGCCGAATCTTGAAAAAGAGCTGCGGGAAAAGGACCGACACTCGCCATCTATTCGTCGACTTAAAAGCCGCTTTCGATAGCACTGAAAGGCCCATACGCCGCTATGTCTAAATTTATCATCCCCTCGAAACTGATACGGCTGTGTAAAATGACGTTGAGCAATACCACGAGCTCCGTTAGTATTGAGAAAGAGCTATGCGAGCCGTTTGCTAATAAACAGGGTTTCAAACAGGGTGACTGCCTTTCGTGTGATTCCTTTAACCTGATGTTGGAGAAGATAATAAGAGCCGTAGAACTGAAACGCTAAGGATATTTTTTTTTTTACAAGAGCGTGCAATTAGTGGCGTATGCCGATGACATCGACATCATTGGTAACAAGAAGCGTGAAGTCTGTTCTCCCTTTTTCGAGTTGGATAAGGGAGCAAAGAGATTGGGTCTGGTATCAAAACGCGGACAAGCCGAAGTATCTCCTGTCATCAAACAAACAGTCACCGCATTCGCGTCTTGGCACCCACGTCACTGTTGACAGTTATAATTTTGAGAAAGTAGAGAATTCCGTTTACTTGCGAACCAGCATTAACACCGATAATAGTGTCAGCATGGAAATCCAACGTAGAATCACTCTTGCCAACAAGTGCTACTTTGGGCTGAGTAGGCAATTCAGGAGTAAAGTCCTCTCTCGACGTACGGGAAACCACACTCTATAAGTCACTCATCATGCCCGTGTTGGTATGTGGCGCAAAAGCATGGACAATGACAGCATCCGATGAGGCGGCTCTTGGAGTGTTTGAGAGAAAGATTTTGCGGAAGATTTACGGGCCTTTACGTGTTGGCGACGGCGAGTACCGCAGACGATGGAACGATGAGCTGTATGAGCTTTACAACGATATGGACATAGTGCAGCGAATTAAAATACAGCGGCTCCGCTGGTTTGCCCATGTCGTTGGAATAGACATCGACGCTCCAGCCCTGAAAGTATTCAACTCGGAACCCGCTGGTGATAGTAGAGGAAGAGGGAGGCCCCCACTGCGATGGAAAGATCAGGTGCAGAAGGACTTGGCTTCACTTGGCATTTCCAATTGGCGTCAGTTAACAAAGAGAAGAAACGACTGGCGTGCTTTGCTGAACTCGGCCAAAATCGCCTAGCCCGACTAGATAGTTGGCGCCCGTGTGCAGGGGTTCTTAGAGTGGAATGAACTCAGCAAAAGAATGTATGTATGTATACGAATTTTGTGAGTACGTCAATTATGCTATTATATATACAAATATGTATGATATTTTTATAAAGAGGCAGTACCATTATTCATCCTCCACTGATTTATTTTTAAATGCGGTCAATATATCTTTTTTCCCAACCGATTGTTAAGAGAACAATTTTCAAGTCACTTAATTAGAAGCAAGTGGCTTTTCTAAGCGAAGCGAACGAAAAAATGTACGCGACGTGTGTGCATGCATTCGATATATGTAGATATATACTTATTTATCCGCAAAAGCTTAGTAAAAAAAAACTTAGAGCGTCCCTCAGCACTATGTCATACATAAGTGGCCACCACAATGCTCGCTTATTTACAGCATTAAGATTTTAAATATTTTATTAAATTGGACATTTGCCTAAAGCGCTTGTTAATGAATATGCTCGTACATACATACATACTTGTATAAACGTATCTACTTTTAAGCATAAGCGTAGTGGGGGTGACGCTGCGACTAAACAAGTTTGCTGTTGTTAGACGCTCCCGCCGCGATCGGACATAGCGACAATTCCAAACAAATTTATGCGCAACAAAGCTGTTGCCGGCTGAGCGGTGGAACGGCGATTGCGATCACACTTGCGGTCAGGGTTGCCACTGACGAAAAAAAATGTTTACCATCCACTTGAAAAAAATCTACCAAATCTGAGAAATATCTACCAATAACTTTTTTATAATTATTTTATTAAAAACTATAGTTTTGTTGTTTTTTTAATTATTTTAATTAAAACTATAGTTTTTTTATATATTTTTTTAGTTATTTCAATAAGAATTAAAATTGTTTTTAAGAACTTTTTATTTAACTAGTTATACGGTATTTGAGTCATATTATTGGCATATTCTCAGTTTCTTTCAACCAAAATCGGAAGTGATGGAACTAAAGGCAACAATGAAACCTCATTATTTGAAAAACTTCAACTCGAGTTATTATAGACAAATACAGTGACTCAAAAAAGTGATTTTTTCTAATATTCGCAATATTTTTCGAGTAAAATTTTTTTACTGCTTTAACTGAATTCATAAAAATTGGGGATTCAAACAATATACAACATATAAAAAAATTCCAAAAAATTTCGTCTAAATTTCAAATTTTTTACTCGGAATTTGTAGAACAATTTAAGGTATGGAGTTTCAAAGCAAATACTATTTGATTATAGCCAACAATGTGGTGCTTAAAATTCCCGTTGATTTTTTTTTTATTTTTACCATTGATAAAAACTGGCTTTGATTTAATATTTATTTTTGCGATCAATCATAGTGCGTAATTACATACCTGTTAATTTTTTCTTTATATTTAAATAATCATTTAAAATATTTAGGCAATCAAAAGCTCTCCGGGATTCCAGTAAAATTAGTTTTGAATGGAGCGCGAATTGTTCGCTTTATATCGATATACATTTATAAGTATGTAATTATATAAAAAGTATGCAAAGAAATTTATAATATATTTAGAGATAACTACGAAAAATAAATCGGGAACGGAAAGTTCATCAAAAATCTACCAAAATGAGAAGAAATTTACCTTTTTACCAACCCAAATTTTTTCTACCAATTTTGGTAACAATTTACCAAAGTGGCAACCCTGCTTGCGGTTGCATTTTGTTTCAGCGCGTTTATCTGTCGCTTGGAATCTCAGCAATGTTTCTAAAGAATTTAATAAAAGCCAAATGATAATAAATTCTACGGTGCACAGACTCACCTTATTTGTAGCTGCCTTTAATTGATTGCCAGCGATTTTAAACAGAACATGAGAGTGCTTGATGATAAACGTTTGATTAGGCAATGAATTTATCAAAGCAAAGCAATTGAGCGTCGCGTGTAATCGCTTAAATGGCTAATTAGTAGTTTTTGTTTATTTTTTTCAAGGTTTCCTTGAGTGAAAACACCTATCAGCTGTTTGCCAAATACATTCTTTGAACAGCATAGCAGCTGCATTCCGCGATTTTTTTTTTTACCTCTATTCAATCTTTTTTTAAACTTTTTGGTTAGCAGCACTGATATGGCAGCAGCGTTTTGCTGCCGACTTTTGTGACGCGTTTTGGAGTTTCTTCATATCAGTGCGATTACGCTTAATTTATAATTCAGTATATCATCGCAGTATTACGCATTTCTAATAAATCAGTTAACTTTAAAAATGTCTCTGATTACATTTTGTAAATTACTTTCGGTCGTAGTAGCATTTAGCTGCTTCTAAGTATTTTTTTTTTTTGATGTTAGAAACACAAATTTATGTCGGGATTATTTATATGTATATATTTTGAATGATTTACTTGCGGGACTTTATAGACAGAATTGCCGTCATCGCCGTACTGGATTCAATGCCCTGGTGGTAAAACCCGCGAAATCCTACCTGTGAACACGCAGAACATACAAGTATGCATGTATGTGCATTAGGGTGGTCCAAAAATGCATGTGGAAAAAGTAAAATCGGAATTTTTATGCTCTCACCCCGCACATAGGGGTATTTAGACGATTTAAGCGGCCAAAATTATTTTTATGAATATTTCAACTCGAAATGTTTATAAAAGACGTGTTTTGACATTTAGAATTGTAACTGTTTAAAATCAAGTAAATATTGGTTAAAACATTAACAGAGTTGCCACCTGTTAAAAAATGTTGTTCAATTAGTTAAATGAATTGCTGCAATCTGGGTATCAATGGAAATGGGTTTGAAAAGGCTTTATCTCTAAGGAATCTCCGAGGGTTTAAAAAATCAAATTCAACTTTAATTAAAGGAATTAAATAATTCAAATATGTGTCACAGTATAGGTAAGAAATGGGTGTATCGAGGTGCAATTAATGCGGCAGTGATACTCTTTTATGAAAGACTATCACGTTCTACACGAAAATTTGGGCGAACAAAATTTTGACAATCAGTTACTCATTATTGGCAAATCAGAAGCAACATAAACATTTTTACTGCGCAATTTCTGCAACATTTTAGAAAAGTTTCAGGTGAGCATCAGCAACATGTCATCAGGAAATCAACAAGTCTGCAATATTGCGGTAATTATTACGTAGCTCGAACGCACCCAATGTAATAAAATTACATTTTTGTAATAGTCTAGTAGTCTTATTTATTGTTAGGAGAATTTTGTAAGTATTAACTTGGAGAAAATTAGCGTCCTCAATTACTGAAATATCGGAGTTTTCGTATTTTCAACGCATTGCTTTTCCATATCAAGGTTAAAAACCCACCGGGTTTGGTACAAATTGATAAATGGGCTACCGAGATTTTGGAATATCTTCCAGGAAACTTTAGGCGTCTTGACTACACAGTACCGCCTACTAGACTAAAGAATGACTTCCAAACAAGGATCCCCTCAAGAGGTGAGTGGGAGGAGGATTCAATCCTGATCTCTTATTCTGATTCAGCAGCCATCTACACCGATGGCTCCAAGCTAGATCTGAAGGTAGGAAGTTGGATATATTCGCAGGAACTCTCACTTAGCCTCAGTTTCCGTCTGTCAGATTACTGTAGCGTGTTTCAGGCTGAACTAACAGCAATCTACGAAGCTGCTAGATGGATGATCGACTCTCCTACTAATCTGCATGCAGTAACTATTTTTTCCTGATAGCCAGGCAGCTATCAAAGCACTTAATTGTGACAAATCCTCATCGAAGATTGTCATGGAATGTAGACGTATTCTAAATGAGCTGGCAAGAGCCACTTTACTCGAGTTGTATGGGTACCAGGTCATAGGGACATACCGGGCAACTGTGTTGCGGACGAGCTGGCTCGGAAAGGAACCCTACTGCCTGCGATCAGTACCGCTCGGTATGCGGGTATTCCGCTATCATCCTGCAAACTTTGGCTGCAGAATAACTTTATCGAACGGGCAAATGTAAGATGGTCCGCAGAGCCCACGTGCAGGATAGCGAGACACATCTGGCCTAGGTTAGATAAGCGTAGATCTCGCCCTCTCTTTCGTTTGGAGCGACCAATGCTCCGCCATGTTATCGGAATTCTCACCGGGCACTGCCTTGTGGGAACCCACGCTGCCAGGATGGGTCTGCAGCCAAACGACTACTGTCGTAGCTGCCGCGATGAGGAGGAGATCGAGAGCGTGGAGCACTACCTGTGCCACTGTCCCGCCTTGGCAAGAGCCCGTCGACGCTCGCTCCTTCGCTATTCTTTCGAGTGTCTGGCTGAACTGGACTCGGCCAGTATCTACGATTTTGTGCGCTTTATCAGAGCTACAAATTGGTTCAATTTCTGAGGTAGGAGGAGGGACGTATGAGTCTCAAATATGGTATCACAATGGGCCCATGGAGGCCTAAGTGTGCCCTTTCCTGTGCGGATGAGGGCAGCCAGGATAACCTAACCTAACCTAACCTACCGAGATACACATTTGTGGTAAAAAGTGCGCGGCGTCATGCCCATTATCAAAAAAATTATAATAATTTTATTTAATGCTAAGAGGTTATTACAAGAATCAATTTTCAGTTAATTAGCTTCAGTGGTTATTGTTTTATCGCACTTTTCGCGTTTCTGTAAATTACCGTTATATGGGAAGTTATGTTAGATATAGCCTAAGCAAGGCTCATACCGATTTTGGTACGGATTAGTGAAGCGGATACTGAGATACAGCATTTCATCATAAGTGGGCGGGGCCACACCCATTTTCTAAAAATTAAATAATCCTATTTTGTTTCAAAATTTTACTTTACTATTTCTTTAATCATCACTTATATAACACCAATGTAGAGGAAAACAAATGTTTATTCCGAAATATATATCATAGTTGGGTTCACCTTATATTCCCGCAGGTTTCTAGCAACAGGACCGAAAGGTCCTAGAAAACATGACTTTTGTTAATATCTCGAAAATTATTTATTTTTTAAATTGAATGGATTCATATTCTAGTTCAGCAGCCTCAAATTCAACGAAAAAGTTTAATTTTAGTGTTAAAATATATCTAAAGTAGTGTTACTATATACTAGTTGCGTTTTTAGATTTTTCCTTAATACATTTTCTATGTTAAGAAATACCACATATCTGCCATTTTCTGCGGGCAATCCTTTCACACTACATTAGAAAAATTTCTAAGCTTTCAACTGAACAAAGAATAATAACGCGATCTCTCCCGGGCATACAACAAATTCCTTAATATTCACAAAAATTAACCAAAAAAAATATTCGTTGAAAACCGCTATACTCGTTACATTTGAATTGAACTTTTGCTTAATAAAACGATAAAAAAAATTTACCCTTAAATGCATTGTTACCTTCTGTATGCGGATCCATCACTACTTTTTAAGTATACAATGCAGAAATCAAAATATTAACTTAAAACCGTCACGATCTTTCTAGAAAGCGAAAATTTATTTATAAGCAGCGTTAGAATATTCTGCTTCCGGTCAACGGTGAGCTTTCGCTGTGCAAGTTAGAAAAGGCGACTAATTTTTTAAGTTTTTTCCAAAATTTTGTCAAATTGGTTTTTGGCCGCCTAAATCGTTCAAATGCCCCTTGCCCCGTAGGGTGTTCTATAGCAAAAAAAATATATATTTAAACCTATTTTTTATTTTGAAATCAAAAAATATTTAGAGGTCGCTCAAAGCGCTCAAAGTTTTCCATGTATTTTCTATAGATAACAGCTACTTTTCGCAGAAATGATACAGAATTCTTAAAAATCAATATTTTTCGATCGGAAAACTCTGTTTCTCTTCAGGAGATTCCCAATATTAATATCCAATTATTTATTTAACCATTTTTTCATAGTAACTATATTTTATAGGTCCGCCAAAACCCCCAGAAAATGCCAGAAAACGCAATGGGGGATAAATAACAAATCTTTAGAATTAGAAAATGGTTAAATAAAACTCAAAACTATTTGGATTAAAATACAAAATACAAAATACAAAAAGAAAAGGCGATAGTAGCGGTATCGTCATTTCGGAACTATGATGTACAAAAAAATATATCTTGAATCTTATGTTTTAATTTAATTTGAAATTTCACAAATTTTAGCTGTAGAAAATTAACTAAACTACATACATACATTTTGAATTAACCTTTTATTAATCTTTTAACTGCTAAAAACACGTTCCCGAAATGAAATAAAATATTTGGTTTTACCGCCAGTAAATTCTGTGCCTCCATGATTTTGACCCTTATATGGAGTTCAAATAAATGATTTCACTAAACTACTAACTGTAACCACGGTGATATGCTCCATAACGGCTTCTGAAGGTGATAAAGCAACGAATTAATTATTTCATCCAATTTCTTAATTATCGAAATCTCTTCCAAACAATAAATATTGTTTCTTTTTCTAACTAACCCAAACTTAAAAAGTATTCGGTGGAGTGACCAGTGAAAATAAAATATTTCCTCCTATTTTTCTTAAACTTGGCATTTTTGGCAAAAATATTTTTCCATTTATTCCAATATTTTCGAGAGGGAGGGTGTGAAAGGTTCTACGTTAGACCGCATATTTGAATAATTACATGCGCCCCACGCTTTTCATTTTCAATTTCATAGATTGTTTATAATGACTTTTGCTAAAATTTCAAAATCAAAAGTTATCAAAACAAATTCTATGGGACTTTTTAGTCCATTTATAAAAGCGTTGTATATTAAAAAGTTTTTTTTTATATTATTTATTTTCTACTTTTTAGTCCTGTCTGAATAAAATTTTGCAATAGATATTAAAATAATTCAACGATATTAATAGAAAGGTGCACACACATGCATTTACATATGTATGTACATACAAACGAGCACCAATTAATTTTATTTAAAGAAATGGCGTGTCGTCTATTTCCGCTGTAGCAAACGTAGTACATAGGGCGACATCTAGATGTCATCTACCTCGCCCTATTCACTACAGCTGTCGCCCTATGCACTATGCTTTTTTATAGGAACTTTTCAAAGCTTTGCTTTGGTGTCGGACACACAACATTGAAAGTTTCTGGATCCACAACATTGAAAGTTTATGGACACACAACATTGCAAGTTGATAAAAGCGTTGTAAACACAAGCTTTTCAATTCCGAGTGGCAAAATGGCCGAAGTTCAATTCCAAGGTCTTCGCGAGGTCATCGTGGTTTTTTCTCGAATTAAGAAAGAACGGGAAATTTTACCCCCAAGGTCGCATTAAAATCAATCGTCAATATTTTTCCCCCACAAAGTTTACCCAACTACGATTAGTTAAGTATTGGCAAATAAGAAGAGTCCCGAAAATATTCAAAAAAAAAACTCCGTGAAAAGGAATCTCGAGAAGACCTGTAAACTCCAAAACTTCGAAAAGTCCCGAAAATTTCGGAAGATAGCGAATAATATACGAGTTCTGAAAAGTCCTGAAAAAAATAAAGGTATAAATCTTGAAAAGTTTCAAACACGAAACATTTCATTATATGTGACCTGGTCTACGGAAAGGGGGCTTAGGTGTCAAAAAATCAATTTTCACTTTTTGGTTGATTCGGATGGAAGATGAGATGCTTTTTCACGTGGTGAAAAGCAGAAAATCCTAACTTGCTTAGAAGTGTACTAAAAATGTAGAGAAAGAAGAGTAAGAGTCACTTCTTCAGTGTTACTTTTTTAAATGTTCCACACTAGCAACTTACACGATGAACTATAATAATATTCCGACCAACAACAACACTTACTGGACCAACAACAACACTTACTGGACCAACAACAACACTTACTGGACGTCCGGCGCGGAGAACAATTAACGAGATAATGAGAAACTGACGAAACGAGTTGCTTACTTTTACACAGCTTTTTCACAGAAAACTAGTTTTCGCACGTAAGCTCCCTTTTCGTAGACCAGGTCACATATTACGGATTATTCTTTCTTTCCCTGAACCGTTCAGTATTTAGAAATCTAATAAATCACTTAGTACTTGAGTATTTAATACTTAGGTATTTAGTATTAAGTTCTCCTAAATACCATAAATAAATCCATTTGATTTGGTAAGTATTTAGTGATTCCAGTTACTTTAAATACAAATTATTTAAGGTTGCCCATTCCGATACACCAAAAGTACCATAGTCGCCCTCAAATACCAAGCTTTACTTAAGGTTCACCGCTAATATCCAAAAACTTCAGTGCTCAGTGAGTTTTCCTCGTCAGTTTTCTATTTAAAGTTAGGCCCTTATTATGAGCTGCATTCGATTTTCGATCTTCGCTGGCTATCGAAGATAGAAGATCGAAAGGGAAATTCGTATTATGAGCTATGCAAGCGTGTCGAAATTTTCGTTGAGTATCGAATTTTCTGTCGAACAGAATTTTGCTTTCGATGGTGTAGCGAAGTGTTAGAAAATTGTGAAAAATTTATGATTTTGTATATGTTTTCTTACATTTTGGCGGCTAGACACTAATTTTAAACAATTTTTATTAATTTCATGCAGTTCTAACATCGTGAATACTAAACACAAGCTCGAAAGGCTGGTTTTACTTGTGAAAGAAAATCCCAATACTCTGTTGGCACGATCTCTGAGAACAAAATCGTAGCGCTGTTGATAGTTTAAAATATTTTAAATAGATTTGGCTCACAAACTCCTCTTTAGATGGTCGGAACTTTTTAATGAATCTGTAGACAAATTTCTTAAATATATTTTAGATCAAAATATATTCGAAAGACTAATGAACTTAAACTCTCTTAAACATTTGCTACTCCTGGCCAGTTTACTAAGCTCTCATCCTCTGACGAATCGTTGGACCAGAACTCGTTGTACTTATTTTACCACGTTTTTATAAACTTGCTTTCTTTTTTACTTCATTTTAATTAGAATAAATTTACATAAATATGTATAAGCACACTATTTAGTTTGCTCGATTTGTAAACAAAGCTTCTCAGGGGTGAAAAATAAACTATTGTGAACAACCTAAACGAGCGAAATTCACAATAGCGCTATTGTTCATCGAATGAGCGCCATAATACCAAATGAAAATTCGTTCGATCAGCTATTTCGACCACAGTCGAAGATCGAATGCAACTCATAATAGGGGCCTTAATCTTAGATATTTCGCTCACTCAGAAAGACTAAAGTGTTTGCCGCAAATTACCGAAAAGTTAAGATTTTCAATTTTTGTATATGTTTTCTTACATTTTGGCGGCTAGACACTAATTTTAAACAATTTTTATTAATTTCATGCAGTTCTAACATCGTGAATACTAAACACAAGCTCGAAAGGCTGGTTTTACTTGTGAAAGAAAATCCCAATACTCTGTTGGCACGATCTCTGAGTAAAAGCTCTCTCTACTCGTCGCTGATCTAGCTTTGATGAAAACACTCCTCTCATCTCGGGGTTATATTGAAGGTGGTGCCGTCACCACTGAGAAATCTGAGCTAACTTTTCAACATGAATAAGAAAAGCCTACCATTTCCCCCTCAGTTTATGGCCAAAATAAAGTAGCCATCTTAACATCTTCATACTCGTAGCAAGCTCATAGAATCGAGAATTGAAACTATTGCTGGAGTAAAAGATGCGCGGATGATTTGGAAGCCTCGAGGACATCCATAAGGTCGAAGAACCGCCGTGTCTTTTGAAACGCTCAAAAACAGTCCATCAAGATGATAGAGACAGAGGTATTACTCAGGTAGAGAGGTCAACAAACGTCTAAAATTTGTGCAGTAGGTAGAAGCAATGGAGCACCCCAAAGTAGAGAGTAATGTAGGGATGTAGGAATTTCTTTTGACAGCAGAAATGATGCCTTCAGGCTAGAGTTGAGACTCAAGTGGCTACAGAAGTCCAATTATGTGAAATGACTATATTTAACGATTTAAAAAATCCAAAGCAGCGAAATCGAAACCGCCAAATTGAACAAATTTTCAGCGATACTGAGGACGATCACCAAGAACTATTGCTGTCTTGAATGTAGAAGAATGCCTTCGAGACACTTTTGATTGTACATATAAGATCTGAGAACCTGGGAAAAAGTATGTATGTATATGGTTAGTTGTATTAAATTTTCTTATCATACGTGAGTGCATTCCAGTTTTTTTTTAAGAAATCGTGTCATAAACATAATTCTGTCGCAAGTTTATTCTGCTTTCAAGGTGCATAATTTTTCCCTTTCATAGTGATTTTCCTTCTTTCAATTCAATAGATTGATAAGCGCTTGGCGCCGACTTGAAAACACCAAGCTGCGTGAATTACAATAGCTCCGACGGCAAATACCGGCTACATAAAATTTTTTCAACATTCAATTTTTGTTCTACAACCCACCTTGCAACAAACGATTCTCGGCGTCGGTGAAGCTCAACACCCACGCATCGCCTTCCATGGCGGAATTTTTGCCCTGCAACGCAATACACTCCTTTGACAGCATATCGAATCCTTCAGTCTTAACCTCTGCAACAATATTTGGATGCGGCCATGGTATGCCGGGCAGCGGCCAGTGTGCTGCCGAACGTGGCCACAGGCCGGCGCACTTGAAGGCGGGCGTAATCTGCACAATAATACGTTCGCGTATACGCAACTTCACCTCCGTCGTGTCGGCGATCATTTTGACAATATCACGATAGGCGCACTTATCACAAGCTTGCGCCACCAACGTTTGAAAGCGGGAGCGTATCTTGCGCGCGGATAAATAACCGGACGCGGTAATGAATTCCACCCAAAGGGACATGGAGCGCTTGCGGCCGTCGCTTAGTTTGAGTACCGCGCAGCCGGGCAGTGTGCCATCGTCGACAAAGTTCAATACACCCATCTGATTGAGATAGATCACGATTTCAAATTCGTTGGGCGAGATCACTTCGAGACCCTCAAAGCGGCCATTGTAATCGTTTAGTGAGGAGATGAAGCGCGGCTCCTGCACCTCGACTTCCTTCAGGACGTCTTGCACGATGCGACACACCTCGAGTATTTGCTTGTGGATTTGTGCTTTACGCACTTGTACGCGATCGGCACAATATTTATTCATCTGATAGACCATCTTGGACTGCGCCGCAATCATATCCGACGGGACGAGCATCTTGAGGTGTTGGTTGCTGCTAATGCAGTGCGTTGTAGTTTTAGAGCAGCAGAACTTATTAGCAATTGGATTAAATGCCGGCTGATTGAAATGAGCGCGGCGAGCGTGGTAGTCTAACGGTATATCAGCTTTGAAGTGATAACATTTTTTTCCACGGAAATACTAATTTGTTTGAAGAGCTTTTTGATGTACGAAACTCTTTTTTTTTGCTTTTTCACTAAAAACTTTTCGCTGCTACTTTTGCTATTTCTAACTCAAATTCACTGTTCACAACACTTTCTACTTTTCACTTGCCGCTAGATATTGTTGTTTTTGTGTGTTTTTTCACTATTTAACTTATTGATACTTGGCGGTTTATTATTCGATTACCACCATTCCACACGCGCCATTCACACCCAACAAACAGCCACCGTCGTTAACGCAAAAATCGAATCGAAAACGCCACCGCCGTCGCGTTTAGATTTCTTTCTTCTCGCGTACACACAACGCCAAGCTCCAATGTTGACTGATTCCGTATGGCGCACTCACCGCAAGAAAACCAACCAACCTGGCTCGCCCGCTGCGGCCGGCGCCACTTTGTTGCTCTTCGTTGTTCGCTGCTCAGCGAGTGCGTGCGTGTGTGTCGCTCTATCAGCGCAAGTAACTGAGCGCTAAACAGCAGCAATTGTCGGCCTGCTTGCACGCGCTATGGCCGCTGTAGGCAGTCCCTTTAATGTTTAGTTCATGCTGGTGGTGTGAAAGAGAGAGGCGTATGATAACTCGATCGGGCGTAAGGCCGGTTTGTATCTGTGAATTTACTTACTTATTGCACGCGAATGTGTTAATTTTGTTGTTTCTTTTTATTATGTTTAGGTGTTTGGTGGCGGTGTTTTCGCCACCTCTCCAACGTAAATACAAACATAAATGTCTGATGCCAACAGTTGTAATGGCAGTTTCTCATTGTATCTGGTTTATTTTTTTATCTTTTAATACCAGTACCTACTGAGTTTGCGCTTTTCATATTGCTAGCATTTATTTAAATACATACATACATACGTAGTAAATTTGTCTCTACGCATATCATGTTTGTAGTAGTATTTGTATAGGTACTTGTATTCTTCTGATAGTATTATGTGATAATCCATTATTTACAAAAGATTTTGTTGCAAATGAAGTACGTACTCAACGTTTAAGTTATGTGTGAATGGAGTACCAGCTTTAGGGTTGAGCGTCGTTATTTATTGTACACTCTTATAAAAAATTTATCCTGATCGGATAAAACACTACTGTAACTCTTATTATGATATATTTTCTTCTGACAAATGCCCAACAGATATAGTGATTTTGACCATATACCTACGAAACTATGTATAATCCATAATCAAAAGTTCCTAATTGTGCAATAAAATAAGGTCGAATTTAAAAGATGAATCTTTAAAGACTTTATCATTCCTTCGGAAATATTACCAAAAAAGTCAACTTAATTAAAAGTAAATACGTAAATTTTCTAATTGAAATGTTCTTTTTACATATCATATTATTTTGAATATAACTGTTTAGAGGAAATAATATTATCTTTGGTTTCAGATCTTCATCGGTGCACTTTTTATGCCATTTTGAAGACTTTTTGAGGTAAGGTTTATATGCGAGGTAAACTTCAAATTAAACCGATCACGCCAACTTTTAGTTTTTTTTTTTATCTACATAAGTTCGTAAATGTTAAACACCGAAAATTTTGGTTTAACGACGATTGCTTTAAGTTTTTTCCAAAAAATGTATAAGGCTGTACCACTCTGCGGCAGAGAAGTTTGGGACGGACACTAACAGTATTTTTTTTTTAAGCTGCCTTGGCCAAATATTCATATAAAAGCCATTTCCTGATAATAAACAAACCGATTATCCAAATTAAACAAGTTTGGTAACAAATGAAAGAGGACTAAAAAAGTTTTATGGAAATGTCTAAACGAGGAAAATATTTCAATAAAAAATTTTATTTAATTACCGAAGAACAAACCTTGGGTCGGGTATATGAATTTCTTTTGTATTAAATTATAAAAAAATATATAAATAGAGATGGTAAGGTAACCTTTGTTCATTATTTCTGTTTAAAAGTTATTTCCGTCCTATTTCATTTGATAGCAAATTTGTTAATACCATGTTCTGACCGACATCGAAAACATGTTTTCGTTGCTAAAACTGGTTTTCGACCTAAAACTTGTGTTTTCATCCATGTAAAATCGGTCAAACGAAAACCAGTTTTCGCTGAAAACTACTTGAAATTCCAATCGGTGTCTTCACTAGTTTTTTTTCGATTATTTATCGAAGTGAAACTCATATTTTATCATACTTAATACGCCATTTCGGATTTATTGTTAATTGGCTGGCCAAAGTAAAATAAGAATGAAAGTAAGAGTTGCTAATGAAAAGAAAATGAGAAAATGAAAAAGCATTTTGGTTTTGGTTTTTTGTAGCAAAACTGTAATAAGAGGGTGTAAGAAATGTCAACAAAAACACTAACAACCTGTGTGAACAGCCTTCAGCCTTATCAGGAAATGACTTTTATATAAATATTTGGGCAAGGTGACTTAGAAAAAAAGTAACTGTTATTTTCGGTCCCTGTCATTTCCTCAAAAACAGTGCATGTTTAACTTTTTGCCGCCGTTTATAAGGCCAGTATGCAGCTCTCAAGTAAAGCAAAAACTCCATATAAAATGCTGTGCAAGAAATGGCTAAGAAATTTTCTTGAGGCAGTACGCAGCTCTTAAAAACTTGCTACGCCTTCTATGGCATTCTGAAGTTTTTTTTTGTGAAAAAAGAGCACAAGGCAACCATGCTTGCAGCAGAAATATATGCCCGTTCCATTATTTCTTGAGGAAAGAGTGAGACAACAGGCTGGTAAAGTGTCAGATGTCAAAATTCCTTGGACATACACACGAAATAATGGCAATTTTTTTCTTCTTTTATGGAGGGGAGTTGGACCCCAATCTCTCCCCTTGGGTTCACCTATTCTGACACCAGAGATATTTACTAAGCACACACACTACATTTTTATATTCATAACTTCATTACGTAACCCATAGTATTTTAACCGTATAATCTGGCAACACTATTCAGTCGCATTGCGAAACCATTTAAATTAAAGATTTGTACCAACAAAGCAGTAACGGTTAGACCACGCCTATTCGTACGAACACATTTACACACGAATTAAGCGCGTGAGCGAAATAATTTTGCTGCTTTACATAGATAACCACCAACACGTAGATACAAACCGACAAGCCGTCAAGCAACCACCACCGGCGAACATAATAACCGTAATAAGGCAAATACAACAGTGGCTAGTTGGTGCTTAACAAAACAAACAAACAAACCGCAAACAGACAGACAGTGGCGGCAAAAACCACAACCATAACAGCAGCAAGTGAAAGCAACAACAATATGGATAACGCTACTTGCGCGAAAACACAGCAACAATGGACGGCAAATACAACAAATATGTAGTGTAGTATATGCAGTTATGAGCATAAGTTCGTGTGTAAGCAAAAGCAAGGTTCACAGCGTTAATAAACGAAGCAGTTCGGTTTTTGTTGGTTTAACACCCACACACAAGTAAATAAAAAAAGGCGCTAGCAGCACACATAAACAATTCGTGGACTCGGTTGTCGACGATGGTTGGCGTTGGAGCGTGACAGGGGTGGGGCTGGGGGGATGTTAAGCGTGTGCCCGTAAGTGTTGTGCTGTCCACCCCCATTTAGCAGTCAGCGCAGACGGTGTGGGCTCTTTGTTTTCGTTCATTCAAGTAGGTACGTATTCACCCTTTTTCCCCAATTTCTTTCTATTTTATTTATGTTTGTGCTTTTCATTAAATTACTTGCCCATCCCGTAGCTATTATGTTTCTATGTCTGTTGTTTGTAGGTATGTATGTATGTTTGCAAAGCGTTCCCCAAGCTTAAAGGTCGAAACGGTGTTTTGTGTCTGCCGCCATATACAAGAAAACAGCAACAAATAGAAAAAAGCGTTTCAACAAATTTCCATTGTTCCAGCGTTTAAGCTTTTTGTGCCCTTCCTTTACACAGCTTCATTGAGGGCTTCGAACGTGCACATATATAAAATACATACATACACACCCTGAAGGAAAGATTGGTCCAATTGTTCGAAAAATACACAATCATAGGTATCTATAGTAACATTGTGCCTAAACCAAAGGGAGTCTAAAAATTTAAAGCAATGTCCATTAACAATTATATTATTCAAGAAAACATAACTTGTTTTTAATTGATTTGAATTCGATTTCCCACATTTTGGCAAAAAAACCTTAACCCTTGACGACCGATGGGTCATAAGGGGTCACTTTTTAATTTGTGGTTTTATTGAGAAAGTTTTAATGCATGTTTTTTAATATTTATAAAGTATAAAGAATACCTACAAAAAGAGCAATTTTCTTAGAATTCTTAGAAACCGCAAAAAATTGCAACATGAAATTGACAGATTAAACTCAAAATTCTCCCATTTAAACATTTTTGATAGTCTTAACACGGCCAAATACGGCCAACAGTTTAAAAGCATATTCAAAAAATTTAAAATTAATTAAAGGGTGTATCGGAAGTATGTATTTTTCCTTCCAAAAAAAATCTACAGTTATACATATTTAAAATATTTACTTTTCTGCTTATTCCCTATATTTTTGGTAATATTTTAGATAGTTAATAACTTAAAGAAGACACCGTTGTTCGGTTTGAAGTTTTGTTTGTCAAATACCAAGGACGAAAAGTTTACTTTTGTAAGTACAAAAAACGACTAGGTAATAGAAAACGTAAGTGTCTTCTTATTCCTGCCCAAAACAGCCCAGAGTTTTTTGCGAATAAAAATGGATAAAGTGTCAAAGTGCATATAAGCTGTTTTGTGTTTAGGTACATGTTGCTTGCATTTACTTTTTGCCCAGAAGAATAGTGGCCTCTTGATGTATTTTCAATGTTTAGCACCAGGTAGACCGAGATTTGCCTGGAGTGAATATACTTTTTAAAATTTTCAAGATTTGGATAGCTTTAAAAAATATTGTGGAAAAAAAATGGATTTCGATATCTATTAAGATAGATTCGAATTCCAAAATTTAGGTGGCAACCCTATTCCAAAATACGCTCGAATGTACTGTGCATACATAAAAAAAAATGCTGATTGAAATTAACGAAATATAAATTTGTATTACATAGAAGCGTGGCAACCCTGATAGAAAATATTTTCTGACCAAAGTTTTCAACAATACCTTTCATTTGATATCCATATTGCGACGTTTTAGATAAATTGTGTAGAATTGAAAATAAGTGGCAACCTTACACTATTATCCTGAGGGAAAACATTTTATATATAAGTAAAGCATTGTTTAAGAGCATTTTCTTGATAGCCATGAATAGTAATATTTTACCTACAACAATTTTAAACAAAAAATTAAATAAATATGCGATTCAAAATAGGTGGCAACCCTATTAAAAATATTTTTGAATTAGGGATCTTGAAAATACATTCCATTATTTACTTTTTTGCTTTAAAATTGGTTACAATTTAATAAAATTTAAATAGAATTTTACATGTGCTTTTACCAAACTTTGAACTTCTTACAATGGCCTAAAGTCTAGTTTATGGTGTGCTCCAAGTCTATTCCGAGATCCTACAGGGTATATATGCATGTATGTACAAACATATACATATTCGCGTGTGCGTATTATCGATTTTTT
The DNA here is from genome assembly GCF_013731165.1 of Rhagoletis pomonella. Classification (NCBI taxonomy): domain Eukaryota; kingdom Metazoa; phylum Arthropoda; class Insecta; order Diptera; family Tephritidae; genus Rhagoletis; species Rhagoletis pomonella. The sequence goes on from NW_023458556.1 coordinate 17,104,041, forward strand.
GCTTTCCTACTTGCTTTGCAATTTTCGTTTGTTACGGTTGGCTCACGTCAAAATTAATGAATTTATTATTGTAATTAATGAGATTAACACACGATTATCGAAACGAAAATCCACATACCTGGCAGGGAAGAAGAGAAACGAGAAACTGAAAGAGAGAAAATGTATTGAACTTATAAAGTGTTAAAAAAAAATTAGACCTTAGCGAAAACAATTGTTTAGCCTTCAAAGAAGATGACTCCAGAGAGCAAAGTTGTTCAAAGAATTTATATTTACTACTTATAACTCCACTTCTTAATCAAAAAATTCAAGTATTTACTATTGAATTAGATTGGACAGGATATCAAGTTATCTGCTTAGGATGTTACCTGACAGCCCCTCCTCTTTAGCTCTTTGTTAAACGGTGTTTTGTCAAACAGCTTACTAAAGTAGCTGTTAGACGTGGCAAGTGCAAGTCTGTCAACGGCAACGAGCACTCTATTGTTTTTGCATAATTTCAGTTTCAGTTACACCTTGCAAAGAAGACTCTCTGGCTGCTTACAGGAGAACTTAGAAAAAGCGCTCGCCACGTGTAATAGAACTTTAAGGCCCACGTCGAAGTATGTTTCAGCAATCTATATATTTGTAAAAAAAAAATCGTCGATGTTTTTGCAGAACCGCCTATCGGCCAATTGCAAAACCGCCTATCTTATGACACTAAAATTTTACAGGAGAGCGAAAAAACGGTTTTACTTCAAAGGCAAGGCCATGATAGATGGTATTTTCTCCAGCTATTATTTTTCAAATCGGTTGTTTTAATAACGATTTCATGATTTTTACGCATAAATATCGATGCCTGGAGTTCAGGATTACCAAATCTCATTTTTGCCACAACGGCGTTTTAGGCGGTTTTGCCGTTGTCAGTATATTAAAAAAATAAAGAGAAATTAATATTAGAGTAACAGAAGTCAAATCAAAATTTTTTAAAATTTTCGTCTGTATGTTTGTATGCGCATCACTCGAAAACGAATGCATTGAGTATAGTTTTCACCGATACATTGTTAGAGGTCTAACTTAAAATATAGAAGGAAAAAATTAGAGAGTTTCTACCTATTGTAGTTTAATTAAATTGACAAGATAAAGTAAATATTGCAATATGGATGCCAAAAGAAAGGAAGGTTGCCACCTGTTTGAAAATTTTAATTCAATTTAATTGATAAGATAAATTGAATATTGCAATATGGGTATCAAACAGAAGAGGTTTGGGAAAGTTTACTGCCGAAAATATTTTTTGAGGAGGGTTGCCAGCTGTTTGAAAAATTGTATTTAATTAAATTCATAAATTAAATTAAATATTACAATAAAATACAATTCATTTTAAGTGGCAACTTTGTATAAAAAAAATATAGCGGTTCGTACTTTGTAACTCAAACATCATTTTAGATGCGATTAATTTGAGTTTTTTTTCTACAACTGGCGCCTAAGTACCTGAGTGAATTACCAATATTTTTTTTTTGCTGCTCATAAATTGTCGATATTTGTCACATTACGGTACCAATGATGAAAACGTGTGCAGCACACACAAATATGTATGTCTTATCTACGTAATAATCTTCAGTGCTGTTGAAAGTAAAAGGGACAACCTGCTGTGTGTTGCCCTAACAGGACCTTTGCACGGCACTTTGATAAGAAAACATTGCAGTTGTGTATGCATGTGTGAGATCGTATGTAGGTGTTGATGCACTTGTGTTTTGTTGACCTGTCGCTTGAAAGTGCAGCCATCTGCTGTGCACAGATCAAGCGATACGACGTGGATAATACTCAATAGTGTTTGTTTCTATTTTTTTTTTTTTATTAGGCATCGAGGTTAATACAATGTTTTGTGACATATTTCCAGGCATTTTCTCGGCATGTGCAACGGTGCTTGCATGCCGTAAAAAAAAAACATGGATACACATTTATTCGATTCATTTTTTCTTTGTTTTCTTTCAGGAGGTGACAAAATAGAGTCATTAAAAAGCTTTTCTCCGATATTATTTATTACAACCGCGGCGTCAATTGGACAGATAAAAGCCGCAATTAAGTGCAGGCTACAGTGATAATTCCTCACATTAAAAAAAAAAAAAACATAAAACTGATGTCAATTTTATTTAGTACCAATGACGACTGGCGTGACTATTATCACACCGCCTTACTACTCTCGCATGCATCTACATAATTGATACTTCCACTTTAAAAGATACATACATGGAGATATGTATCTATTACTTCCAGACTTCACCGTTGGCGTTCGAACTTATTTATCGCTGTGATGTAGTGCAAAGTGGCACTAACAACACTTGCAATGGAGCAATGGAGCAATTTCCGCTGCAGTTAGTAGATATACATTGGCGTAGCTGCTACATAAATAAATAAATATATTTATGTATACCTTCCTCAAGTAAGTAGATACTTATACTCACGTGGAAGCAGCATAACGTTTAGTTTGAGGCGCTAATTAAAATTATCTTAATGTATGCCACACATTTCAATTTGAATTATAATGATTTTCCGCATTTCTTGTTCACTACCTGCTCCAAGTCTAGTCCGTTTACTTAGCTCACAATTCGTAAGTGCCAGTATATTGTTGTTGTAATTGATAGGTGTTTTCGTTTTTATATAGATACCCTGGAAGTGTATTCGTTACGTATTTCTATGCATACCTTGCCGGGAAAATCAATTACTTTAAGGACCAGTTGCCTGTTAATCAACTGCCACTTTAATATGCGAAAACTGAATAGGCTACAACTGCAATTCTTAAATCTTTAAAAGAAATCTAATTACAAAGCTTGGAATTTTTACGAAAGTTTTGTTTAATTTCTTTCTATTAGTGCACAAAGATTGAAACATGGATTTATGCGGTTTTTGTTAAAGCATTCTTACTAAAATTATATCGAGCCCTAACCACCAAAAAAACGTAAGCGACATATTTTTCGAAAAATTTCTTTTTGATGCAGAAAGGCCACTAGAGCATCTAGATGCAATTCTGCATCAAAAAGAAAAGTTAAAAAAAAACTTAAAACTCTTAAACTTGTCAATACATATGTAGTGTGTTTATAATTTTGACACGGGGTGTACTTTTTTAATTGGTTAATTTTTGACACTGTCTGCCTTATTCCGACAGGGTACATAGGTTGTATGTATGTACTTATATAAGTTGGAAGATGTTGTCAACTCTTATCGTCTGCGGAGCAGCGTCTGTATAATTTTCTAATTTATTGTAAATTTAATGAAAAACTTTGGTAAAAATGCTAGTTAGGCGTTTTAAATGTTGGTTTGATTAAAGTTTGTAGGTCTCATTTATCAAAGACACACGAGAATGTGCTACTAAGAGTTAAAAATTGTAAAAGATAAAAAGCCAAAAGGGGTCAATTTCATCCAGTATTTGTTGTTTTAATTGAATTGGATAGTGACGACAGTGACGATGCGGTACCTAAGAAAATGTCTTGCTCAACGCCGGTTCACCCTTGGTCAGTGGCGGATTTAAGAAAAAGGGCCCAATTCTGGGTCTGCAATTTATTCAGGGGCCCAAACCAACAAATATTTTCGCTTTGGGCCTTTAGAGATCTAGATCAGCGGTGGGCAGAGAGAGCTTTTACTCTGCACGTGCCTATATAAAATGTACAAAAAGCTCAGAAGAGCTTTCCCCGCGGGCAAGGCGGTGCCCATAACCGATATAGATGAAAGCAGTCATTATAACCGAGGCTGATGACAACTTTTTTCAGGACGATATAACTGGCTATGCATTTATGTATAAGTACATATGTATCTGTAATGCAGAAGCCAACTAATTAAATCACGATCGCGTAAAAAGGAAATCAGCAAAACAATGAGCGTACCACAGAGTATCAGCAATATGCCACACATGGCAACAACTTCATTTTGCTACCGCCAACACAAAACAGCAACGTGTTGCAAGTGTCGCCAACACTATCAGCGGTCGGTAATCTAAATAAGTGTATGGCGACAGTGGAAATGTAGAGCAAAACATTTGTCCTTTGCAGGTTCCGTCCTTGCGTCTGTGTTGTCGTGGCATCATTCTTGTGAAGTTTTATACAACTTGCAACTGCTTGTGCGCGCCACTTATTTAATTGTGTGCAAAAGCAAAGAAGCAAAAATTAAAAATCGAATTGGTGTATGTTGGTTCATTGGTGTGTAGTCCTATATCATATACCTACTAAGTATATATATTTTTACTAAGTATAGATTCACATGTATGTATGTATATAAAAGTCCACATATATATGTTTTACTGTGCACGTTGCATTGTCATGTGCAACCGCAGCATGTTGAAGTGATTGCGATCAAAACGGCAGCTGCTTTGTATGCTCACCAAAGGCAAAAAAAAAAATAAAATAAAACAAGTAAGAAAGGCTAAGTTCGGGCGGAGCCGAACATTAAATACCCGGCGCAAGTATTAAATATATGTTTTTTCACCCTTCCGAAACCTTCCGCTAGATGGTAAGCCGAGTTGTAACAATTTTGAGTAAATTAGCGTCCTTCAATTTCGAAATATTGAAGTTTCAAGCAATTCTTAAATTTACCGTTATATGAGAATCGGCCGTTATATTAGTCCGATTTCAATAATTTTCAACGTTTTGCTTACACGTGGCAAGTACAATAACCATACCGAGTTTGGTACAAATTGGTAGAACGGTTACCGGTATACTTATATGTGATCATAAGTGGGCGGTGCCACTCCCATTTTCCAAAATTTTACCATAAACGCATTTCTTGGTAAAGAATTGTTGCAACCATCAATTTTGAAAAAAATGAGCTTCAATATTTAATGATTTATCGAAGATTTTGTATTTCTCTAAATTACCGTTATATAGGATGTGGGCGTGGTTATGGTCCGATTTTAAAAAGTTTCGGCGGTTTTTTATGCTGTACCAAGGCCAACAACTGTGCCAAGTTTGGAAGAAATTGGTGTAGCGGTTACCAAGATATACACATGTAACCATAAGTGGGCGTGGCTACGCCCATTTTCCAAGAATTTATAATATTCTTATTTTTCGTCTAAAACTTATTATAAATATCAATTTTGAGTGAATAATCTCCAGTAGTTACTAAAATATTGCAGTTTTCATATTTCTGAAAATTACCGTTATATGGGAAATAGGCGTGGTTATTGAGCGATTTTAAAAATTTTCGGCCATTTGGTATGTTATGCGAAGGCCAACAACTGTGCCAAGTTTGGAAGAAATTGGGGCAGCGGTTACCAAGATATACACATGTAACCATAAGTGGGCGTGGCTACGCCCATTTTCCAAAAATTTATAATATTCCTATTTTTCGTCTAAAAATTATTGTAAATATCAATTTTGAGTGAATTATCTTCAGTAGTTACTAAAATATCGCAGTTTTCGTATTTCTGGAAATTACCGTTATATGGGAAGTGGGCGTGGTTAAAGTCCGATTTCGCCCATTTTCAATACCAACCTACCTTGGATTAAGGGAAACCTACATACCAAATTTCGTTGAGATATCTCAATTTTTGCTCGAGTTATCGTGTACACGGACAGACGGACAGACGGACAGACGGACAGACGGACAGACGGACAGACGGACAGACGGACAGACGGACGGACAGACAGACATGGCTTAATCGATTTCTTTTTTCATCCTGATCATTTATGTATACATTTGTCTATATCTATCTCGATTCGTTTTGGCTGTTACAAACAACCGTTATGTGAACAAAATTAATATACCCTTGTGCACAAGTGCGCTCGGGTATAAAAATAACGCGCCACATGTTTCTGCCGCAGTGTTTCTAGAGCTGCTGGTGTTTTCGCTGCTTAAGTGGAGCACTTTTCAATGCAAACATGTTCATTTGAATGCAAATAAAATTAATGGTAGTTAGTTGGTAATATTGGCAAGAGTCTGCGAATTACATACCTATCTGCTTCCGCCATGTGAAAGAATCGAATCGAAGAGCACAAAGGTACGCGTTCTAACTACTTATATACATTAATAGTTACAGCACTAAAAACAGGCGCCTGCTCCGTTTGCCTTCTTCACTGGAAGAGTGCACCTTATGGCTTCCAACTTACTGTGTTGAGCAGATTTTTTAAGTCAAGCTTACTTAATAGCGGCCACGATAGCCGAGTTGTTGAAGGTGTGTACTATCACTCAGTCATGTTCCAGGTTCGATCTCTGTTCCGAAAACATCCAACATAAAGTTCGGATTCGCATTCAGCGTGTTGAATAACATAGGGATATATAGGTTTGGTTAGATATGTATAAACTTTTTTTTTTTTGTAAACGTGCGTTATTGTTTTCTCTACTGCTTGGCTTTTTAGAAATCATCGGCGCCGATCCATCCTTTATTCGTTATGTCTGCATAAGAAACCGCGAGGTGCCTTTTGATTTTGTTAGCATGATAAAAGCCTGCGATGCTAAACACTGGAAATGAAAACCTTCACTTCATTCTTCTTTGCATGTGGAATTTGATATTCCGACTCTGAATGCAGAGCTTTACTTTTCCAACATTACAAGAAACTTTTGCTTTTAGGATATCCCAAGAGGTGATACCAATATAACGAAGATATTTGAGAACAAATTGAAAATCGATTTAGTAAACCATAATGTAAGCTGCAATACTCCCAAGCGAACTCCTCGCGCAAGCGCACAGAAGGCTCGAAAACGGCAGAAGGCATTACAGATAAACTTGAAATGAGCGAATGACTCCAGGCGATTTCTTTCTATGAGATAAACCCACCAGTGGTTTCGGAGTTTAAATTTCGGACCATAAAAGGAGAACAAGAATAAATATACAGATAAGCAACTTGCTAATAGCAAGCAGGTCAACATAGTAGTATTAAAGAAGATGTCAAGAGAGTCCAAATACTAATTGAAAGATCTGCTAAAGAGGAGATCTTAGCATTATGCAGTTCGCCTTTAAGAAATAAGTTTTTTTAAAAATTGCCTAAATTAAATTAAAAACACATATTTATTTTTCTTTTTTAAACAATAAAATAAATAAAAGAAAATTAAATTAAAAAAAGAAACAAATTACCAAGAAAGAGGGAAATAGTACTTAAAAATTAAATTAGATTAAAAATATTTTTATTAAACAAAAAAAAAAAGAAAGAATTTAAAAAATTTATCTAGATCTTAAAATTTAAATGAAATAAAATACATACATATACATTTTTTAAACAATAAAATCTTAAAATTATAATAAAATAAAATAAGGAAAAGAATAAAAAAGAGCGAAAAAATAGGTATCTAAAATAAATTTCTAAAAAGTAAATTACCTAAATTAAACAAAAAAATATTTTTATTACATAATAAAATCTTAAAATTAAAAGAAAATTTAACTAAAAAACTAAAACAGAATTATTTAGATAAGAAAAAAATAAAATACGTTATTCAAAATTAAATGAAATAAAAAAATATTCCTTTTAAAACCATAACAACCAAACCATTAAAGAAAACTAAATCAGTTTTTAAAAATTAAATTAACTTAAAAAAAATATATATCCTTTTTAAAAATTAAAATTCTGAAAATTTAAATTGAAAACAAAAAAAAAAATTAGTTAAAAAAAAGTAAAATAATTCCACTGCGCCAGGACTCGAACTCGGATCAATCGATTGGCACGTCTGTGTTTTGCCCACTCGGTCATTGCGACCGGTGCAGTGACGCGAGCTAAATGATAATACAAGTGCTTTCTCTCAAAATAGCTTTTCACCACGAGTACCATCTGTCTTTTATTTGTCTTACGAAAGACTTTTCACCATCTTGGCCAGAATTGCACTGTTGTTAGGCTGGGCGAAATACCCACTGGTAAAGGTTAAAATTAAAGGATTAAACTTTTGAGAAACATACGAAAATGAAAACAAAAACAAAGTAGGTTTCGACGACATATAAATATCCAGCGATATTCAACCTAATTATCTATCTCGAACGATCGGCCGCACGAACGTTTTGTCTAAAGACGAATGCTTTAAAAACTAGTCCGTTAACAAAATTCTAGCTGGTTTACATGTAACCGAGGCAAGGTCAACCTAATCGTCGTAAAGCAAGATGAAGACATCCGATGGAATTACAAAATTGCAAGTAGAGACGATTACGTCTGCGGACAAATCGTTCGAGATTGATAATAAGCCTGATCATCGCATCTAATTCTAGATTGCTAAGCCATTTCATGGAGACAAGGCTTCCTAAAGGAAATCGGTTTAGATAAAGCTTTGCCAAGAGGAGTCGCAAAGCATTTTTCATACTAATATCTATAGTAAATTTTAAAAATTAGTAACTTCACAAACTACATGAAAGTTCCTTTGAAAAGACCACCCAAGCATCGCCTAAATAATTTTCTTACTTTCCAAAACAGTGGATTGACATCGTCCATTTGGTTGCATGAAATAGGTATTTTCTAAAAGCAACGAGATGTCTATCAATACGGGCTGGCGATGCTTCAACGCTGTCATCAATCACTTTATATTCCTATGTACATAGATACAAAGACAAAGAGCAGCTGAATGAACAGCAGTTATTTATACGAATTTCCTTATTTTGTTGTGACTTGAACGAATAAATTACGAATTATCAACGAAAATATCAAATTCAGTGGCAGCATTGACATAACCATCAATGATAGCAATGATCTGGCGACAGTTGCCAACTATGCAAGCGACCTCAAAAGGAGGCAAAATGTCGTGGAGGAAAATGAGAAAATAATACAGTCTAGCCGATAGATGCGATCAGCCACAAACATGTGCAATCGATCATTGGATTACGTAAGAGCAGGCGACAAGTAGCTGCTGAAGGCAAACGAGACGCATGCAACTCTGTAACTGCATGGAAAACTAATTGAAATAAAATAAATTAATAAATAAATAAAAGTAGCAGACTTTTCGAAATGTCAACATTGGCGACATTAAAACGCGCTACAACAACATAACACCTGACCCGAAAGCATGCAAGCAACCACATATGTACACACGTACATATCTTTGTCAGCGCATTTCGTGGAAAGGGCACCCGAATACCCCTTGTCAACCAGCCGCCTGAGCAAACGTTGGAGACGTTCTTGAAAGAGATGCAACTGTTGAACTGCGCATGCGCGCAGGGCATTTACCTGATATTCAGTGCTGCGCGCAAGGCTGTTGGTTTTGATGTTGTTGTTGTCACTGAGCGATGCCACTGTTGTGTTGCCGCTGCGTGGTATTCTAGAGTGGCGCCTGCATCCCGCCGTGTTGAGTCTGTGATAATACGGAATGTGCGTCAGCCGCTGGAAGCGACTTGCATGCGCACACACAATCTCATATACATACATACACACATATGCATTCATATTGGAGTTTGTTTTTGTTTGTGTATTTACATACCTGCATCACATTCAAATCAGCGAGGGCCAAAATGCCATTGGCAGCGTGCGTGTACAGCGAAGGGGTCAATCGAGCAGCGCAGTCGCAGGCACAGTGGCTCGGATGCGTTTAAGCGCGCAACAGACAATCGGACAGGCAGGCAGCTAACGTTTTCGTATCAACATATCAGTTAACCAGCCGGGCGGCTGTGTGGCGGTGCGGCGCACAGTGGTGCAAACGGGAAATATACTATTCAAAACGGTCTACAGACTAGAATACTTGATTGATTTTCACTTTTTTTAATTGAAAGATAAATAAATTCTTAAGAGGTTTTTATTTATTTATGTACAACAAATTCTTAGGTCCAAAGTGCAGTGAAAGTAGCATAAATTGAAGAAAATCGATTCTCTTCTTCCTGTTAATGAATGTTACAAAATAAAAACTACTTGAAAATAATTATAGGGTTACCCTAAAACGAAAAGTTTACACAAGATAAATTTGAGGTATGTGTACTCATATTTTAAAAATATTTTTAATTTTCATAAATTTTATTTTTTTGATCCTTATTATTTTTTAGTGCATGTTTGAAATGGTTAAGAAAGCACTTTGATTTTTAATAATTTTTTTTATTGATATTTCGGGCACATTTTACGTATTTATGTGGAAAAAAAGCCTAGACTGTCAGCAAAAAAAAATATATATAAAAAATTTAGATCAACTTGGATTCTTAGCCGATTGAAATATGCACTTTAATGACCTAAACAATTTTTTCTTAAAAAAAAATATTTTGGGAAAAATTTTTTTATAACATTTCATATTTTTCTTGTGTAATATTTTCGTTTAAGAGGAACCCTATAATTCTTTAAACTAGCTTTTAGCACATAACATTCATTAACTGGAAGAGCAGAACCGATTTTTTTTTTTTAAACTGAATAGTAAATTTCGCATTTGCCCCACAGTGCGGCGGGTCAGTAAAAATTATGCAGTGCAAAGTTGTGGTAAATGAATTCCCGCCGCCTGTCCACAATTCGTCTGCCCTACGATGCTTGGCGCTTGCTGCTCACTGCTCACTGATGGTTATTGGAGCAAACCCGCCGAAAACCCGCTCGTCCGCTGCCCCGCTGTTCCCTTGCAATGTTGAAAACCTTGTTTGAGAGTTTGCGCAGCATGCAACATGTCTACCATGTGGCTAATTTATGTGCGTGGAACTTAAGCACCCATCAACAAGTTTGCGTAAATGTAAGTAAAGCTCATTTTTTATATCCATTAGGCCATTCAAAATGTTGGCTACATGCAGGGGACCGACCAACTATTTAAGTAACTGCTGCCCGCCAGTGATGCGTGTGCGCTGCTGGCTGGCATTTGTGCGAATCGAGTGAGTCTTTCTCTTTTCGTTTGATGCGCAGATAATTTTAGTTAAGCAAATAAAGGTAAGAAGTTTGGGGAGGTTGCGAAGCTACGTTTCAAAACGAAGTAAGTTGGTAATTTCAATTACATTAAAAGAGCTCTGTTTTATTATGAAAATCGTTGGCACTTCGAGCCTCCGTGAAGAGTACTTTAAGGCTATGCTTTGGCGTCTCACAGTACTTGTCTGCATTCAACAGGGAGTGGCTCAAACGATTATTTTGCATCCGGTTTAAGCACGACTTGCGGTGTTTACACGAACTATTCCCTGCGTAGCAACCGAACACACATTCAAGAGCGAGCTAATATGAGAAGACAAACCCCCAGTTATTGGTTGTGCGCTGAGCTTAAAACCCGCCATGTAAAAGCAAACTCCAATGAAATTAAGAATGAAGCCTCGGATAAGACCCCTTTCTTTCGATGACGATCACGGCAAACGTATAGAGGACTGCCCACTCCTGGAGTAAGGAAGGTACCTCTGCATGACTGGTACATGTCCTTGGTAAGACATCACCGCCATTCAGGAAATGTGTACCACGGGGTAAGGAAGAAAGTGGAAAAGCAGAATTAGGCTAATATTGGCGAGCCCGAGAGAGAAAATGGCAGAAAAAGGAAGCTCACGAAACTGTAATGCCACGCTGCGATCGGGCGCAACATGAGTTGATGCGATCGATATAGGGAGCTAAAGAGGGACGCGAGACGTATTTGCGCGCAAAAACAAGAGAGACCTCGAAATATCTGAGTTCATAATTTTATCAGAAAGTAAGACGAATTACAGAAGGATTCAAGGCCAGAGTGAATTCCTCTAAGAATAAATACGCCGACCTTGTGATAGATGTCGAAAGCCTACTTAAATTGCGCAACACCTCAGCTCCATCGGAAATGGGAAGCAGCGCTCCGAGAAGTTTGATACCAAACGACGATTCATACAGGGCGACTCGGAGTTGTGTGATTTCTTTAATTTAAATCTCCCATACCAAAAAGTGCTACTTTAGACCGAGGACAGCTGCAGCGCCTAATAAGAAGAGGAAGATTATAAAATACATACTCTCAGCATGGTCTCTAACAACCAAAACAAATTTTCTTCCTTCATAAAAAAAACATTTGTATGCATATGTACGTATGCACGAGTACTATCTTCAAACAATTATTATTTTTTAATCTTTGCAACGTTTTTTTAATCGACTGCATAAATTAATAATCGAACTCAGGCGCACAGAAAAACCAACATTTACCCCATTTCCATAGAAAGTCAATTGCATTTTAATTATAATGTTGAAGAAATTTAATGCTGTGCTAAATTCAAACAAGCAGTTTGCCAAGCAAATACAACTACTCATCGCGCGCAATGTCCATACATACATACATACATATGTATGTGCAACACCAACGCCACCGAAACAGGAATAAATAAATGTGGTGATACAGCCAGCCAAGTGTGGTGTGATGAGGCATAGGAAGCGTAGTTGACTTAAAACAGCGATTAAAATCATGAAATCAATTTAGCATTTTTTGCAAATAGCTGGCAGGCGTGAAATTTCCATTCGTATACGCAGGGGCAGACAGGCGCTGATATGCATGAAGTTGTGTTTGTATATTAGGGTGGGTCAAAAATGCATAGGAAAATTTACTTTCTGGAATGTTCATGCTGCTATGCCCTCACAAATTATAGGGAATTGATTATTTAGAATTATAGAATAATTTAATTTTTTGAAGTTTCCTGCAGGGAAATATTCTTAGTTAATTCAAAAATATTTATTTTTAACAATTGTATAGCAATTCTATGAAAATACTGCATTTGCCACTGCTACACCTACACCATGAATAAAAGACCCATTAGGGGTATTCACGATCCGGTGCATACTGTCTAGCATGGTGCATAGATAGGATAAAAAGCATGGTTGGCTAACTCTGCTGTTGTTTGAACACACTGCTAGGCAGTATGCACCGGATCGTGAATACCCCTATTGTGGTACCGCAGTCTGACACCGTTCAATTAACCCGCCTGCTGGACCATTTCGTGCAACACATTCGGTACCTTCGGAAATGCACGCGGAGCCTTTCTGCATGTCTTTCTATAAGACCGTGCAAGGTCAGACCTCTCACAACGTAAGATTTATCATCTCTGATTAAAGAGTGTACCGATTACGATCCCATTTAGACCACGTCTGCCTGACATTCACCAACTTGTTTTTATATATATTTTTTAGGGAGCAGCTTGCAAGTGGCCTATGGCATACCAATGCGTACTTTACCAAGAAGAATCTGCTTGTCGTGTCTTGCTTTGCAAGTTCGTCTGGTATACAGATTCCCTCTATAGGCCTATCATCAAAGCAATTTTTGAGTAAAACATGAAAGAGCTCAGAGCTAAAAATTAAGACATCTCTCCATAGGATTTCGATTCCAAGCTTCTCCACAGCCTCCATTTTAGCTGAAATCTCTGCTTGAAATACGCAGCAGTAGTCTTGTAATCTAAAAGAAATTTTAGAGAAGTGCCTTGTGAGAAGACGCCTCCTCCCACCTTAACATCGAGTTTCGGGTTTTCGGCATTCTTCATTTCTGGGTGTAGGGGGGAGGAAGTCTTAAAATATAAAATATTTTATGATTCCGGTGAAAAAACCACAACATTTATGGTGAGACACCCTAATATACAAATACATACATACATATATGTATGTTCTCATAAATATGCAAAAGTTTGGCCGAAAACGCATTGCATGTGAGCTTGCGCTATGCACTTTGCAGAACTCTGTGCATTGAGCATCACGACGGCGGTGGCACACCGCTGGCAGGTGAATAAACTGTACACAAACTGTCCGCCCTTCATAAAATTGCACTTTATTCAATGCTGCAATTATTAAATATGCCTATTTGTTTAGCCTCAAAACGCGTACCACACACACACACACACTCCCGAAAAGGAAGCGAGAGCAGCCAAATAAGGCGAACGATGGTGGCGAGTAGTAGAGGCAAGTGCTGCTGCCTTCTTTTCAGCGTTCATCTCTTCTGCGATCCTTTCGCCCAATTTTTCACTTACACCCGAGCGTTATTTATTAGGCGTGCGCAGGGGCGTGTTTTGATTGTTGATCGACGACAATGACGACAACGTTGCGCCACGGCGGTGTGCCTACGCCCGCCAAACGCAGGCTGACCACTTTTCACAGTCTGTCCGTTGGGGCCTCTGCAACGGCGCTGTGTGGACATGCGTGGACCACCCTTTTAATGGACGCCTAATTACAGTCTTTATAACAAGTGGTGATTACCAAACTGCCAACTGACAAATAAGAACAACAGCAACAACAAATTGCTGAAGAAGTGCTTTAGGATTCTTTGCTTTATTTGGTTTATTGCATCAAAAAATCGGTTCAGACTTTGCTTGCATTGCCACATACACATGTACATACACACATACGCGTTCTGCCCCGTTTGTCTTTTGCTACGTAGTGCAGCTTTCATCACCCAGCCGTGGGCTATTGTCTTGTTGCGGTGCAACCCACCCATCGCTGGATCCACTTGCGTCCGACTATGCGTTTGCCTTGTTTTGCTTGTCACGACTCGAATTATTTATGTTGCATACAACGTAAATTTGCCGCTCGCTCACACACATTTTACCTGCTTTTCATATACATACATACATACTGCATACATTGTATTTGTATTATTAAATATTGATTTTAATCGAAATTGCTGTAAATTGCTTGTTTTTCTCATCGTTCACTCAGCAATTTATAACACTTCGTTAGCTTCGTAGGTTCGTACGCCGCGCCGCATCGCGTTGTGTGGTCTTGAGTGTGGTCCGCGTAACTAAATGGGCTATAAGCGGAGGTGACAACAGACAAGTTGAGTTGAAACGTGTTTTTAACTACACGTTCTTAGTGAACCACTGCCATAAATTTATGTTCATTGAATAAAGGAGTTGGAAATTTTTGGCTAAATTTTGTGAATTTTCACAAGGATGGGTAGGGAAAGCATGCTGCTGATTGGAATTGCTTTTTTAATTAATATTAAACAGCTACTGGTTTTCGAAACGGGCGAGTGCAACAAGCTATTTTTTAATTTTCTAGAATTGACGCAGCAATAATTTGATGCTCTGTGAAAAATGCTAAGAATTCGTGATTGAAGGCTAATTTTGAGAAGACACGCAGAGCAAGTAAAGTTCGTGGTCAGCTTATGTTGAGACCGGGGCCTTATAGGGTCGAGGACTTTTTCACGCCTGGGCATCACACACGCAAAGAACACATAGAGATATGTATTTTCGTATTATAACTAATTTCGTAAAGCTGCATGCCCACTAAAAAGGCATTCTTTCAATATAGGCTACCCTATTATTTAATTTTTTGACGTAGAATGCGTCTTACGTTTCGGTATGGATGTTGTAGCTGCAATTTTTACACCGAATTCCATTCTTGGGAATGTCTACTAAGAAGGCCGTGCCAGAGATTTCTTAAAATTTCTGAATATCCTAGAGACGTATCCAACACCCTAGCTTTTTTTTATTTGAATACGCAAACGAAGATTAAAAAAATTAAAATAAAATCAAACGTGAATTTTTCACTGATTTTTATTTGTTTTACTTTTGATGTAAAAAAAGCCTTCGAATTTATTGTGCTTTGCTCTTTTCTAAATTAAAGCTGTCTTTACTGTTAATCATTTTGCTGGAATTTTTGGTAATGACTTTATACAAAAAAAAAGCATTTTCACTGTATGAAAACTTTCTTCCTCTTTATTGGCGCTGTAATCGCCTAAGCAATTTTGGCCGAGTCCAAAACAGCACGCCAGTCGTTTCTCTTCTGTGCCAACTGCCGCCAATTGAAAATGCCAAGTGAAGCCAAGTCCTTCTCTACCTGGCCTTTCCCTGTTGGCGGCATCTTTTTTCTCTTCAGCTTCTTCACACTCCTTATCGTAACAGTTGTTCTCAGTGATGAAATTGATGGTACAATTGTACTTTTTTGGTACATTTTGAATTCCAAAAGTACCTTGGTATTACATCGACATTTTTGATACAATTTTGTCAAAATACGGCGCTACGAAAAATTCTCTCGCAATACCATTGTGTGTACTTGGAAATTGGAATTTCTGTGGATGAAAATATTATCATCTTTTTCTACCTCATAGAAGTTAATACGTGGTGTTTGTTAACAACGAAAGACTTGCTAAAATCAACAAACAGTTGCAAAATGTTTTTTGTGAAACTTCGATTGCGTTAAACGTAACTGTGTTTTTGTAAAGTTTTTGTGTTACATGCACTCAATAAACATACTTGTACGCTTTTTTTGATTACCTTGATATATTTATTTGTATTGGTAACTTCGAGTACAACTCCACAAAACATACGTATGCTGTTATATGGGAAGAGGAGGGGGGAAGACTTGGGAAAGTTGGAAAGGGTGAGAGGGTAGGAACAGGACGATGACATATATAGCGTCTTGTAAAATGCTCCGTGCTCACCACGAAGCTTCTTAAGCGAATGATATCTATTCTCATGGAGAGTCTGGAAGAAATGCGACCCGAGGTGCTTGACCCTTAGTTTCGCAAAGGCAGGACTCCAGAGCATCAGGTGTTGAGATAATTCCATACCACTATTCACCATGCAGCTGGTGCAGTAAGGGTCATCGATGATATTCAGCCTTACTGCATGCTTACTTATAACGCAATGACCAGTTAGAACGCCCACAAGAAGTAAGAAGTGTAACTTGCTTAGTCTCACGAGCTCCCTGGACCGCCCCTGGTCTACACGTGGTCAGAAGGACTTAGCCACCTTGCATCCAAAAGGTCTTTGCCCAGCGCATGCTGAGCTGACTAAACGCCCATCTGTCCAGAAGGAGACCGCATGAGATCAGTGGAGCACCCAGACCTTGAGCAATTTCTCAAGGGTAACCAGTCCTCACCGTTTTCTAACGAACCAACAAGGATCCAAGAGCTGCTTGGCTGTCGAAAAAGATATTCACCTACATAAAATGGGTTACACTATAGAGCAAACAATCCGAAGCCTCCTGTATTGCGGCTACCTCTGCTTGGAAAACGCTACAGTGATCCGGTTTCCTGAATTTCAGATTGATGGAGAGTTTTTTCTGTTTACACTTTTGAATCTAAACGAAAATTTGAGCAGCTGTTCGGATAGCTTGAAAATTGCTGCAAACTATACTGGATATTTTCCTCTTGTGAGATAACAGATGACATTTCACGGAAATTTTGTTGCTGGACATGTTTTACTGGAGATGTTAAACGCACGTACCAATAGAGATATTTACCTAATTTAAAAACATATGTGTTTATATGTATGTATGGTCTTTTAAATGTTGGTACTTTTTCGGCTGATTTAGTACTTTTTTTTGGCCATTTGGTACAAAATTTAAACACCTATTTATCATCCCTGGTTGTTCTTTCAGGCTTGCTTAAATCCGACTACATCTTCGGCGGCGGTACTTAATGAGCGAAAAGTGTGCTGCCACTGCTCGCACACCCACCGTGGGTCCGCCACTGACTGACACGTAGTTTAACCGCTGGATCCACCCCTGGTGGTCGTCTTGAAAAAGAGGGCATGTTTCTATTTTCAATTGGGCGGGGTTTTAACGTGGCAGGACTCAAACACTGCGCACGCGTAGTTTTACGCCTTCTCACTTTAGCTTGGTCGAAAACGGGTAATTGAATACGTGGAAAAATGTGTTTGAAAACCTTTATTTCAGAACTAGTACCTGTCGAGTGGTTGCCACCTATTATTTTCTGACGTCGAGAAGTTCATCCAGAACCGCGATCAACCTCATTCAGGTAACCAATCGACTTAAAGATAATGGAAGGAATAGCGATATCCGCCTGTGATATCAAAAAACGATTAGTTTAAGTGTTTGTCGTCTAATCTACTCGCAATGCTTCCAATTTTAAAGCCGACTATTTTCACATGGCGTTGCGACTGTTATTATCACTGGATCAAACATAGAGGTGACGTATGTAGATTAATTTAACACTGAAGTCCAGAAGATGTTTGATTTTCATACCATTTACCATTATTTAAAAATTGATAAACTCAATTTAACTGCCTAAATGTATGGAAAAAGTTAAGTCGGAATTTTAATGTTCGGGCTAGGACTGTTCAAAATCGAAAAATATACCCCTTTTATTTTATTTCGAAAACCAAAAATATTTAGAGGTCGATCGAAGCGCTCAAAAATTTTCGCTGTACTTTACATATATATTTATAGGGAAAACCCCATTTTTCGTGGAAATGATGTAGAATTCCTCAAATTAATATTTTTGGATCGGAGAACTCAGTTTCTCTTCAGATGACTTTCAGAAATAATATCCAATGGTTCATTTTACCAGTTTTTAATACTAGCGATTTTTGTAAGGGTACCCCCCCCCCCCCCATGGCTGTTTTGGAGACTTATAAAAAATAGTTAGTATTAAAAATTATTAAATAAACCATTGGGTATTATTTGTGAAAGTTTACTGAAGAGAAACAAAGTTCCGATCAAAAAATATAGATTTTTTGAGAATTCTATACCATTTCTACAATTTTTTTTATTCGTATCAAGTACATGGAAACATTTGAGAGCTTTGGGCGACCTGTAAGTATTTTTTGATTCCAAAAAAAAAATATAAAATTAATTTATTTTGTTTAATTATAATTTGTATAGAACAATTCTAGGGGGTGAGAGCATTAAAATTCCGACTTTACTTATTTTGGACCACCCTAATGTAGATACATACCTACATATATATATTTAATTCCCATTCTACAGAGTCCAGAGGTAATTCTATGCCGGCGACATACATATATAACCGCAAGTACCGCAATAGGAGCACACCAACCATAACAATTAAATTTATTTTACTTCACTTAAATGAAATTAATACCATTATAAAACAAAGAAAACAGGAACAACAACAACAACACCAACAATCCAACATGTCCATTCTGTGAAGTACGAGAATCCTTTCTCCGAAAATTTATGTCGCCTGGCTGGTTTCAGTCGTAAACACAGTAAACATTGAGAATTATTTATCAACTTGTTGCACGACAGCGTAATCGATATGCGCATTAAGAGTTACGATGCAGCAATTCCACGTTTATTGATCGGCATCAGCAGATAAGCGCCGTTAATTCCACAGTGACCAGACAACGAGGATGACGACGATGGTGTACAGGATGAGTGGAGTTGGTAGCGACGAAGATGCTAACAGAGCGAACACAAACAAACGGTAAGATATTGTCAACAGTCTCTTTAGCCCGATACCAAGCTCCTACATAGCCGCACAACGCTGGCGATCAATAACCGCTCGGCCAACAGCTCACAGCCACCAAACGCAGCTAAACAGCCAACCACCACCAACCGTAACATTGGCAGATGACGATGACGCCGTTGTAATGTTGATAGCGCTTAGTGTATTTGCGGCGCACAGCACATTGCCGCTGACTGTGTCTGCCTTTGTCTTATTTTCAACGAACAGTCAAATCAATATTATTTATTAACCTTAAATAACGCTGACATGCCCGTTGGATGCGGTTGATGATCATGGCTGCGATCGCTTCATGATGACTGCTTTACTAATACTGGTGGCAGTGGTGGTTATTTTGTTGTTATTGTTTTTGCCTTTGATCCGCTTATCGCGACAATATCATTGTAGCAGTTGTCTACTTGCCCCTAAGCCAGTTTGGGATCTTCTCTTATCGAACTGTTTTCATGCTGGCCAACAGTTTGCGGATACCTCTAAGCTTCTGCTTCAATGGTTTCTACAATTCGGCGTCTATGTCATTAGTTTGATTCGGTTTCTATTTAATTCGGAATTCTTATTATACATACATACATTGTATCTATTGAGCGTTTTCTTTTATTTCCATTGTGAGTGCTGCTGTGGACAAGCTTGCGTATCGGTTGTCAAGCTTCTTGACCCTCACGTTAAAGTTTCTTTGCTTGCACCCAGTAAGCAAAACAGAGAGCATCCAATGTCTACAGAACTGGCTATAACACAGCTGAGATTCACCCACTTGGGACTGGATGTCTTCTGGGAACCCGAACAGACACTTGCTTGCGGAGAACCCCTCGCCAAGGCACATCAGAAAGCATAAACGACATTCACAGCGAATCAATATTCACCTACACTGACTCTCGACCTGTGAATGTCGTTTTGGGAACACAACCCAACGACTCCCGATATGAAGAGAGACCCCCCACGACTCGAGACATCTCTGCACATGCCCCTTAAACTCCACTCAGCTAACGCCTCTGTCCCTATGGATAGCTATT
Source organism: Rhagoletis pomonella (assembly GCF_013731165.1). Taxonomy (NCBI): domain Eukaryota; kingdom Metazoa; phylum Arthropoda; class Insecta; order Diptera; family Tephritidae; genus Rhagoletis; species Rhagoletis pomonella. The sequence goes on from NW_023458556.1 coordinate 17,124,020, forward strand.
GAAGGTGCCCGCTTCCTGGGTCATCCGTTAATTGAGCTCTTCCACTCAGCAGTCGATATAATTTTATAAAATAAAATATTGTTAGATATTGTGACAAAAATCATTCTACTATTAAATAGTTGCGAAAAACTCATTTAATAAAAATACATATCGATATGATGTTCATAAATATTTAGGAAACCCGCTGGATCCGCCCCTGATGTATATCACTTAGCTCGCGTCGCTGCAATAGTCGCAATGGTAAAGCACAGGCGTGCCATTCGATAAATCCGAGTTCGTGTCCCGGTCAGGGGACTTTTTTTATTTTTTTTTAGTTTAGTTTTTAGTTTCTTTTTTAATATATACATATTTTTTTAATTTACAAATTTTATTATTTTAGAAAGAAAAATATATATATTCTAATATAATTTAATTTTTATAAACTTATTCAAGTATGTAATTTTTTCTTTTTTAGTACTTTTTTCTTTATTAATTTAATTTTCTTTTAACTTTTAGATTTTATTTTTTAGAAACAATATTCTTTTTCATTTCTTTTAATTTTGAGGATTTTTTTCTTTTGAAATGTGTACATATTTTTTCTTTTTTTAGTTTCAGTTTTAGATTTTAATTTAAAAAAAAATTAAAAAAATTTTTTTAGTTTAACTTAATTTGTAGAAACTTATTTTATTTATTTTTTCTTTTATTATTTTAGTTTGTTTCTCTGTTAATTTGGTTTTCTTTTAATGTTAAGATTCCATTTTTTTTAAAGAAAAATATAGATATGTATGTTTTTATTTAATTTAATTTTAAGGATCTTTTTTATTTTTGTTTTTGTTTTTTTTTTTAATTTAATGTTCTTTTAATTTTTAGACTTTGTTTTAAAAATAAAAATATTTTGTTTTAGCTTTTAAGTAACAATTGTGCTCTTCTTTTTTGATTTAAGTTTTGTTTTAGCTTTTAAGCATCAATTATGCTCTTCTTTTTCATATATTTTTTTTAATTTAATTTTTGATTACATTGTTTTAAAAGGAAAAAAAAATTTTTTTTTAAAAGTATTTTGAATTATTTTTGCTTTGTTTTCATTATTTTTTTATTTTAATTTTCTTTGTTTTTATTGTTTTAAAAAGCATATGATATATATATTTTTTTATTTAATTTAATTTACAAAAAAAAATTTGGCTTTCGAAAGACTGTGGTGAGTTGAAAGACAGTTGCCAGAATTTCACTGTATGTCACTAAACCATGTGCGGGTATAAGTGACAGTCTTCTGATTACCTGTCAAAATTGAAATAGAAAAATTATTGTTTGAGATTCGTGCTAGAACAAAAAATTCGCGTAAAAAAGTATAGTGGTGAGACGTGTTAAGTATTTCGAAATCGTGGAAAAACCGTGAAAAAAAGGAGTTGGGTGTACTTGATCGCAACGCCTCATTAATATTTGATTGATCGTTTTTGTTAACTAATGGCACGTGTTTGGCCAAAAGGCTATGTAGCGTACACAAGATTATACGTACGTACATATCTGAGTTCATCGTTAATAAAACTTGATTGATATCTAATTTGACAGTTTTACTTTTGAGGTTGAATTTAATGAATCATATTTTATTTCTTTCAAAGTCACAAAAAACAATTCAATACATACATACATACATACATATGTACATACATATATGTATGTAAATAAAAGATAGCTGAAAGAAATGAAAATTGTTTGCTGTACATATGCAAATTCAATTAGCCATAATTTTTTCTAACCTCAAGTTAAAGTGCATGCCCAAGTTGACCGCAGCTGCTTTTTTATATTCGGATTGCAATATCCATTTATTTTTACATTTTTACATACATATCTCATATCCTTTGGTCTGCCATTTGCTTCATAAATCATTTCGATAGCGAAAACATACTTCTACTATATACACACAAATATACATACATATATACAAAGAAACAAACAAACATTTGACTGACCACCAACTGTTACAACATACAAACATTATGGCATCACATTGACAACCATTAAGCGATAAGGATCACCATTTCAATTCGTTTAAATAGCCTGTGAAGCTACGTATTCCACTCGTGGCAGCAAAGAAATAAAAAAAAAAAACCAAACTGAAGAAACATGTAATAAAATTAACCTTATTATAGACATACTCAATATTCACTTGCCACATCATTTATTTGCATTCCACCATAGCCAACGAGCGATGAATGCCCGGGCTGAGAAAGGTAATACCTATGCCAAGGAATTGGCCGAACAGCTGAATTGTTGTCGCGTTCAAGAGTCATAGGCCCAGGTTGCGCTCTTACATACAAACATACATGCGTACATAGGTGTTCGTTAAGAAATCTAATTAACATCCATTAAATAGATAAACAACGGCAAAGGTGTTCCCGCATTTCGCTTTTTCTATTTTTTTCCGGTATTTCTTCTACTATTTTCTATTAGTGTGTGTGTGTGTGGCTATCCTGGTAGCAGACTGCAAGTTGGTTGCGATGAAGTCCTTCTTGTTGTTTTTTGTGCGCATTCTTTAGTATCTCGATACGACACTTAAATTAATTACATGTCGACGTGTAATTTAATAGAAATGCTTTTCTTACTCGCAATTGAAATTATGCTGTTATATCTAATGTTGAACTTTAGCTCAAGACTAACTTTCACAAGAGCAACAAGGTTCGAGTCCTCAAGGAGAGGAGAGGAGATACTGTCCACACATTCCTGCGTACAAGTTATAGAAATATCTTAGCTTTTCGTGCAAACAAAATGTTTGGTGCGGTCTATAAATTCACAGAATAGTAGTTCATACTTACTAAGTACTTTATGTTAAATTGATACCAAAAATCTTAGTTTTCAGTAGTATACCTTTCCCGCAAAAATGTGGGTGGCCATAGCTTTCTTTGTCAATTCCTCACTTTTGCACTTACCCTCAATATCCCGTTGTCCAAGTAAGTAGATTTCCATAATTCCGGGACATCTCATTCAAATATCTATGACATAGATACAGTAAAAGTCTTTGCATTGTCTATTTGTTACGTCTAAAGATTTCAGAGATTCTTTAAGGTTCAGTTAGTCTAGACTTAATTTACGTAACTTAACGAAACGTATATTGGCCAAAGCAATACATTTTTGTTCAGGAATTTTTTCACGTGGCTTATAGGCGGCCAAGTGAACACCAGCTGAAAAGGAAAATACAAAAACAAAATATTTACGTTTCTGACTAAGTTGATGTGTTGAGTAATCATTGACGATTTCTTAAGTAAGTTAAGTTACGCCTACACTAACTAGACTATTACTCTCAGAGAAGATAAATACTTGCGAAATAGGCTCAGTGCTGCTGATGTGTGGTCAACACTTTCGCTTGATGCGCACTTAAGTCATAAAGTGCGGAAACCTATTTAAAATTCGAATCGAAAGCTATTGAGGGTGTACATAGGACTCATACATACATACCTACATAACAAAACGTCGAAAATAACGTTTGCTAGAGCCTCCTTCAATCTCCGGCGTCACCTCCTTTGGTCCCGAGGGCCGGAGCTGAGTTCGTTGCAACCGATGAAGATTCTGTCCCTAGCAACTTCAACAAGTCTAGGCCTCAAGTGCCCCGGAGTGCGTCCAGATTTTCTTACGGGAGGGATTGTTTTCCACTGAAACCCCAGCCGTGGTCTGGAAGTTTGGTAGCAGGGCCTTGGCGGCCTTCCGCTTTTCAGCGTGGTCCCTTCAAGTCTTCCTGACAGGAGCCGATCGTAGTTTCCCTCGCGGTGACTCCTCTGGTGTTACATTTTGTGGCCGAAATAGCAACTATAACCACGGACGTGAACCGGTTTTGAACCGCAGAACCGTTTTTTTCTATTAATTAACTGAACCATTAACCGAACCGATATTTTTCACAAATGTTTGATCCGAACCGAAAACCGAACCACTTTTCATAAAGGTTCAAAGGTTTGTTTCAACCAATTTTCAATAGATAAATTTACCCACTTTTTTCGGACCGAAGTTTTCGGAATTTTCAAAATATAGTTATCGATATTTCAAGGTTACATAAGTTTATCGAGTTATCGCTGCTTATAGAAACTTATTGAGTGAAACTTATGGTGTTTCGAAAGTTATCGACAAGCTGTTAGGTATCGGGTCAATTCAAAGTATTGCCAAACTTCTTCAAAGGCCTTTTGTTCCAAGGCAGGAGATTTTCCGGTAACTAATTTTGTACCTTAAATGGTATTAAAAAACTAGAAAAATTTTCGAATTTCGACAGTAACTAGAACTCCTAGTTTCATTTAATACTTTCACAGAAATTGAGTTTTCTCCATGTAGATC
>NW_023458556.1:17128412-17129837 GCF_013731165.1 Rhagoletis pomonella
TAATCTAGATTACTACTGATTGAATAAATAAATAAATAAATAAATAATTCAGTCACATCCTCAGGGTTACCACAAAATGTTTTTAACTTTTACTGAAACTCTAAAAAAATTACCAAACTCAGATTTTTTTTTTATTTTTATGTAGATAATTTTCACTGATAAACAAAAAACTTTCATTACAGCAAGCTTCACCGTAAATTAGGTGAATATCCGCATATTCATGCGACGTATACTGCGTGTTCTCTGTCATAGTATTAATAACACAATGTTCGAAGGGTCCAATTTCACAAAATCCACTTTCACTAATTCCGGTAAGTAACACAAAATAATGTCAGGAGCAGGTAATAATGTATCTTTGTACTATTGAGCATGTCATTTGACGGTAACAAGAGCAAATTCAATTTAAATCTATTAAATACATTCTTGCGTGTCTCAGTCCTTTACCCACAAAAGCGGCTATAACTTTTTTTTTCTATTCAAAACAGTAAGTGTGGCACCTTTCTGAAATCTCTATTAAATGAGAAATTTTTTTATGTAATGTAAAGTTATAGCTCAGTACATTTTTTTTTTCATACGAGATAGTCAAAGTTGGGGAAGAAAATACTCCGAAGAACTGACAACCCCCCCTTTTTTGAAGCCGGTTGAAAATGTCTGAGTTCTTTGTAAATTTTATGCAAATAAAATGCAATTTATGAAACTTTAAATAGTTAATTTTTTTATTTCATTCTGTACATAAAACTTGCATAAATTTATTTTAAAGAGCGAATTTTCTGTATTTTCTGATGATATAAATTTAGAAGTATAAACTCTTTCCCCCCAAAAATATATTTCTGCGTGCGCTCCTGGCACTTAGTATTTATTATTTGTAAAAATATATATTTTTACTTTCAAAATGTTTGTAATTTGAAACATTTCATGTGTATATTTATGTGTATATTTTAAACAACTCATGTTCAAAATCAAATCTTGAACATCTTGTGCGTATACTTGAACAGATTCTGGTTGAAAAATAAACACTTTTCAGTAGTAGTTTTACATGCACTTTTTAGAGTGTAGTCATCTAAATTACACCATTGCTAAGTCATATTCAGTGCTTGCTTTTATTTGTCGATTTAGTTCAGATTTCACAGATCCCTATACTCTGAAGTTATTGTTCACGTCGCTGGTACGCTCTAAGTTGGAATACGCTTGTTTTATCTGGAGACCCTATCATGGATGCCATATTAATAGACTCGAGCGGGTTCAAAAAACGTTTTTACGCTTTGCGCTGTGGTCGTTGAATTTCGCCGACCCTATTCCCTCATATAAAGCCAGGTGTGCGCTAATTGACTTGAAATCTCTTCGAAGCAGAAGAACTATCCTTTCGCTCACCTTTGTCTTCGATATTATTAAGGGTGTAATTGATTCACCATATCTCCTCGAGCG
>NW_023458556.1:17129937-17137465 GCF_013731165.1 Rhagoletis pomonella
CTTCCCCGTCTCCCACCGTGCTGTAACGCAGGTAGATTTATTTTTTGTATACGTTGAAATAAAATTTTTATATATTTTATACATCGAGGGCTTATATTCAATAAAATACCCTCTATCTGCACACTTTTCACAAAGATGAGATTCTGATATAAAAATCCACCTAAGCTTTAACTGTCATCAGTGATATTAATGCTACGTTATATAACGACAGGTAATAAGTCCCAGATGGTTTCTAAAATCACAAATTAGTTTTTGTGCAAATTGCAGATAGAGGGTATTAATGAATTCAAGCCCTCGATATTTCACGTTTTTATATTTGTAAGTTATTGGAAGCAGGGATGCCAACTTGGCTCAAACCGTACCATTAATTTTTATACCCGAGCGCACTTGTGCACAAGGGTATTATAACTTTGTTCACATAACGGTTGTTTGTAACAGGCAAAACGAATCGAGATAGATATAGACAAATGTATACATAAATGATCAGAATGAAAAGAGAAATCGATTAAGCGGTGACTGTATGTCCGTCCGTCCGTCCGTCCGTCCGTCTGTGCACACGATAACTCGAGTAAAAATTGAGATATCTTAACGAAACTTGGTACGTGAACTTCTTTTGGGCGTGGGACAGATGGTATTGAAAATGGGCGAAATCGGATAATAACCACGCCTACCTCCCATATAACGGTAATTTTAAGAAATACGAAAACTGCGATATTTTAGTAACTACTGAAGCTAATTCACTCAAAATTGATACTTACAATGAGTTTCTGACGGAAAACATGAATATTATAAATTTTTGGAAAATGGGCGTAGCCACGCCCACTTATGGTTACATGTGTATATCTTGGTAACCGCTGCACCAATTTCTTCCAAACTTAGCACAGTTGTTGGCCTTAGTAGAGCTTACTAAATGGCTGAAAATTTTAAAAATCGGACAATAACCACGCCTACCTCCCATATAACGGTAATTTTCAGAAAAACGAAAACTGCGATATTTTAGTAACTACTGAAGATAATTCACTCAAAATTGATATTTGCAATGAGTTTTAGACGAAAAATAAGAATATTACAAAATTTTGGCAAATGGGCGTAGCCACGCCCACTTATGGTTACATGTGTATATCTTGGTAACCGCTACACCAATTTCTTCCAAACTTGGCACAGTTGTTGGTCCTGATACAGCATACCAACTGGCCGAAAATTTCTAAAATCGGACAATAACCACGCCCACATCCCATATAACGGTAATTTCGAGAAATACAAAATCTTCGATAAATCAGTAAATATTGAAGCTAATTTATTCAAAATTGATGATTGCAACAATTCTTTACCAAGAAATACGTTTATGACAAAATTTTGGAAAATGGGCGTAGCACCGCCCAGTTGTGATCACATATATGTATCTCGCTAACCGTTCTAGCAATTTGTACCAAGCTCGGTATGGTTATTGTGCTTGCCACATAAAAGCAAACCGTTGAAAATTGTTGAAATCGGACTAAAATTAGACTTTCTTACTTGTTCAATTTGGCACTAAGTGCCAAAATGGCACTTTTGTAAAAAAAATTACATTTCAATACATTTTTGTGAAATCCTTTGCGTGCACTTCTTTTTCTCAACTAAAATTTTCTAATTTATAAAGGCTATTCAACTGGTTTATCTTATTTTATCATTGCACTTTTGTTTGGGAAATGTAGCTTTATTTTATTGCTAAATGTGAATGATTAAAAGGAATGAGACCTTTTTTGGCACTTTTATTTTTCTATTTGGCACTTTTTTATCCTCAATATGACCCCTCATAACTAAGGATAGTTGCCACCCCTAATTGGAAGATTTCTGCTGTGTTTTGGAGCAACAACTTGTCTGCAGTAAAAAAGCATATAATTTGGGTTTCAAAAGTGTGTGGAAACCAATCAATTAACTTATATGATCTCGGTTCCGATATTAAATAATCAATAATTGTTTATACCCGCATTTTGGCACATTGGCTCGTTGAATGTGCCATCTAATAAATAGTGTCGTCATTATCCTTAGCTGGTTTTAAATTATGTCGTCACAAATTGCTGGCGGAGACATGAATACAGTGTAAGAAAATTCTTTTTCTATAATTGTTTCCTTATAGAAAAGTTGGTTTCTTTTCCACCTTAGACATTCCGAATTCGTTCAAAATATGCTAATTTAAAACACAGAATTCTTTCAGTGTTCCTCCTGGGTTTTGGACATGGACTGTTTCTTCAATTTAATAGTGTTCGCTTTATTTTTGTGGAAACGAAACATAATTTTCAAGTTATGGATCATTTCTACACTCTTTCTTCAAATATTTCTCGTATTCCAGCTGTGCGCAGGCGTTTAGTTTTTCGCATCGTGTTTTTACATATTCGTAATTTAATTTTTTTTAATAAAATCAAATGGTGGTAGTTCATGATTTTGTGTGGATTAATATCACAACACTGAGTATTTGGCAATAACCTTTTTCATCTGTTAAAAAACAACACTTACGGGGCAATGTTTATTGTAAGAACAACATTTTTTTCTATGAATCGACAGTATTTAAGTATTGTTGACGCTATTTCCATTTGAATGAGAAAATAGCGTCAATGACTTTATTTCCAAATTTTTGTTGACTTTATTTCGCTTTTGAAAAGGTAATAATGTCAATTGACTTTATTTCGCACCAGGGTGGGAAATAAAGTCAATTGACCTTATTTCCATTAACCTTATTACCTGTCACCAGGTACCCACCCACCAACCAACACAACTATTTATTTTGGTCAGTGTGCGCGCCTACAGCCTAGCCCGACTAGATAGTTGGCGCCCGCGTAAAAGGGTTCTTAGAGTGGAATGAACTAAGCAAAAGAATGTATGTATGTATACGAATTTTGTGACTACGTCAATTATGATATTATATCTATATAAAAAATTTTTATGATATTTTATAAAAGAGCAGTACCATTATTCATCCCCCACTGATTTATTTTTAAATGCGGTCAATATATCTTTTTTCTTAAACGAGTGTTATGAGAACAATTTTCAAGTCACTTAATTAGAAGCAAGTGGCTTTTCTAAGCGAAGCGAACGAAACAATGTACGCTACGATATGTATGTATCTCCGCAAAAGCTTAGTAAAAAAAAATTCAGCGTCCCTCAGCACCATGCCTCATACATACTACATAAGTGGCCACCACAAAGCTCGCTTATTTACAGCGTTAAGATTTTAAATATTTTATTAAATTTGACATTTGCCTAAAGCGCTTGTTAATGAATATGCTCGTACATACATACATACTTGTATAAACATACTTTTAAGCATAAGCGTAGTGGGGGTGACGCTGCGACTAAACAAGTTTGCTGTTGTCGCTGCCGCTGTTTTTAGACGCTCCCGCCGCGATCGGACATAGCGACAATTACATACAAATTTATGCGCAACTAAGCTGCTGCCGGCTGAGCGGTGGAACGGCGATTGCGATCACACTTGCGGTTGCATTTTGTTTCCGCGCGCTTATCCGTCGCTTGGAATCTCAGCAATGTTTCTAAAGAATTTAATAAAAACCCAAATGCTAATAAATTCTACGGTGCACAGACTCACCTTAATTGTAGCTGCCTTTAATTGATTGCCAGCGATTTTAAATAGAATAAAAGAGTGCTCGGTGATAAACGATTGATTAGGCAATGAATTTATCAAAGCAAAGCAATTGAGAGTCGCGTGTAATCGCTTAAATGGCTAATTAATTGTTTTTGTTTATTTTTTTCAAGGAAACCTTGAGTGGAAACACTATCAGCTGTTTGCCAAATACATTCTCTGAACAGCATAGCAGCTGCTTCGCACTAAATTTTGCATTCCGCAATTTTTTTCTTTTACCTCTATTCAATCTTTTTTTAAACTTTGTGGTTAGCAGCACTGATATGGCAGCAGCGTTTTGCTGCTGACTTTTGTGACGATTGCTTTGTGACGCGTTTTGGAGTTTCTTCATATCAGTGCGATTACGCTTAATTTATAATTCAGTATATCATCGCAGTATTACGCATTTCTAATAAATCAGTTAACTTTAAAAATGTCTCTGATTACATTTTGTAAATTACTTTCGGTCGTAGTAGCATTTAGCTGCTTCTAAGTTTTTTTTTTGATGTTAGAAACACACATTTATGTCGGGATTATTTATATGTATATATTTTGAATGATTTACTTGCGGGACTTTATAGACAGAATTGCCGTCATCGCCGTACTGCATTCAATGCCCTTTCTTAGCAAGCGACAAAAAACCTAATAGGGGAAAAGTGGTAAAACCCGCGAAATTCTACCTGTGAACACGTAGAACATACAAATATGCATGTATGTACATTAGGGTGGTCCAAAAATGCGTGTGGGAACAGTAAAATCGGAATTTTTATGCTCTCAACCCCTAGGGTGTTCTATACCAAAATATATATATATATATATATAATCTACTTTTTATTTTGAAATCAAAAAATATTTAGAGGTCGCTCAAAGCGCTCAAAGTTTCCCATATATTCGATATAGGGGAAAGGCCACTTTTCGTAGAAATGGTATAGAATTCTCGAAAATCAATGGGAACACTCTGTTTCTCTTCAGGACATTCCCAATAATAATATCCAGTTATTTATTTAACCATTTTTTCATTGTAACTATATTTTATAGGTTCGCCAAAACCCCCAGAAAATGCCAGAAAACGCAATGGGGGATAAATAAAAAACCTTTAGAATTAGAAAATGGTTAAATAAAATTCAAAAATATTTGGATTAAAATACAAAATACAAAAAAGAAAAGGCGATAGTAGCGGTATCGTCATTTCGGAACTATGATCTGCAAAAAAATATATCTTGAATCTTATGTTTTAATTTAATTTGAAATTTCACAAATTTTAGATGTAGAAAATTAACTAAACTACATACATACATTTTGAATTAACCTTTTATTAATCTTTTAACTGCTAAAAACGTTCACGAAATGAAATAAAATATTTGCTTTTACCGCCAGTAAATACTCTACCTCCATGATTTTGACCCTTATATGGAGTTCAAATAAATAATTTCACTAAACTACTAACTGTAACCACGGTGATATGCTCCATAGCTACGGTGACCATAAATATGGATTCAAAATGAAGGACAATTTTCAAAAATATGCCTACATATATTTTCGTAGTATGAAAATATCAAAAGAGTATTTATGACTCTAAATTCTTAATACATTTTAAACTTTAAGAATGAATCACGTTTTCTTCATCGATATTAATCTTTTTTTACATGAATATTTATAAAAGTATAGTAAAACAATAGCTTACACGAAAAGTGAACATCTTTAAAAGATTATTTTATAGGCAAATTTTGAGTCGTTCAAAACGAAAACACTACCCTTCTTTTTTTGTTTTGTTTGGTACTGTTCGCAGTTATTTGTCAAAAATCGACGTCATGAATCGAAGTAAACGACGAGTTACAAAGTGCCGTTTACAAAAATATATAATTTGTGCAGATTGCGCTCCATAGCATCTACATTTCTAATCCGATTTTCCTCATCTTTGGCTCAAAGTTTACTGTAATGATATATCTTCTTTATTGAATTTTTAAAATAATGAAAAAAAAAATAATCAAATGAAACTGCGTATTTGATTGAAAATCTCACTTTTTTCGACTTTGACGACAAAATGCAAATGGTCGCCTGGAGCACTAATAATTTTCATTGCTTACGTTGATTTGGAGATTTTTTCATGAGATATTGAAGAAAAGCTACGAAAAGTACAAAAAAACACTTTTTTGAAAAAATCCATCCATTGTCCGATTATTTTAAAATAACGAATAAAATGCGGGACAAATGCAGGACACTTGAAAAAAATCAGTACATTTTCAGGTTTTTCAGGTTTGAAAAACTACGCAGGACCGACCTTTGAAAAACAGTACGGTCCTGCAAAAAACAGAACGGATGGTCACCGTATCCATAGCGGCTTCTGAAGGTGATAAAGCACGAATTGATTATTTCATCAAATTTCTTAATTATCGAAATCTCTTTCAAACAATAAATATTGTTTTTCTTTCAAACTAGCCCAAATTTAAAAAGTATTGGATCGAGTGACCAATGCTGATAGTTCCTATTATGAGCGATTCCATGTGAAGTGATCAAAATGAAAATAAAATATTTCCTCCTATTTTTCTTAAACTTGGCATTTTTGGCAAAAATATTTTTCCATTTATTCCAATATTTTCCGAGAGGGAGGGTGTGAAAGGTTTTACGTTAAACCGCATTTTTAATATTTTTTTTCTCTTAACTAATTAAATAAAAAATATTTGCTCTCTGACAAAATAATTTTACTTTTATTTCAACATAGTTTGATTAAAAGAAAAATACTGATAAAACTAAAACACAAACCGGGTTGAAATTTGAAATTAGTGCCCGTATTTTGTTTGTAAGTTAAATATGTATTAGTGTCATAGCACGGCGGAGTAACCATAGTCAGCTTATGTATAGTATTCGAAAAAAATTATAGCCGTACCAAATTTTGATATATTCTAACTTTTGTTCTATTAACCCTTAGCCACCTAAAGCCGGTCACAGTGACTCTACCGTTTTTTATTTTTTAAATATTCCCGTTATTATGCAAGCTGCGCAGTTGTCCGTCTATGTACTTTTTCTTTTCTCTCGTCAGTTCGTTTTGTGCAATCAGGCAGTCAACACGTGTACCAATTCAAAAACTATTTACTATTACAAAAATTACTATTTACAAAAATTATTTACAAAAACTATTTTAATTGCGATTTAATCGCGCCAAAAACAATTATTATTGAAGTCCATGTTTTTAAGTTAAAAAAAAAGAAAAAAATTTTAAGTTCGAATATTCTTTCCTAATTAGATCTCATTTTATAAAAGTATCTACGTTTTCTTACAAAATTCGTATAACAATGAATAAAAAATGTTATTGAAGTATGAAACTTCTTTTAAGTTAATTTTTTGTTAATATTAATTAAATAAAAGGTACAAAAGAGTTAGGTGCGGTTTTTGCGTGTTTTATTATTATATTTATAAACACTAAAATTAAGTAAGGGGTCACCTTGACCGACGTTAGGTGGTAGAGTGTCTAAAAAAGACGTTAGGTGGCTAAGGGTTAAGGCCCGTCGAGAAGGGAGGGGCATTCTGGGGTGTTTCATCCGGGTTCTGATTTTACGGAAAATTTATTTGGAAGTTAAAAATATTTTTCTAAGAGTCGAATATGGAGTGCGTAGTTAACCACTGATAAGGGTTTAATTCCCGATTTTCATATTCACTGTGCTTAGTTAACAAGAGTTTGAATACGCATGCCCCTAGAGTTTAACTCTTGTTTTAACTAAATATTTGTGTGGAACGAAATTCAAGTTTGTACAGAAAAATCTTCGGTATCTCGAAGTTGTATAATTTCATGCGATATGAACTAACTATGTGACTGTGAATATGAATTCACAGTTTGTTTGTGGCGACGCTAATAATGGTATAACTACGCACTGTGAATTCGACGCTTAGTTGCAAATACCCAGCGTGCTTCCC
>NW_023458556.1:17137475-17189732 GCF_013731165.1 Rhagoletis pomonella
CTGCAATGAAAAAGCTTCTCATAAAATCTATTTGCTGTTCGAAGCCGGCGGAAAACTGTAGGTCTCCCCCCTTTTTGTAACAAGATCAAGACGCGCACCAGAAATCGGAGGAGAAACTCGGCCAAGCACCCGCAAATACGTTACCCCTCTGCCTATTTTCCTCTTAACTTAAACTGTTTTTTAATATGATAAATTAATAAACAAAAACAAGCTTTTCAATTCCGAGTGGCAAAATGGCCGAAGTTCAATTCCAAGGTCTTCGCGAGGTCATCGTGGTTTTTTCTCGAATTAAGAAAGAACGGGAAATTTTACCCCCAAGGTCGCATTAAAATCAATCTTCAATATTTTTCCCCCACAAAGTTTACCCAACTACGATTAGTTAAGTATTGGCAAATAAGAAGAGTCCCGAAAATATTCAAAAAAAAAAACTCCGTGAAAAGGAATCTCGAGAAGACCCGTAAACTCCAAAACTTCGAAAAGTCCCGAAAATTTCGGAAGATAGCGAAAAATATACGACGAAGAGTTCTGAAAAGTCCTGAAAAAAAAATAAAGATATAAATCTTGAAAAGTTTCAAACACGAAACATTTCATTATATTACGGATTATTCTTTCTTTCCCTGAACCGTTTAGTATTTAGAAATCTAATAAATCACTTAGTACTTGAGTATTTAATACTTAGGTATTTAGTATTAAGTTCTCCTAAATACCATAAATAAATCTATTTGATTTGGTAAGTATTTAGTGATTCCAGTTACTTTAAATACAAAAGTATTTAAGGTTGCCCATTACTGATACACCCAAAGTACAATAGTCGCCCTCAAATACCAGGCTTTACTTAAGGTTCACCGCTAATATCCAAAAACTTCAGTGCTCAGTGAGTTTTCCTCGTCAGTTTTCTATCTAGAGTTAATCTTAGATATTTCACTCACTCAGAAAGATTAAAGTGTTTGCCGCAAATTACCGAAAAGTTAAGATTTTCAATTTTAGCTAGAATTGACATCATAACCCAGATGAGTCGATTTATCAAATTCGTAAATTCCTGGGACATAACAGTTATAAGTTTTATTATATATATTATTAACAGTTATTAGATGAGAAATATTTTTTATTTCGTCGATAAGAGTTATAACCTAACGCTTATTTTTATACGTTGCCTGATAACTGTTATTCTGGAGAAATATTTTTTCCGTTGCCGATAAGAGTTATTTTACAACGTTTATTTTTTTACGTTGTCTGGTAAAGGTTGTAAGATTAGGATATTGATGAAGATGGAGATGGAGAACAAGATAAAGATGATGAAATAAAAGTGGGAGAGTGAAATAGCTCTTATCCGACAACGCAAAAATAAACATCAGGCAATAACTGTTATCAAGCAACGTAAAAAATAAACGTTACGAAATAACTGTTATGGGCAACGGAACAAATATTTCTCGTTTAAGAACTGTTATGAAACAACGTTTTCGTTAAATTTTAGAATTTGAGCAACGTTTTCAATTTGCAAATTCGAGATAACAGTTATTTTTGGTCCTTGGTAAATTCTCAAGTAACAATACACTCATTCTCTCATCTCGGGGTTATGGTGAAGGGTGATGTCATCACCACTGCGAAATCCTGCCATTTCCTCCTCAGCTTATGACCAAAATAAAGTAGCCATCTTTCATACTCGTGGCAAGCTCAGAGAATCGAGAATTGAAACTAATGCTGGAGTAAAAGATGCGCGGATGATTTGGAAGCCTCGAGCACATCCAAAAGATCGAGGAACCACCGTGTCTCGGGAAGCGCCCAACAACCTAAAGAGGTGTGGCGATCCAATGACAGAATGAAGATGATAGGGACAGAGGTATTACTTAGGTAGAGAGGTAAACGAACGTTTAAGATTTGTGAAGTAGGTAAAAGCAATGGAGCACCGCAAAGTAGAGACCAATGTAGGAATATTAAGGAAGGAAAATATTTTTCGCATCTCCTTTGACAGCAAAAATTATGCCATCAGACTGGAGGTGAAATTCAAATGGCTACAGGAGTCTAATTATGTAAAATGACAGCATTTAACGATTTCAAAAATCAAAAGCAGCGAAATCGAAACCGCCAACTTGAATAAATTTTCAGCGATACTGGATGCGATCATTTAGAACTTTTGTTGTCTTGAATGTAGAAGAATGCCTTCGAGACACTTGTGATTGAAATTTTGCGTTTTCAGATGTATGTACATTAGGGATGCCAAAATATCAGGAAAATTGGGATCCCGGGATTTTGGGATATTTTTTAGGTAATCCCGGGATCCCGGGATTTATCCCGGGATTCAAATTGAGTCATCAATTTTATGAATATGAGTAAGCATTTAAACATACCATTAAATAAAACTATTTAAAATTTACGATAAACTGATTGTAAAACTCATATATCGCTAGCTTAGAGTGAAAAGTTGCTAACTTCACTTTTAATGGAAATCATATTTTGATATAGGAGGCTAGATAAATTAAAATTGCATCGTTTCGAAAAGGGTAAAGGTCCTTGTTTTATTTTTTCTCGTTTATATTCAATGAAAGAAAAATTTGCTAAGGCCAAAAAAAGCTCCGAAAACTCGATAAGGCCAAAAAAGTTCGAAATCTTTTAATAAATATCGAATCCCTCCGATTCGTATGGAGTTTTGCATTGCTTTAAACAGGCAAAATGTTGTATTCCAAGTCTTGCGAAATACTTGAAGAAAATGGCTATACGAAGTTTTTTCCTCTCCTGTACAACTAAAATTTAAATTGGGACTTAGCAACATTGCACTCTACGCTAGCGATATTTATTAAATCAGACAAATTTTAAAGTAAAACATTTTTTTAATTGTATTTAAAAAACCATGTGATTGAGGAACGTATACATCACAAATAATAATGTAAATACCAAGTACTTTTCAAAGTGACGATTAATAAAAAAAACCTATAACAAAAATATACAAAAACAATTTCTCTAAACATGTTTATTCTACTATATAGAGAAATGGCGAATGGAGAATTGTTTGCCATTTTTTTCGCAATTTACCAGAAATTTTGAGGGTGTACGAGTCAAACGGACCTCAGAATCGGATTCAGCGGGTCGAAATACATGTTGGTAGTTGGGTCTGGTTAAAAACACAAACCCCTTTTTTGCCGGTGTTGTTATTATTGCACTTAAAATGTTTTCGTAAGAGCAGCAAAGCATTTAAAGCGGAGTCTTCTAAGCTTGACCTGCAGTTTTTACATACAAAACCTACTAATGAAAAACACATTTCGGCATTAACGCTTTTAGGCTGAACTGTCAAAAGGTAGACATAATCCATTTAAAGATAATGACCCCTATCTCCTCCATTACAAAATATTTGAACTTCTTTTACCAGCACGTCGGTCAAATTATAAGTTTTTCGATTTGAGGAAGTTTTGAGTAGATTGATCTAAAAAATTATCTAACTTTTCCTTAAAACTCTTTGTTTCGTTTACATTAGCTATGAGTAAATTCATTGAAATCTTCTTCAAAAAAGGCTCAGACCGCAATTTAAAACTACAGTTTCAAGCTTTTTGTTAATTGCAGTCAAAACGGCATTTTACAAAAATCATACTTCAAAATTCTTAAACAAATCCTTACTATCAATTCGAAATTTCAAAATTTTCGGGATCCCGGGATTGGCATCCCTACTGTACATATAAGATCTGAGAGTATCGGAAAAAGTATGTATATGTACGTGAATGCATTCCATTTTGTTTTTAAGAAATCGTGTCATAAACATAATTCTGTCGCAAGTTTATTCTGCTTTTAAGATGCATAATTTTTCCCTTTCATAGTAGTTTTCCTTCTTCCACTTAAATAGACTGGTAAGCGCCGACTTGAAAACACCAAGCCGCGTGAATTACAATAGCTCCGACGGCAAATAACGGCTACCATTACATTTTTTCAAAATTAATTTTTTTTCTACAACCCACCTTGCAACAAACGATTCTCGGCGTCGGTGAAGCTCAACACCCAGGCATCGCCTTCCATGGCGGAATTTTTGCCCTGCAACGCAATACACTCCTTTGACAGCATATCGAATCCTTCAGTCTTAACCTCTGCAACAATATTTGGATGCGGCCATGGTATGCCGGGCAGCGGCCAGTGTGCTGCCGAACGTGGCCACAGGCCGGCGCACTTGAAGGCGGGCGTAATCTGCACAATGATACGTTCGCGTATACGCAACTTCACCTCCGTTGTGTCGGCGATCATTTTGACAATATCACGATAGGCGCACTTATCACAAGCTTGCGCCACCAACGTTTGAAAGCGAGAGCGTATCTTGCGCGCGGATAAATAACCGGACGCGGTAATGAATTCCACCCAAAGGGACATGGAGCGCTTGCGGCCGTCGCTTAGTTTGAGTACCGCGCAGCCGGGCAGTGTGCCATCGTCGACAAAGTTCAATACACCCATCTGATTGAGATAGATGACAATTTCAAATTCGTTGGGCGAGATCACTTCGAGACCCTCAAAGCGTCCATTATAATCGTTTAGTGAGGAGATGAAGCGCGGCTCCTGCACTTCGACTTCCTTCAGGACGTCTTGCACGATGCGACACACCTCGAGTATTTGCTTGTGGATTTGCGCTTTACGCACTTGTACGCGATCGGCACAATATTTATTCATCTGATAGACCATCTTGGACTGCGCCGCAATCATATCCGACGGGACGAGCATCTTGAGGTGTTGGTTGCTGCTAATGCAGTGCGCTGTAGTTTTAGAGCAGCAGAACTTATTAGCAATTGGATTAAATGCCGGCTGATTGAAATGAGCGCGGCGAGCGTGGTAGTCTAACGGTATATCAGCTTTGAAGTGATAACATTTTTTCACGGAAATACCGATTTGTTTGAAGAGCTTTTTGATGTACGAAACTCTTTTTTTTTTGCCTTTTCACTAAAAATTTTTCGCTGCTACTTTTGCGATTTCTAACTCAAATTCACTGTTCACAACACTTTCTACTTTTCAGTTGCCGCTAGATATTGTTGTTTTTGTGTGTTTTTCACTATTCTACTTATTGATACTTTGCGGTTTATTATTCGATTACCACCATTCCACACGCGCCATTCACACCGTCACACAACCACCGTCGTTAACGCAAAAATCGAATCGAAAACGCCACCGCCGTCGCGTTTAGATTTCTTTCTTCTCGCGTACACACAACGCCAAGCTCCAATGTTGACTGATTCCGTGTGGCGCACTCACCGCAAGAAAACCAACCAACCTGGCTCGTCCGCTGCGGCCGGCGCCACTTTGTTGCTCTTCGTTGTTCGCTGCTCAGCGAGTGCGTGCGTGTGTGTCGCTCTATCAGCGCAAGTAACTGAGCGCTAAACAGCAGCAATTGTCGGCCTGCTTGCACGCGCTATGGCCGCTGTAGGCAGTCCCTTTAATGTTTAGTTCGTGTTGGTGGTGTGAAAGAGAAAGCCGTATGATAACTCGACCGGGCGTAAGGCCGGTTTGTATCTGTGAATTTACTTACTTATTGCACGCGAATGTGTTAATTTTGTTGTTTCTTTTTATTATGTTTAAGTGTTTGGTGGCGGTGTTTTCGCCACCTCTCCAACGTAAATACAAACATAAATGTCTGATGCCAACAGTTGCAATGGCAGTTTCTCATTGTATCTGGTTTATTTTTTATCTTTTAGTACCAGTACCTACTGAGTTTGCGCTTTTCATATTGCGAGCATTTATTTAAATACATATCTACGTAGTAAATTTGTATCTACGCATATCACGTTTGTAGTAGTATTTCTATACTTGTATTCTTCTGATAGTGTTATGTGATAATCCATTATTTACAATAGATTTTGTTGCAAATGAAGTAGATACGTAGTCAACATTTAAGTAATGTGTAAATGGAGCACCAGCTTTAGGGTTGAGCGTCGTCATTTATTGCACGCTCTTATAAAAAATTTATCCTGAGCGGAATTGATCAGATCGGATAAAACACTACAGTAACTCTTATTATGATATACAGTGTTCGTCCAGTATAACGAATGATATAATGTCTGGGTTCATACGCTATATCGAAAAGTACGTTATATCGAACTAAAATCTTATTATCAAAATTCAATAAAATCAATAAAAATGTTTAAAAAAAGGTATTCGTTTTTTGGAGCGTTCGTTATATAGGCATTCGTTATACTAGACGACCACTGTATTTTATTCTGAAAAATACCCAACAGATATTGCGATTTTGTCCATATACCTACGAAACTGTCCATAATCACCAAAATAAAAAGTTCCTGATTGTGCAATAAAATAAGGCCAAATTTAAAAGATCAACCTTTAAAGACTTTATCATTCCTTCGAAAATATTACCAAAACAGTCAACCTAATTAAAATCTTATTTTTTATATATAAATTTTGAATATAACTGTTTAGAGGAAATAATATGATCTTTTTTAGTCCCGCAAATCCCGGGATTGTATTTCCTACACATAACGTTATTAAAAATATACTGACAAATTGTCGAAGTCATATATTGATATGTGTTTTTAGGCAATGTTAAGGCGTTTTTAACCGACTTAGAAAAAAGGAGGAGGTTATCAGTTCATTGGAATATATATATTTTTTTATGTATCTATATTACCGCATAACTTTGGACCACGTGAACCGATAATTGTTGTAATTGTAATAATTGTTTTTGCATCGGAAAGGTAGTGTCTCAGAGGTGGTCCCATACTAATGGTTTAGATCCGATCATTGGATCATGAAATATATATATATATATTTATATTTCTTGAAGTCGGTTTTTTTTGTTTAAAATTACTTGGTGATGTTAGGTTTGTATGCTTTAAAATAGCGATTACGTCCATTTCTTCGGAGTTCATATACCACGTTATTGCAAGCATATGGACAAAATTTTGGTTTCAGATCTTCATCGGTGCACTTTTTATGCCATTTTGAAGATTCTTTGAGGTAAGGTTTATATGGGAGGTAAACTTCAAATTAAACCGATCACGCCAATTTTTAGTTTTTTTATTTTTCATCTATGTTCATAAATGTTAAACACAGAAAATTTAGGTTTTACAACGATTGCTTCAAATTTTTTCCAAAAACTGTATAGGGCTGTACCACTCTACGGTAGAGAAGTTTTGGGACAGACACTAACAGTTTTTTTTTTAAGTTACCTTGGCCAAGTATTCATATAAAAGTCATTTCCTGATAATAAACAAAACGATTATCGAAATTAAACAAGTTTGGTAACAAATGAAAGAGGACTGAAACAGTTGTATGTTAATGTCTGAATGAGGAAAGCCACCTATTGCAAAATATTTCAATAAAAAGTTTTATTTACTAACAATAGAACAAACCTTGGGTCAGGTATATGAATTTCTTTTGTACTAAATTATAAAAAAAAATACATAAATAGATCGATAGATAAAATCGTTTGTCGTATCGAAGTGGAAGTCATATTTAATCATTTTTAATACGCCACTTCGGATTTATTGTTAATTGTCTGGCCAAAGTAAAATAAGAATGAAGATAAGAGGTTGCGAATGAAAAGAAAATGAGCGAAAAGCATTTTGATTTTGTTTCTGTTTAGCAAAACTGTAATAAGAGGGTGTAAGAAATGTCAACGAAAACACTAACAGCCGGTGTGAACCGCCTTCAGCCCACAATCCCAAAACTCGTTTTCAAAGTGTTTTCGTTGCTTTTCAGAACATGGTATTAATTTGGATAAGGGGTTTGTTTATTATCAGGAAATGACTTTTATATAAATATTTGGGCAAGGTGACTTAAAAAAAGTAACTGTTATTTTCGGTCCTTTCATTTCCTCAAAAACAGTGCATGTTTACTGCTTTTTGCCGCCTTTTATAAGGCCAGTATGCAGCTCTCAAGTAAAGCAAAAACTCCATATAAAATGGCGTGCAAGAAATAGCTAAGAAATTTTTTTTGTGTAAAATTTCCTTGAGGCAGTACGCAGCTCTTAAAAAATTTGCTACGCTTTCTATGGTTTACTAAAGTTTTTTTTTGTGAAAAAAGAGCACAAGGCAACCATGCTTGCAACAGAAATATACGCCCGTTCCATTATTTCTTGAGGAAAGAGTGAGGCAACAGACTGGTGAAGTATCCGATGTCAGAATTCCTTGGACACACACACGAAATAATGGCAATTTTTTTCATGATCGTTTTCTTGAGAGATGCATACTGGGCTATATGGACATTTTCCACTGTGCAACCGCATTTCGAACATTTTATGGAGGGGAGTTGGACCCCAATCTCTCCCCTTGGGTTCACCTATTCTGACACCAGAGATATTTACTAAGCACACACACACTACATTTTTATATTCATAACTTCATTACGTAACCCGTAGTATTTTAACCGTTTCATCTGGCAACACTATTCAGTCGCATTGCGAAACCATTTAAATTAAAGATTTGTACCAACAAAGCAGTAACGGTTAGACCACGCCTATTCGCACGAACACATTTACACACGAATTAAGCGGCGTGAGCGAAATCATTTCGCTGCTTTACATAGATAACCACCAACACGTAGATACAAACCGGCAAGCCGGCAAGCAACCACCACCGGCGAATACAAAAACCGTAATAAGGCAAATACAACAGTGGCTAGTTGGTGCTTAGCAAAACAAACAAACAAACCGCAAACAGACAGACAGTGGCGGCAAAAACCACAACCATAACAGCAGCAAGTGAAAGCAACAACAATATGGATAGCTCTACTTGCGCGAAAACACAGCAACAATGGACGGCAAACACAACAATACATAAATATTTGTGTATATGCAGTTATGAGCATAAGTTTGTGTGTAGGTATGCAAAAGCAAGGTTCACAACGTTAATAAACGAAGCAGTTCGGTTTTTGTTGGTTTAACACCCACACACAAGTTAATAAAAAAAGGCGTTAGCAGCACACATAAACAATTCGTGGACTCGGTTGTCGGTGATGGTTGGCGTTCGAGTGTGACAGGGGTGGGGCTGGGGGATGGTAAGCGTGTGCCCGTAAGTGTTGTGCTGTCCACCCTCTTTTAGCAGTCAGCGCAGACGGTGTGGGCTCTTTGTTTTCGTTCATTCAAGTAGGTACTTATTCACCCTTTTTCCCCAATTTCTTTCTTTCTATTTTATTTATGTTTGTGCTTTTCATTAAATTACTTGCCCATCCCGTAGCTATTATGTTTCTATGTCTGTTGTTTGTAGGTATGTATGTATGTTTGCAAAGCGTTCCCCAAGCTTAAAGGTCGAAACGGTGTTTTATGTCTGCCGCCATATACAAGAAAACAGCAACAAATAGACAAAAGCGTCTCAACAAATTTCCATTGTTCGAGCGTTGAAGCTTTTTGTGCCCTTCCTTGACACAGCTTCATGGAGGGCTTCGAACGTGCACAAATATAAAATACATACATACATGCATACACACCCTGAAGGAAAGATTGGTCGAATTGTCCGAAAAATACAATCATAGGTAGATATAGTAAATTTCTGTCTAATCCAAAGGGAGACCATAAATTTAAAGCAATGCACTATGGGTAATTTTGCCCAATAACAATTAGATTATTTAAGAAAACATAGCTTATTTTTAATTGATTTGAATTCGATTTTCCACATTTTGGCAAAAAAAACCTTAACCCCTTGACGGCCGATACGTTATAAGTGACACCTTATTAATTATTATATTAATTTGTGGTTTTATTGAAAAAGTTTTAATGCATGTTTTTTTTAATATTTATAAAGTATAAAGAATAAGAAGAAGAATAAAAACGCAAAAAATTGCAACACATAATTGACAGATTAAACTCAAAATTTTTCATTTTACACATTTTTGATAGTCTTAACACGGCCAAATACGGCCAACAGTTTAAAAGCATATTCGAAAAATTAAAAATTAATTAAAGAGTGTATCGGAAGTATGTTATTTTCCTTCCAAAAAAAATTTTTTACAGTTATACATATTTAAAATATTTTTTCTGCTTATTTCCTATATTTTTGGTAATATTTTAGATAGTTAATAACTTAAAGAAAACACCGTTGTTCGGTGTGAAGTTTTGTTTATCAAACACCAAGGACGTAAAGTTTCTTTTTGTAAGTACGAAAAACGACTTTTGGCCACATAAATTGATCAAATTGCCTAAAGTCCACACACATGAATTGAATTAAAAGTGGTGCGAATGTAATGCATAAAACATGAGTTGATCTAAAATTGGTTACAATAGGTTCTTTCACGTACTCAACGTAGGATTCCAAAACAGCCCAGAAATCATTCCCGTACACAAAACATGGCTAATAGAGAGCGTAAGTGTCTTCTTATTCCTGCCCAAAACAGCCCAGACTTTTTCTGCGGATAAAAATGGATAAAGTGTCAAAGGGCATATCAGCTGTTTTGTGTTTAGGTACATGTTGCTTGCATTTACTTTATGCCCAGAAGAATAGTAGCCTCTTGATGTATTTTCAATCTTTAGTACCGTTGACCGAGCATTACCCGGAGTGCATACATACACTTTTTAAAGTTTTCAAGATTTGGATAGCTTTAAAAAAATATTTTGGGAAAAAAATTGGATTTCGATATCTATTAAGTAAGATTCTTGTTCCAAAATTTAGGTGGCAACCCTATTCCAAAATACGCTGGAATTAATAGTACATATCCTGAGCGCATATGTACTGTGCATACATAAAAAAAAATGCTGATTGAAATTAACAAAATAAAAATTTGTATTACATAGAAGCGTGGCAACCCTGATATAAAATATTTTCTGACCAAAGTTTTCAACAATACCTTTTATTTGATTTCCATATTGTGATGTTTTAGATAAATTGTGGAGAATCGAAAATAAGTGGCAACCTCACACTATTATCCTAGGGGATAACATTTTATATACATATAAGCAAAGTATTGTTTAAGAACCTTTTCTTGGTACCCATGAATAGTAATATTTTACCTACAACAATTTTAAACAAAAACTTAAATATATATGCGATTCTAAATAGGTGGCTACCCTATTAAAAATATGTTTGAATTAGGGATCTTGAAAATACCTTCCATTATTTACTTTTTTGATCTAAAATTGGTTACAATTTAATTAAATTTAAACAAAATTTTACATGTGCTTTGACCAAACTTTGGACTACTCAAGTAGCACATTGGTGTATAACTTGGTGTAAAATTGTGAATTTCGGTACAATTAATCATATTTATACCAAAATTCATAAATGTACACCAATTTATACACCAGTGTGCTACTTGAGTACTTACAATCACCTACAGTCTACATAGTTTGTGGTGTGCTCCAAGTCTATTACGAGATCCTACAGGGCATATATGCATGTACAAACATATATTCGCGTGTGCGTATTATCGATTTTTTGCTTTCCTACTTGCTTTGCAATTTTCGTTTGTTACGGTTGGCTCACGTCAAAATTAATGAATTTATTATTGTAATTAATGAGATTAACACACGATTATCGACACAAAAATCCACATACCTGGCAGGGAAGAAGAGAAACGAGAGAAGATGACTCCCAGAGAACAAAGCCGTTCAAAGAATTTATATTTGCTAGTTAAAAGCTCACTTTTTAGTCAACAAATTCAAGTATTTACTATTGAATTAGATTGGACCGGATATCAAGAGACCTACCAATGCGGCCATGAGTTATCTGCTTAGGATGTTAACTGATAGCCCTACCTCTTTAGCCCTTTGCTCGACGGTGGCAAGTGCAAGTCTGTCAACGGCAACCAGCACTCTATTGTTTTTCAGTTGCAGTTACACCTTGCAAAGAAGACTCTCTGGCTATTTAGAGAAGAACTTAGAAAAAGCGCTCGCCACGTGTAATAGAACTTTAAGGCCCGCGGCGAAGTATGTTTCAGCAATCTATATATTTGTAAAAAAAAAAAATCGTCGATGTTTTTGCAAAACCGCCTATCTTATGACACTCAAATTTTACAGGAGAGCGAAAAAACGGTTCTACTTTAAAGGCAAGTCCATGATATTTAGATGGTATTTTCTCTAGCTAATATTTTACAAATTGGTTGTTTCAATAACGACTTTATGATTTTTATGCATAAATCTCGATGTCTGGAGTTCAGGGTTACCAAATCTCATTTTTGCCACAACGGCAATTTAGGCGGTTTTGCAAAAACATCGACGAACTACTTTTTCCTATTTTAAATTTATCTATACATATAATAAAATTAAAACAGGCCGATGTCAGTACACTCTAAAAAGTGCATGTAAAACTACTACTGAAAAGTTTATTTTTCAACCAGAATCTGTTCAAGTATACGCACAAGATGTTCCAGATTTGATTTTGCACATGAGTTGTTTAAAATATACACATGAAATGTTTCAAATTACAAACATTTTGAAAGTAAAAATATATTTTTTTACAAATAATAAATACTAAGTGCCAGGGGCGCACGCAGAAATATATTTTTGGGGGAAAGAGTTTATACTTCTAAATATATATCATCAGAAAATACTGAAAATTCGCTCTTTAAAATACATTTATGCAAGTTTTATGTACAGAATGAAATAAAAAAATAAACTTTTTAAAGTTTCATAAATTGCATTTTATTTACATAAAATTTACAAAGAACACAGACATTTTCAACCGGCTTCAAAAAAGGGGAGGTTGTCAGTTCTTCGGAGTATTTTTACTTCTTTTATTTATTTCACCGCATAACTTTGCACTGCGTTAACCGATTTTTTTACCGGAAAGATAGTACCTTAAAGGTCGTCCCGTAATTTGGTTTAGATCCGATCAGTAAATCATGAAAAAATTAACGGTTAAAGATGCACTCAACTTTCAAAAGTAATACAACATTTTACAAAAGAATTTTAATATAAATAAATTAAATAATTTCACGAAATTTTTACACTTCTTTATTCATTTTCGTCGATTTCTGGTTTCTCATTTTTTAATACTTCGAATAACGAAAATTTAGCTTGTATTTTCATCATGTAGCTCATTTTGGTGGAACGAATTCCAAGTTAGCAAATTAAATCTTCGAATGCTTCTTAAGTACATATCAGTGGTAAACTTTTTTAGGCTGTAAAGTGTAAAAAGCAACAGTAAGTGAGTATGCATTGCATATTTTTAGGACAATGTTTTCATTCGCAATTAAACTTTAAAGAGCTCTCAAGAAAACAGAAAAACTCTTACAAAATGACACACAAGAAATGGAAAAGAAATTTTTTCTATCAAAATTTCTTAAATCATAATAAATTTAACCCCAAAACCCACCCCTTGTGTGCGCTACGTGACAAATTTTATATGTAAAAGTAAACAGACAGTGTTTAATTTTGCACACACTAGGAAACTGGTTACCTCTCTTCATATGCGTAAATTTAAACGAACATTTTTTAGAGGAAATTTTAAACATTTTAGGTGTAAACTGTGAAAATGTGAACAATAAATGTTTAAAACTCAAAAAACATTTGAAATTTGTTCTACACCACACATATGATAAGTAAAAGTAAGCAAGCAGTGTGTAAATTTGCATTCATTAAGAGAGGAAACTGGTTACCTATCTTAATATGCGCAAATTTAAAAAAAAATTTTTTAGAGTGTATATATATTAAAAAAAAAAATAAAGAGAAATTAATATTAGAGCAACAGAAACCAAATCAAAAATTTTTAAAATTTGCGTCTGTATGTTTGTACGTGCATCACTCGAAAACGAATGCATGGAATTGAATATAGTTTTCACCGATACATTGTTAGAGGTCTAACTTAAAATATAGAAGGAAAAA
This sequence comes from Rhagoletis pomonella, assembly GCF_013731165.1. NCBI lineage: Eukaryota > Metazoa > Arthropoda > Insecta > Diptera > Tephritidae > Rhagoletis > Rhagoletis pomonella. Next base: position 17,151,205 of record NW_023458556.1, read on the forward strand.
ATTAGAGAGTTTCTACCTGTTTGATAATTGTAGTTTAATTAAATTGACAAGATAAAGTAAATATTGCAATATGGCTGCCAAAAGAAAGGAAGGTTGCCGCCTGTTTGAAAATTTTAATTCGATTTAATTGATAAGATAAATTGAATATTGCAATATGGGTATCAAACAGAAGAGGTTTGGGAAAGTTTACTGCCGGAAATATTTTTTGAGGAGGGTTGCCAGCTGTTTGAAAAATTGTATTAAATTAAATTCATAAAATAAGTTAAATATTACAATACGGTTATAAAATAGCATAAAAACACTTTTAAGGCATGGTGAAGCACGCCGGCTGTATGCAAGTAAACGAATAAAAGTTTTCTCTCTGCCCAAATGAATTTTAAGTGGCAACTTTATATCAAAATATAGCGGTAACCACTTTGTAGCTCAAACACGATTTTAGAAACGATTAATTTGAGTTTTTTTTCTTCAACTGGCGCCTAAGCACCTGAGTGAATTACCAATATTTTTTTTTTGCTGCTCATAAATTGTCGATATTTGTCACATTACGGTACCAATGATGAAAACGTGTGCAGCACACACAAATATGTATGTCTTATCTACATAATAATCTTCAATGCTGTTGAAAGTAAAAGGGACAACCTGCTGTGTGTTGCCCTAACAGGACCTTTGCACGGCACTTTGATAAGAAAACATTGCAGTTGTGTATGCATGTGTGAGATCGTATGTAGGTGTTGATGCACTTGTGTTTTGTTGACCTGTCGCTTGAACGTGCAGCCATCTGCTGTGCACAGATCAAGCGATACGGAGTGGATAATACTCAATAGTGTTTGTTTCTATTTTTTTTTTTTTATTAGGCATCGAGGGTAATACAATGTTTTGTGACATATTTTCAGGCATTTTCTCGGTAAATGGAAAACATGGATACACATTTATTCAATTCATTTTTTCTTTGTTTTCTTTCAGGAGGTGACAAAATAGAGTCATTAAAAAGCTTTTTTCCGATATTATTTATTACAACCGCGGCGTCAAATAAAAGCAGATAAAAGCCGCAATTAAGTGCAGGCTACAGTGATAATTCCTCACATTAAAAAAAAAAAACATAAAACTGATGTCAATTTTATTTAGTACCAATGACGACTGGCGTGACTATTATCACACCGCCTTACTACTCTCGCATGCATCTACATAATTGATACTTCCACTTTAAAAGATACATACATACATAGAGATATGTATTACTTCCAGACTTCACCGTTGGCGTTCGAACTTATTTATCGCTGTGATGGAGTGCAAAGTGGCACTAACAACACTTGCAATGGAGCAATTTCCGCTGCAGTTAGTAGATATACATTGGCGTAGCTGCTACATAAATAAATACATATATTTATGTATACCTTCCTCAAGTAAGTAGATACTTATACTCACGTGGAAGCAGCATAACGTTTAGTTTGAGGCGCTAATTAAAATTATCTTAATGTATGCCACACATTTCAATTTGAATTATAATGATTTTCCGCATTTCTTGTTCACTACCTGCTCCAAGTCTAGTCGGTTTACTTAGCTCGCACAATTCGTAAATGCCGGTATATTGTTGTTGTAATTGATAGGTGTTTTTGTTTTATATAGATACCCTGGAAGTGTATAAAGAGATCATCATTCGTTACGTATTTCTATGCATACCTTGCCGGGAAGATCAACTACTTTAAGGACCTTGTTGCCTGTTAATCAACTGCCACTTTAATAGGCGAAAACTGAATAGGCTACAACTGCAATTCTCAAATCATTAAAAGAAATCTAATTACAAAGCTTGAAATTTTTACGAAAGTTTTGTTTTTATTCCTTTTATTACTGCACAAAGATTGAAACATGGATTTAGTTAAAGAATTCTTACTAAAATTATATCGAGCCCTAACCACCAAAAAAACGTAAGCGACATATTTTTCGAAAAATTTCTTTTTGATGCAGAACGGCCACTAGAGCATCTAGATGCAATTCTGCATCAAAAAGAAAGTTAACAAAAAACTTTAAACTCTTAAACTTGTCAATATATAGTGTGTTTATAATTTTGACACGTGGTGTACTTTTTCAAATGGTTAATTTTTGACACTGTCTGCCTTATTCCGACAGGGTACATAGGTTGTATGTATGTACTTATGTAAGTTGGAGTATGTTGTCAAGTCTTATCGTCTGCGAAGCAGCGTCTGTATAATTTTCTAATTTATTGTAAATTTAATGAAAAACTTTGGTAAAAATGCTAGTTAGGCGTTTTAAATGTTGGTTTGATTAAAGTTTGTAGGTCTCATTTATCAAAGATACACGAGAATGTGCTACTAAGAGTTAAAAATTGTAAAAGATAAAAAGCCAAAAGGGGTCAATTTCATCCAGTGTTTGTTGTTTTTATTGAATTGGACAGTGACGACAGTGACGATGCGGTACCTAAGAAAATGTCTTGCCCAACGCCGGTTCACCCTTGGTCAGTGGCGGATTTAAGAAAAAGGGCCCAATGCTGGGTCTGCAATTTATTCGGGGGCCCAAACTAACAAATATTTTCGCTTTGGGCCTTTAGAGATCTAGATCAGCGGTGGGCAGAGAGAGCTTTTACTCTGCACGCGCCTATACAAAATGTACAAAAAGCTCAGAAGAGCTTTTCCCGCGGGCAAGGCGGTGCCTATAACCGATCTAGATGAAAGCAGTCATTATAACCTAGGCTGATGACAACTTTTTTCAGGACGATATAACTGGCTATGCATTTATGTATGTATAAGTACATATGTATCTGTAATGCAGAAGCCAACTAATTAAATCACGATCGCGTAAAAAGGAAATCAGCAAAACAATGAGCGCACCACAGAGTATCAGCAATATGCCACACATGGCAACAACTTCATTTTGCTACCGCCAACACAAAACAGCAACGTGTTGCAAGTGTCGCCAACACTATCAGCGGTCGGTAATCTAAATACGTGTATGGCGACAGTGGAAATGTAGAGCGAAACATTTGTCCTTTGCAGGTTCCGTCCTTGCATTTGTGTTGTCGTGGCATGTTTCTTGTGAAGTTTTATGCAACTAGCAACTGCTTGTGCGCGCCACTTATTTAATTGTGTGCAAAAGCAATGAAGCAAAAATTAAAAATCGAATTGGTGTATGTTGGTTGCTTTATACACAGGTTCATTGGTATATCTGTCATATACTGCATATATTTTTACTAAGTATAAATTCACATGTATGTATGTATGTATATAAAAGTCTACATATGTATGTTTTACTGTGCACGTTGCATTGTCATGTGCAACCGCAGCATGTTGAAGTGATTGCGATCAAAACGGCAGCTGCTTTGTATGCTCACCAAAAGCAAAAAAAAACAAATAAAAAATAACGCACCACATGTTTCTGCCGCAGTGTTTCTAGAGCTGCTGGTGTTTTCACTGCTTAAGTGGAGCACTTTTCAATGCAAACATGTTCATTTGAATGCAAATAAAATTAATGGTAGTTAGTTGGTAATATTGGCAAGAGTCTGCGAATTACATACCTATCTGCTTCCGCCATGTGGAAGAATCGAAGAGCACAAAGGTACGCGTTCTAACTACTTATATGCATATATAGTTACAGCACTAAAAACCGGCGCCTGCTCCGTTTCCCTTCTTCACTGGAAGATTGCACCTTATGGCTTCCAACTTGTTGTGTTAAGCAGATTTTTTAAGTCAAGCTTACTTAATAGCGGCCACGATAGCCAAGTTGTTGAAGGTGTGTTCCGAAAACATCCAGCATAAAGTTCGGATTCGCATTCAGCGTATCGAATAACATAGGGATATATAGATTTGGTTAGATATGTATAAACTTTTTTTTTTTTTGTAAACCTGTGTTATTGTTTTCTGTACTGCTTGGCTTTTTAGAAATCATCGGCCCCGATCCATCCTTTATTCGTTATGTCTGCATAAGAAACCGCGAGGTGCCTTTTGATTTGGTTAACATGATAAAAGCCTGCGATGCTAAACACTGGAAATGAAAACCTTCACTTCATTCTTCTTTGCATGTGGAATTCGAGATTCCGACTCTTAACGTAGAGCTTTGCTTTTCCAACATTACAACAAACTTTTGCTTTTAGGATATCCCTAACCTTATTTCCAGGAGATTCCCAAGAGGTGATACCAATATAACGAAAATATTTGAGAACAAATTGAAAATCGATTTAGGAAACCATAATGTAAGCTGCAATACTCTCAAGCGAACTCCTCGCGCAGGCGCACAGAAGGCTCGAAAACGCCAGAAGGAATTACAGATAAACTTGAAATGAGCGAATGACTTATGGCTATTTCTTTCTATGAGATAAACCCACCAGTGGTTTCGGAGTTTGAATTTCGGACCAAAAAAGCCTAGGAGAACAAGAAGAAGCATATAGATTAGCAACTTGCTAATAGCAAGTAGGTCAATAGTATTAAAGAAGATGTCAAAAGAGTCCAAAGACTAATTGAAAGATCTACTAAAGAGGAGATCTTAGCGTTATGCAATTCGCCTTTTTTATTTGCTTAAATTTAGTTAAGAATACATATTTTTTTTTTGCTTTTTTAAACAGTGAAATAAATAAATAAAAGAAAATTGAATTAGAAAAAGAAAAAGAAATTTTCAAAAAAGAAGGAAATATTACTTAAAAATTAAATTAGATTGATAATATTTTTATTAAAAAAAAAGAAAAACAAATTTAAATAATTTAACAAGATCTTAAAAATTAAATTAAATAAAAAACATATATTTTTTAAACAATTAAATCTAAAAATTTGAATCAAATAAAATTAAGAAAGGAATAAAAAACGAATAAAAAAAATAAAATAAATTTCTAAAAGGTAAATTACTTAAGTTAAAAAAAAATATATTTTTTTACATAATAAAATCTAAAGATTAAAAGAAAACTTAACTATAAAACTAAAACAAAATTATTTAGAAAAGAAAAAAATAAAATATGTTTCAGATAATTAAATGAAATAAAAAAATATTCTCTTCGAAACCATAACAACCAAACCATTAAAGAAAATTAAATAAAAAAATACATAAAACAAGTTTCTAAAAATTAAATGAACTTAAAAAATATATCCTTTTTAAAAGTAAAAAATCTGAAAAATTTAATTAAGAAAGAAAAGAAAGAAGGACTCGAACCTGAATCAACCGATTGGCACGTCTGCGCTTTGCCCACTCGGTCATTGCGACCGTTGCAGCTAGATAATATACAAGTGCTTTCTCTTAAAATAACATTTAATGACAGAGCTTTTTTCTAAAACGTTTGTGCTAGAATAACAAAAGTCTTTCCAAGTATCTTGCCATCTGTCTTTCATTTCCTACGAAAGACTTTTTACTATCTTGGCCAGAATTGCCCTATTGTTAGGCTGGGCGAAATACCTTTTGGTAAGGGTATAATCCGAAGAGAACAAAGAAGGTTTCGAAGACATATGTATAAATATCCAGAGATATTCAACCTTATTATCTATCTCGAACGAAAGGCCGCACGAACGATTCGTCTACAGACGAATGCTTTACAAATTAGTCCGTTAACAAAATTCTAGCTGTTTTACATGTAACCGAGACAAGTTCAACCTAATCGTCGTAAATCAAGACAAAGACGTCCGATGGAGATTGATAACAAGCCTGATCATCGCATCTAATTCTAGAATGCTAGGCCATTTCAAGGAGACAACGCTTCCTAAAGGAAATAGGTTTAGATAAAGCTTGCCAAGAGGAGTCGCAAAGCATTTATCATACTAATATCTATAGTTAATTTTAAAAATTTATGGTTTAAACTTTAAAGGGTTCGTAACTTCGCAAACTACCCGAAAGTCGCATTGTAAAGACCACCCAAGCACCGCCTAAATAATTTTCTTACTTTCCAAAACAGTGGATTGACATCGTCCATTTGGTGGCATGAAATAGGTATTTTCAAAAAGCAATGAGATGTCTATCAATACGGGGCTGGCGATGCTTCAACGCTGTCATCAATCACTTTATATTCCTATGTAGATAGAAAGACAAAGAGCAGCTGAATGAACAGCAGCAATTTATACGAATTTCCTTATTTTGTTGTGACTTGAACGAATAAATTACGAATTATCAACGAAAATATCAATTTCAGTGGCAGCATTGACATAATCATCAATGATAGCAATGATCTGGCGACAGTTGCCAACTCTGCAAGCGACCTCAAAAGGAGGCAAAATGTCGTGGAGGAAAATGAGAAAATAATAAGGTCTAGCCGATAGATGCGATCAGCCACAAACATGTGCAATCGATCATTGGATTACGTAAGAGCAGGCGACAAGTAGCTGCTGAAGGCAAACGAGACGCATGCAACTCTGTAACTGCATGGAAAACTAATTGAAAATAAATAAATTTATAAATATAAATAAAAGTAGCAGACTTTTCGAAATGTCAACATTGGCGACATTAAAAAACACGCTACAACAACACAACACCTGACCCGAAAGCATGCAAGCCACCACATACATATCTACGTTCATATCTTTGTCAGCGCATTTCGTGGAAAGAGCACCCGAATACCCCTTGTCAACCAGCCGCCTGAGCAAACGTTGGAGACGTTCTTGAAAAAGATGCAACTGTTGAACCTGATATTCAGTGCTGCGCGCTTTCGATGTGACTGCGGTTTTGATGTTGTTGTTGTCACTGAGCGATGCCACTGTTGTGTTGCCGCTGCGTGGTATTCTAGAGTGGCGCCTGCATCCCGCCGTGTTGAGTCTGTGGATAATACGGAATGTGCGTCAGCCGTTGGATGCGACTTGCATGCGCACAAACAATCACATATACATACATACACACATATGCATTCATATTGGAGTTTGTTTTTGTGTGTGTATTTACATACGTGCATCACATTCAAATCAGCAAGGGCCAAAATGCCATTGGCAGCGTGCGCGTGCAGCGAAGGGGTCAATCGAGCAGCGCAGTCGCAGGCACAGTGGCTCGGATGCGTTTAAGCGCGCAACAGACAATCGGACAGGCAGACAGCTAACGTTTTCGTATCAACATATCAGTTAACCAGCCGGGCGGCCGGGCGGCCGTGTGGCGGTACGGCGCACAGTGGTGCAAACGCGAAATATACTATTCAAAACGGTCTACAGACTAGAATACTTGATTGATTTTTAGTTTTTTTTTTTAAATTGGAAGAAAATTAAAAGAAGTTTTTATTTATTTTTGTACAACAAACTCTTAAGTCCAAAGTGCAGGGAAAGTGGCATACATTGAAGAAAATCGATTATCTTCTACCTGTTAATGAATGTTACAAAAAATAAACTACTTGAAAACAATTATAGGGTTACCATAAAAAAAAATTTACACACGATGAATTCGAAATATGTACATATTTTAAAAATATTTTCAATTTTCATAAATTTTATTTTTGATCCTTTTTATTTTTTATTGCACGTTTCAAATGGTTAAGAAATTGCGTTGATTTTTAATAATTTTTTTTTTACTGACATTTCAAGCACATTTTACGTATGTATATATGTGGAAAAGAATGCCTAGACCGTCAGCAAAAGAAACTAAATAAAAAATTTAGATCAACTTGGATTCATAGCCAATTGAAATAAGAAGTTTAATGATCTAAACATTTTTTTCTAAAAAAAAAAGTATTTTGGTAAAAAATTTTTTTATAACATTTCATATTTTTCTTGTGTAATATTTTCGTTTTTAAGGCATCTACAATTTTTTAAACTAGTTTTCAGCACGTAACATTCATTAACTGGAAGAGCAGAACCGATTTTATTTTTAAATTGCTACTTTATCACTTTCAAAATTTAATACAGACAAATAAAAATAAAAAAAATAGCTTCTTAAACCTCATAGCAATTTAATTTGGCTCTTTCAATTGCAAAAATTAAATTAAAGGTCCGTCAAGAACTGTAGGAGTGCAGCCTCCTTTTTGAATAGTAAATTTCGCATTTGCACCACAGTGCGGCGGGTCAGTAAAAATTATGCAGTGCAAAGTTGTGGTAAATGAATTCCCGCCGCCTGTCCACAGTGCGTCTGCCCTACGATGCTTGGCGCTTGCTGCTCACTGCTCACTGATGGTTATTGGAGCAAACCCGCCGAATACCCGCTCGTCCGCTGCCCCGCTGATCCCTTGCAATGTTGAAAACCTTGTTTGAGAGTTTGCGCAGCATGCAACATGTCTACCATGTGGCTAATTTATGTGCGTGGAACTTAAGCACCCATCAACAAGTTTGCGTAAATGTAAGTAAAGCTCATTTTTTATATCCATTAGGCCATTCAAAATGTTGGCTACATGCAGGGGACCGACCAACTATTTAAGTAACTGCTGCCCGCCAGTGATGCGTGTGCGCTGCTGGCTGGCATTTGTGCGAATCGAGTGATTCTTTCCCTTTTCGTTTGATGCGCAGATAATTTTAGTTAAGTAAATAAAGGTAAGAAGTTTGGGGAGGTTGCGAAGCTACGTTTCAAAACGAAGTGAGGGCGGTATTATCACTTGCGAAGCGAATGATTTTGGCGAAGCGAACGGTTTGCCGAAGCGAATTAAGGGGCAGAGAAGGCATTAAAAGTGTTCTCGATGGAAAGAACTTCCACAAGCTGGTAAAAAAGAACACTCTTAATGCATATTTAAGTTGCGTCCGCCAATCCATTCGCTTCGTCAAACCGTTCGCTTCGCCAAATTCATTCGCTTCGCAAGTGATAATACCGCCCTGAGTTTGGTAATTTCAATTACATTAAAAGAGCTCTGTTTTATTATCAAAATCGTATGCACCTCCAGCCTCCGTGACGAGTACTTCAAGGTATTTGGGAGGCAAATTTTTAATACTTGGCCACTTACTTAAGGCTATGCTTAAGCTTCTCACAGTACTTGTCCGCCATTCAACAGGGAGTGGCTCAAACGATCATTTTGCATCCGGTTCAAGCACGACTTGCGGTGTTTATACCAACTTTTCTCTGCGTAGCAACCGTACACCCATTTAAGAGCGTGCTAATATGAGAAGACCAACCCCCCAGTAATTGATTGTGCGCTGAGCTTAAGACCCGCCATGTAAAAGCAAACTCCAATGAAATTAAGAATGAAGCCTCGGATAAGACCCCTTTCTTTTGATGACGATCACGGCAAACGTATAGAGGACTGCCCACTCCTGGAGTAAGGAAGGTACCTCTGCATGGCTAGTTCATGTCCTTGGCAAGACATCACCGCCATTCAGGAAAGTGGTGTACGGGAAAAGGAAAAAGTGGAAAAGCAGAATTAGGCTAATATTGGCGAGCCCGAGAGAGCAAATGGCAGAAAAAGGAAGCTCACGAAAGTGTAACGCCACGCTGAGATCGGGCGTAACATGAGCTGATAAGATCGATTTAGGGAGCTAAAGAGGGAAGCGAGACGTATTTGCGCGCAAAAACAAGAGAGACCTCGAAATATCTCAGTTCATAATTTTATCAGAAAGCAAGGCGAGTTACAGAAGGATTCAAGGCCAGAGCGAATTCCTCTAAGATTAAATACGCCGACCTTGTGATAGATGTCGAAAGCCTACTTAAATTGCGCAACACCTCAGCTCCATCGGAAATGGGAAACAGCGCTCCGAGAAGTTTGATACCAAACGACGATTCATACAGGGCGACTCGGAATTGTGTGGTTTCTTTAATTTGAATCTCCCATGCCAAAAAGTGCTACTTTAGGCTGAGGACAGCTGCAGCGCCTAATAAGAAGAGGAAGATTATAAAATACATACTCTCTACATGGTCTCCAACAACCAAAAAAATGTTCTTCCTTTATAAAAAAACATTTGTATGCATATGTACGTATGCACGAGTACTATCTTTAAACAATGTTTTTTTTTTCAATCTTAGCAACGTTTTTTTAATCGACTGCATAAATTATTAATCGAACTCAGGCGCACAGAAGAACCAACATTTACCCCATTTCCATAGAAAGTCAATTGCATTTTAATTATAATGTTGAAGAAATTTAATGCTGTGCTAAATTCAAACGAGCACTTTGCCAAGCAAATACAACTACTCATCGCGAGCAATGTCCATCCATACATACATACATGCATACATATGTATGTGCAACACCAACGCCACCGAAACAGGAATAAATAAATGTGGTGATACAGCCAGCCAAGTGTGGTGTGATGAGGCATAGGAAGCGTAGTTGACTTAAAACAGCGATTAAAATCATGAAATCAATTTAGCATTTTTTGCAAATAGCTGGCAGGCGTGAAATTTCCATTCGTATACGCAGGGGCAGACAGGCGCTGATATGCATGAAGTTGTATTTGTATATTAGGGTGGGTCAAAAATGCATAGGAAAATTTACTTTCTGGAATGTTCATGCTGCTATGCCCTCACAAATTATAGGGAATTGAATATTTAGAATTATAGAATAATTTAATTTTTTGAAGTGTTCTGCAGGGAAATATTCTTAGTTAATTCAAAAATATTTATTTTTAACAATTGTATAGCAATTCTATGAAAAAACTGCATTTGCCACTGCTACACCTAGACCATGAAAAAGAGACCCATTAGGGGTATTCACGATCCGGTGCATACTGTCTAGCATGGTGCATAGATAGCATAAAAAGCATGATTGGCTAATTTTGTTGTTGTTTGAACACATGAAACAACGAAAAAATTATCCAATCATGCTATTTATGCTATCTATGCACCATGCTATCCAGTATGCACCGGATCGTGAATACCCCTATTTTGTTACCGCAATCTGACACCGTTCAATTATCCCGTATGCTGAACCATTTCATGCAACACTTTCGGTACCTTCGTAAATGCACGCGGAGCCTTTCTGCATGTCTTTCTATAAGCTCCCAGATTTATCCTCTCTTCTCAGAGAATATACCGGTTCCGATCTCATTTAGACCAAGTCTGCTTGAAATTCGCCAACTTGTTTGTATACATTTTTTTTAAGGAGCAGCTTGCGTACTTTACCAAGAAGAATCTGTTTGGTCGTGCCTTGCCTAGCAAGTTCGTCTGCTATACAGTTTCCCTCTATAGCACTATCATCAGGGACCGAAGTGAGATAAAGCTTGTTCTGCTTGGCCATCTCCTGTAGAGATAGCCAGCAGTTCAAAGCAATTTTTGAGTAAAACATGAAAAAGCTCAGAGCTTTGATAGCAGCTACAACTAAAAATTAAGACATCTCTCCGTAGGATTTCGATTCCAAGCTTCTCCACAGCCTCCATTTTAGCTGAAACCTCTGCATGAAATACACAGCAGTAGACTTGTAATCTAAAAGAAGTTTTAGAGGAGAGTCTTGTGATAAGACGCTTCATCCCACCTTAACATCGAGTTTCGGATTTTCGATATTCTTCATTTCTGGGTGTGGGGACTATCCTAATATACACATAAGGGTGCATCCCTCTGCGTACAATCAATCGCGGTACTGTTTTTCCACCATTTGAAAATAGCTTCTGAAATCCATTTTTGTGTAAACCAAATTAATAAAATTTTTTTTTTGTAAATAAAATTAATAACATTTTTTTTTCAAAAAATCACCTGAAATGATAGAAGAGGTTAAGCCGAAAAGGTCTAAATAATAATTTTTAAACATTTTACCAACGGAATCAATACCTATACATAATGAGAGTTTTGGTGGTATTTTCAAATCGGTCTAGCTCACCTAAACCTTAATACTTTTAACGAAATATTTTGGTGGAAGACTTAAAATATAAAATATTTTATGATTCCGGTGAAAAAACCTCAACTTTTTTTGGTGAGACACACTAATATACATATACATACATACGTATATGTATGTTCTCATAAATATGCAAAAGTTTGGCCGAAAACGCGAGCTTGCGTTATGCACTTTGCAGAACTCTGTGCATTCAGCATCACGACGGCGGTGGCACACCGCTGGCAGGTGAATAAACTGTACACAAACTGTCCGCCCTTCATAAAATTGCACTTTATTCAATGCTGCAATTATTAAATATGCCTATTTGTTTAGCCTCAAAACGCGTACCACACACACACACACACACACCCGCAGAAGGCATGCGCGAGGCGGCCGATGCGCAAAAGGAAGCGAGAGCAGCTAAATAAGGCGAACGATGGTGGCGAGTTGTAGAGGCAAGTGCTGCCTTCTTTTCAGCGTTCAGCTCTTCTGCCATCCTTTCGGCCAATTTTTCACTTACGCCCGAGCGTTATTTATTAGGCGTGCGCAGGGGCGTGTTTTGATTGTTGATCGACGACAATGACGACAACATTGCGCCACGGCGGTGTGCCTACGCCCGCCAAACGCCGGCTGACCACTTTTCACAGTCTTTCCTTTGAGGCCTCTGCAACGGCGCTGTGTGGACATGCGTGGACCACCCTTTTAATGGACGCCTAATTACAGTCTTTATAACAAGTGGTGATTACCAAACTGCCAACTGACAAATAAGAACAACAGCAACAAAAAATTGCTGAAGAAGTGCTGTAGTATTCTTTGCTTTATTTGGTTTATTGCATCAAAAAATCGGTTCAGACTTTGCTTTGCAATACCACATACATACATACATACACACATGCGCGTTCTGCCCCGTTTGTCTTTTGCTACGTAGTGCAGCTTTCATCACCCAGCCGTGGGCTATTGTCTTGTTGCGGTGTAACCCACCCATCGCTGGATCCACTTGCGTCCGACTATGCGTTTGCCTTGTTTTGCTTGTCACGACTCGAATTATTTATGTTGCATACAACGTAAATTTGCAGCTCGCTCACACACATTTTAGCTACATACATACATACTGCATACATTGTATTTGTATTATTAAATATTGATTTTAATCGAAATTGCTGTAAATTGCTTGTTTTTCTCATCGTTCACTCAGCAATTTATAACACTTCGTTAGCTTCGTAGGTTCGTACGCCGCACCGCATCGCGTTGTGTGGTCTTGAGTGTGGTCCGCGTAACTAAATGGGCTATAAGCGGAGGTGACAACAGACAAGTTGAGTTGAAACGTGTTTTTAACTACACGTTCTTAGTAAACCACTGCCATAAATTTATGTTCATTGAATAAAGGAGTTTGAAATTTTTGGCTAAATTTTGTGAACTTTCACAAGGATGGGAAGGGAAAGCATGCTGCTGATTGGAATTACTTTTTTAATTAATATTAAACAGCTACTGGTTTTCGAAACGAGCAAAGTGCAACAAGGTATTTTTTAATTTTTTAGAATTGAGGAAGCAATAATTTGATGCTCTGTGAAAAATGCTAAGAATTCGTGATTGAAGGCTAATTTTGAGAAGACACGCAGAGAGAGTAAAGTTCATGGTCAGCTTATGTTGAGACCGGGGCCTTATAGGGTCGGGGACTTTTTCCCGCCTGGGCATCACACACGCAAAGAACACATAGAGATATTTTTTGGTATTATAACTAATTTCGTAAAGCTGCATGCCTACTAAAAAGGCATTCTTCCAATATAGGCCACCCTATTATTTAATTTTTTTGACGTAGAATGCGTCTTATGTTTCGGTATGGATGTTGTAGCTGAAATTTTTAGAGCTCCGGTACTAGGACCGAATATAATTTCTTGGGAATGTCTACTAAGAAGGCCGTGCCAGAGATTTCTTAAAATTTCTGAGTATGCTAGAGACGTATCCAACACCCTAGGATTTTTTTATTTGAATACGCAAACAAAGATTAAAAAAATTAAAATTAAATCAAACGTGAATTTTTCACTGATTGTTATTGGTTTTACTTTTGACCTTAAAAAAAACCTTGAACTTATTTTGCTTTATCTTTTCTAAATTAAAGCTGTCTTCATTGTTAATCGTTTTGCCGTAATTTTTGGTCATGCCTTCATACCAAAAAAAAGCATTTTCACTGTATGAAAACTTTATTCTTCTTTATTGGCGCGGTAACCGCCTAAGCAATTTTGGCCGAGTCCAAACCAGCACGCCAGTCGTTTCTCTTCTGTGCCAACTGGCGCCAATTGGAAATGCCAAGTGAAGCCAAGTCCTTCTCGACCTGGCCTTTCCCTGTTGGCGGCATCTTTTTTCTCTGCTGCTTCTTCACAGACCTTATCGTACCAGTTGGTCTTTCGGGCTTGCTTAAATCCGACTACATCTTCGGCGGCGGTACTGAGGCTGAATTTTCCGACAGTGGCGCCAAAGATTCCTTCTTGGGGCAGTGCTCATATGTACACTCCAAGTTCAAAATCGTAAAATATACTACTGTTATTTTATTTCGAAATTAAAAAAATATTTAGAGGTCGATCGCAGCTATCAAAATTTTTCGCTGTACTTTACATATATTTGTGGGGAAAAAACATTTTTCGTGGAAATGGTGTAGAATTCTTGTAATTAGTAATTGTCGATCGGAGAACTCTGTTCAGATGACTTTCAGAAATAATACCCAATGGTTTATTTTACCAGTTTTTAATACCAGCGATTTTTTATGGGTCCCCCATGGCTTTTTTGGGGACTTATAAAAAGTAGTTAGTATTAAAAATGGTTAAATAAACCATGGGGTATTATTGTCGAAAGTTTACTGAAGAGAAACAAAGTTCCGATCAAAAAATATAGATTTTTTGAGAATTCTATACCTTTTCTACGATTTTTTTTTCGTATAAAATGCATGGAAAATTTTGAGAGCTTTGAGCGACATCTAAGTATTTTTTTATTCCAAAAAAAAAAACAAAATAATGTAATTTTTTTAATTATAATTGGTATAGAACAATCCTAGGGAGTGAGAGCATTAAAATTCTGACTTTACTTATTTTGGACCACCCTAATGTAGATACATACCTGTATATTTATTTAATTTCCAATCTACCGAGTCCAGAGTAGAGCCCTAATTACCCTGGAATTCTATGCCGGCGACATACATATTATAACCGCAAGTACCACAATAGGAGCACACCAACCATAACAATTAAATTTATTTTATTTCACTTAAATGAAATTAATACCATTATAAAACAAAGAAAACAGGAAGAAAAACAACAACACCAACAATCCAACATGTCCATTCTGTGAAGTACGAGAATCCTTTCTCCGAAAATTTATGTCGCCTGGCTGGTTTCAGTCGTAAA
This sequence comes from Rhagoletis pomonella, assembly GCF_013731165.1. Lineage (NCBI taxonomy): Eukaryota > Metazoa > Arthropoda > Insecta > Diptera > Tephritidae > Rhagoletis > Rhagoletis pomonella. Next base: position 17,166,232 of record NW_023458556.1, read on the forward strand.
CACAGTAAACATTGAGAATTATTTATCAACTTGTTGCACGACAGCGTAATCGATATGCGCATTAAGAGTTACGATGCAGCAATTCCACGTTTATTGATCGGCATCAGCAGATAAGCGCCGTTAATTCCACAGTGAGCAGACAACGAGGATGACGACGATGGTGTTCAGGATGAGTGGAGTTGGTAGCGACGAAGATGCTAACAGAGCAAACACAAACAAACGGTAAGATATTGTCAACAGTCTCTTTAGCCCGATACCAAGCTCCTACACAGCCGTACAACGCTGGCGATCAATAACCGCTCACGCACCAGCCGCACGTCCCGCGCACCAGTCGCCGACGGCCAACAGCCAACCAACCGTAACATTGGCAGATGACGATGACGCCGTTGTAATGTTGATTGTTGCTTAGTGTATTTGTGGCGCACAGCACATTGCCGCTGACTGTGTCTGCCTTTGTCTTATTTTCAACGAACAGTCAAATCAATATTATTTATTAACCTTAAATAACGCTGACATGCCCGTTGGATGCGGTTGATGATCATGGCTGCGATCGCTTCATGATGACTGCTTTACTAATACTGGTGGCAGTGGTGGTTATTTTGTTGTTGTTGTTATTGTTACTGTTGTCATTGCCTTTGATCCGCTTATCGCGACAATATCATTGTAGCAGTTGTCTACTTGCCCCTAAGCCAGTTTGGGATCTTCTCTTATCGCAGGGTTTTGATGCTGGCCAACAGTTTGCGGATACCTCTAAGCTTCTGCTTCAATGGTTTCTACAATTCGGCGTCTATGTCATTAGTTTGATTCGGTTTCTGTTTAATTCGGAATTCTTATTATACATACATACATTGTATCTATTGAGCGTTTTTTTTATTTCCATTGTGATTGCTGCTGTGGACAAGCTTGCAGATCGGTCGTCAAGCTTGTTGACCCTCAAGTTAAAGTTTCTTTGCTTGCACCCAGTAAGCAAAACAGAGAGCATCTACTGTCTACAGAAATGGCTATAACACAGCTGAGAGTCACTCACTTGGGACTGGATGTCTTCTGGGAACCAGAACAGACACTTGCTTGCGGAGAAGCCCTCGCCAAGGCACATCAGAAAGCATACACAACATTCACAGCGAATCAATATTCACCTACACTGACTCTCGACCTGTGAATGTCGTTTTGGGAACACAACCCAACAACGAGTCCCGGCATGCAGAGAGACACCCCACGACTCGAGACATCTCTTCACATGCCCCCTAAACTCCACTCAGCTAACGTCTCTGCCTCTATGGATAGCTATAGAAGCTGCCCGCTTCCTGGGTCTCCCGTTAATGAGCTCTTCCACTCAGCAGTCGATATAATGTTATAAAATAAAACATTGTTAGATGTTGTGACAAAAATCATTCTACTAATAGTTGCTTCATTTAATATTCATTAATTCATTTAATAAAAATACAAATCGATATGAGGTTCATAAATATTTAGGAAACCGGCTGGATCCGCCCCTGATGTATATCATTTAGCTCACGTCGCTGCAATAGTCGCAATGGTAAAGCATAGGCGTGCCATTCGATAAATCCGAGTTCGTGTCCCGGTCAGAGGACTTTTTTTATTTCTTTTTTTTTAAATTTACATTTAGGTATTTCTTTTTTAACATATATATATTTTTTTAATTTATAGATTTTATTGCATTAAATTTTTATAAACTTATTTTAAGTATGTAATTTTTTCTTTTTTAGTAATTTTTTTCTTTATTAATTTAATTTTCTTTTAACTTTTAGGTTGTATTCTTTTAGAAACAATATTCTTTTTAATTTCTTTTAATTTGGAGGATTTTTTTCTTTTGAAACGTGTAAAATTATGTACACAAAATATGTAAACAATTTTTTTAATTTAACTTAATTTTTAGAAACTTATTTTATTTATTTTTTCTTTTATTAATTAAATTTGTTTCTCTGTTAATTTTGTTTTCTTTTAATGTTTAGATTCCATTTTTTAAAGAAAAATATATGTTTTTATTTTATTTAATTTTAAAGATCTCTTTTATTTATTGTTTTTTTTATTTATTTAATGCTCTTTTAATTTTGAGACTTTGTTTTAAAAATAAAAATATTTTGTTTTAGCTTTTAAGTATCAATTGTGCTCTTCTTTTTTGATGATTTTTTTTTTATTTAATTTTTGATTATATTGTTTTAAAAGGAAAAAAATTTAATTTTTAAAAGTATTTTGAATTATTTTTGCTTTGTTTTCATTTTAGTTTTCAATTAAATTTTCTTTGCTTTTATTGTTTTAAAAAGAAAATGGTATATATTTCTTTTAATTTAATTTAATGTACACAAAAACTTTCGTCTTTCGAAAGACTGTGGTGAGTTGAAAGACAGGCATAAGTGACCGCCTTCTTGAATGACCACCTTCAGAATTGAAATTGGAAAATTATTGTTTGAGATTCGTTCTAAAACAAAAAATTCGATTAAAAAATTATATTGTGGAGACGTGTTAAGTATTTCGAAATCGTGGAAAAAACCGTGAAAAAAAGGAGTTGGGTGTACTTGATCGCAACGCCTCATTAATAGTTGATTGATCGTTTTTCTTAACGAATGGCACGTGTTTGGCCAAAAGGCTATGTAGCGTACACAAGAATGTACATACATACATATGTACGTATCTGAGTTCATCGTTAATAAAACTTGATTGATATCTAGTTTGACAGTTTTACTTTGGAGGTCGACTTTAATGAATCATATTTTGTTTCTTTCAAAGTCACAAAAGCCAATTCAATACATACATATGTAAGGCTCGCCTTAACCGCCAAAATAACGTAAGCGCCATTTTTTCAAAATCTTCTTTTTGGTGCAGAAATATTCCTAGAGAATCTAGATGCATTTCTGCATCAAAAAGAAAATTTTGAAAAAAATGTCGCTTACGTTAATTTGGCGGTTAGGGCTCGATATATGTATGTAAATAAAAGATAGCTCAAAGAAATGAAAATTGTTTGCTGTACATATGCAAATTCAATTAGCCATACTTTTTTCTAACCTCAAGTTAAAGTGCATGCCCAAGTTGACCGCAGCTGCTTTTAACGCTTTTGTATATGTATTCGCATTGCACATATCCATTTATTTTTACATTTTTACATACATATCTCATATCCTTTGGCCTGCCATTTGCTTCATAAATCATTTCGATAGCGAAAACATACTAATACTATATACACATATATACAAAGAAACAAACAAACATTTGACTGACCACCAACTGTTACAACATACAAACATTATGGCATCACATTGACAACCATTAAGCGATAAGGATCACCATTTCAATTCGTTTAAATAGCCTGAGAAGCAACGTACGTATTCCACTCGTGGCAGCAAAGAAACCAAAAACAAAAAAAAAAACAAAAAAAACGAAACTGAAGAAACATGTAATAAAATTAACCTTATTATAGACATACTCAATATTCACTTGCCACATCATTTATTTGCATTCCACCAGAGCCAACGAGCGATGAATGCCCGGGCTGAGAAAGGTAATACCTATGCCGAGGAATTGGCCGAACAGCTGAATTGTTGTCGCGTTCAAGAGTCATAGGCCCAGGTTGCGCTCTTACATACAAACATACATGCGTACATAGGTGTTCGTTAAGAAATCTAATTAACATCCATTAAATAGATAAACAGCGGCAAAGGTGTTCCCGCATTTCGCTTTTTCTATTTTTTCCGGTATTTCTTCTACTATTTTCTATTAGTGTGTGTGTGTGGCTATCCTGGTAGCAGACTGCAAGTTGGTTGCGATGAAGTCCTTCTTGTTGTTTTTTGTGCGCTTACTTTCTCGAGTTAACGAAATTTATCGAGTTATTGTAATGCATACAGTTCTTTAAATTTATCAAGTTATCGAAATTTATTGATTTGCTGAAATTTTTCGATTAAACGGACCGAGGTTTTCGGAATTTTCAAAATGTAGTTAACGATATTTCAAGGTTACATAAGTTTATCGAGTTATCGCTTCTTATCGCGATTTATGGTGTTACCAGAGTGTAAAGAGTTATCGGAATTTGTCGCTAGGTTTGGGAAAATATGGAGCTATCAAATTAACCGAGTTGTTTATAGGGGTATCCAAAGTTTATCGAGTTATTGATTTTTATCGAGATACATACATTTCTGAGTTATCGAAATTTATCGAACCCCAGAAACACTCAGTTATCGAAATTTATCGAAAACTATCGAAATTAGTCGACGTTTCCAATTTTGTTGAGTTATTGGATTTTAGTATTTTTTTTTAATTCACTGATTTATCGATATGTATAAAACTTTCGAAAGTTATCGACAAGCTGTTAGGTATCGGCCAAAGTCCTCCAAAGGCCTTTTGTTCCAAAGCAGGAGATTTTCCGGTATCTTATAAGTTAAGCGACGTAAGGGTCGCTCTCCAAGGGTCTTAAAAAACTAGGAAAATTTTCGAATTTCGACAGTAACTACCCTGCAAACCAAATTTCCCGAAATCTTAACGAAATCTTTAGGAGTATCTAATTTCTGTAACGATTTTTTTCCGAATCTTCAAAGAAAATTATATGAAGTGGTTGACACGAACTCGTAAAGAAATTTCTGTACGAAAAATAAAGAAAATTCTGAAAAAAGTCTGCAAGAAATTCTTCACATAGCAGGATTATTTTCATTTCTTCACCGATTTTCTTCCGAAATTTCGTAAAAGAATGGAAGTGTGCGTAATTTATTTCATTTTAGAAAATTCGGAAAAAAAAATCGGATGGGATCTTTCCGAATTCGTTAAAATTTCTTTACGATTCAGAATACTCTGAAAAAATGGTTTGCAGGGTAGCACTCCTAGTTTCATTTAATACTTTCACAGAAATTGAGTTTTCTCCATGTAAATCTCAAGTAATTTCTCATTTTTACCATTGAGAACATCCACGAAAACTATCAACGTATCTCTTCGCATAATTTCACGCACATGCGCTGCATTGAAGTATTTATTTACTCCACAACTCATGTCATTCTGCATCAAAAAGCTCATTTGGGGAATATTTATATTTTCTCAATTGATTTTTTGTGCTGCTAAATTGAACAACAGATATTTAGTAACCGCTGGGCATGCAACAACAAAAAAAAAACACAGCTACTCGCTGGATCAAGACGAAATAAGTATAAACTTCATACGGACATATCTACATACATACATGGATAAGAGCCTGCATGCACAGTAAGGTTGAAAGTGCTTTGACGCTCACAGTCTATCGGCAGGATCAAGCAATCCCCCCAGCGATATGTGTACCCAAGCGAAAATGGTGAAGATTGTGCACTTCGGCATGACTAACTTCGAAAAATTGACGGCAGCGGCCAAGTCTATCCGTTGCCAAGCCATACGGCCCGGGACGTGTCCGAGACGTTCGTGGCCGCTTTGTAGACGCCGGGCGAATGCGCCAGTAAATTGAATTCAGGACAAGCGAAATATCACTTCGATTAATTCAAACAAAGTCCATTTAAAGGGATCAACGTCAGTTGGCAGCCGTCGGCGCATGCGCAAATAAAGTTGGCACGACTGTTGCCGATAACGGGCCCGGTGTGGAGTTTAATCGCATGCAAGAAGTGCGAGGAGGGCGCGGTGGCAAGGTGTTGGTGTCGTTTTCGTTCTGGCTGTGGTTAAAGTCGGTGTTATTTTTTTTTTTTTTGTTGCAATTGCTAATGCGGCATTGAGCAGATCTTAAAGCCTGGCGCGATCCTGCGCGATCAGCTACCAGCGTGCACACTTTCAGCGCCTTTCAGAATGAAGTCAATTGGAAAAATCGGCGCACGAAAAACTACAAAAGATACTTTTGCTGCAGAAAAAAGGGCAACAAAATTTAGTAAATACACACAACAATTTGCGGCGAGGAGCAAGTGGAGATTAAGCAGAAGAGCGTTCCTACGTTAGTGGACATTGCAATTCGATCGTCTAAAGCAAATTTGCTCGTTCATCTGTATGTATTTGGCGTTGAAAATGCCATCGTCTCGGACGGACGGAATTGATAAGTGAGCGCAGCGGCTAAGTTAATGGAAGGCGGCTTCTTTCTTCTTTGTCGTTGCGCATGCGCAAATAGCCGGAAAGGCGAAAATGACTCAAAAACAAACAAACGAAGCAACCGCGATAGTCACTTTTTACAAGTTGAAGATTTAAGACGCTTGTTCGTGCGCTGAATTTTGCGTGGGGCTATGGGCGAGTGAGTGTTCACTAATGTACACCAAAATGAATGTTGGTTGGTTGGTTGGTTGTGCGGCATTTGCTTGCGATTATGGCTAAATTTGCATGTACTGGCACTTAACGTTGTCGGCCAACGTTCGGTCGTCTGTTGGCTTTTGGTGGGACTTATGGGAATATTCAGCGAATATATGTACATATATGTATGTATGTATGTATGTATGCACATCTAGTTAGCTTAAGGATTTATTGGTTTTGTGGCGTACGAAGTGGCCGCCGCTAGAGCTGTGCTCTGTGTGTAACTTATGAATTTGGCTTAGCTTCGAGATTGAGTGGCTTGAATTTAAGGATTTATTTTAAAGTTCCACGCATTACTCTTCCACATGGGAAAAGCGCGTAAGTGGTGACGATATACATACATTTGCATAATTTGTGAACAGGTTTGAATATCAGGCGAAAGTTATTATTCGTGAAACTAGTAATGTCTCATCCGTATGGTGCCTCGGTGTAACGCCTTTTTTCACTTTTGACTATTTATTTAATTGTCTTTAAAGTAAGTCTCTTATAGACAAAGCGAAGTGGTAATTTAAGCCATGGGAATATAAAAACGTCCAACAAGGCACTATCAGGTACAGGGGTTCTATTAGATGATTATTAGTTTCCGACTAGTTCCAACTAATAGATACCTAGATATATATTATTAGTAGATCTATTCCGCCCGCTGATCTTCAGACACAATTTTATACTCACTTAAGCTTAGGACCCTTTGTGATGCCGCATGTTCGGTCACCAACTTCCAATCTCACCTGAAACCATTTTGTACTTTACAGGAAGAATTGTTTAAATAAAGTGGAGGATCTTCGTCTGTGTAGAGTAGGGCACTGGCCCAGCAGTCAAATAATCGCTTCCGTCTCTTTTTTATATTGACAAATTCTACAGAATTCATTTAATCGTAGTTGTTGTTGTTTTACCAGCATGCTGGAGTGACAATCTTTGACCAGATGTTAATCTGGGTCGTTCCGGTTACGTAGACCAACAAACTGATATTATGCTTGTTTGGACTCAGTAATAAGCCAGTGCCGGCCACAATGGCCTGACAGTTTCACAGGCGATCTCGTCATGCCTACTCTCGTTCGCTACTTTAGTAAGTCCCTCGGAAACAAGTAGCTTGTAAGTTTGTAATGATATTCCTACTATATCATAGTTTACATCCTTAATTGCGAGTTTGGTGCCAACTGGCGACAATTCATCGGCCTTACAACTCCCCTCTGAGTCGCATTGTCCCGGTGCCCAGATTACATTTGAACGAAATGACTCAGCGATCTCGTTATCACACTTCCCCAATTTTGTGGCCCTTTTGCGCCTGAAAGATGCACAGTGGTCTGGAAGATGAAAGCTAAAGTAGATTTCCAGATCTTCGGAGTATAAACCTTCCCCAACACTAGCCTAGAGCTCTCACACATGGATGGACTCGCTACGCCTTACAGCGTCCCGTTTCCACATTTCGGTTCAGGGTTGGAGGGTCGTAAACGCATACTGGTAGCAGGCATCGGAAGTGTATAGTCCGCCAATCCGGTAAGCCCCGAAAACTTTATTAGTATCCCACCATGACCGTAAATAGTATTTTAACACTTGCTTGCGATCTGTTTGGCACATATGTCTGCCGGAAGAAAATTCAGTAGGGCATACAGTGCTTTAGGTACTTAGTTCTGATCGCACCTGAGTGTTTCCTTGGACTTTATTCATAGCTTTAAAGCTTACCTCTTTTCCAAGAGTATTTCCCCATACCACTATTCGGTGGTAAAGATTGAGTTTCATTCCCCAACTTTTTCCTATTGACCTGCTACCACAGCTTTTCAATATTAGGCCCTCAATTTAGTTTCCTGCCCAGTAGGACTCCTATATATATGGGCTCTTCCTTTACTCCCAGTCCTCGCCTTCCGAGCATAGGGATAGTTTCTTGAGATATGTTTGAATTAGACCGATCAATGTTAGCAGATGTTTGCCCGAGATATGTAGCTGTTACAATATCGTCGGCGTATGCAATTATCTTCCCGCCCATATCTACAAGTCCTTCAGGGAGGCTGTCTACGGCTATGTGGCTATGTTCCGAAGAGATGAGATTACTCCCCCCTAGGACATATCCCTGACCTAAAAGGTCAGACGAGCTTTTGGAGGTAGGAGTAAATGTGCTCATACTGCGACCACTTTGAGCGAAAGCTTTTCTCAAATCCCCTCGAGATAACATCGGATTCTACTACATGGTAAGTTGGTCCGTTACAGGTCTTCCAAGTAGCCAGCTCGTATACAATGAGCGCATTTTGCCGTCATTTTGAATTTTATCTATGCAAATGCTAGATACCTAATACTCACAAGGCCAGTCCATTTACATTGAGAATGTAGATTTTGATGGATCACCCATGACTGGCGTTCAGTGTTTTGCCGGTAGCCAGTCGAGACCAATGTCGGTATATTAACCCACTGAGATGTCCCCCGAACGTGCTGAGTAGGTGGCTCAGCTACTAACAAAAGTCTGCTGGGTGTTAAGTGCAATGGGGTCTAATGAAAAGGATTAAAACTTTGATGGGAAATTCCAGAGGAAAGGGTTCACAGAAAAATGGTTGTGACCTTAGCCTAAACCGACAAGCGATAGTATAGCCACATACCGGAAAAGAAGAAGATACTCCGATACTTGGCAACCAGACCACTGTAGCAAAAGGAATTTCTCAAAAGTGACTTTCTTCTAAGCCCAATTTACCGTTGTAAGACAAGTTTTGAGCCTGTAGATCCTGTTTTCATTGGATTTTTTTCCAATTGTGATTTCTTTATAAAAAGGAAAAGGGATTTTTTGTTCGTCTAACAAAACTTACTTAAACTTACAACTTAAAACGTCTTCTCATTAAAGCTTCCATGCTCTTACACTCATGAGGAAATGAGCTTATCCTATGTATAACTTGAGCGGAGCATTTCAACATATTCAGGCTCTATTTCAACGTGCCCCTTGCACCCACCAACAAAAATCATAGTGTGCAACAGACCAATGCTGCACGTAAAGCTACAAACCACAAATTACAATGACATTTCCATTTTGCATACTTAATCTTGCTCAATCCTGTCGTTGTCGTTGTGCGGAGACCAATGTCAATAAAGGTTTCTCACGAACCCCACTTACGTGTTAATCAGCTAGTTGCACGCAGCCAACAGCAGCAACATAATGTACTGCACAGTAACCAGCAGTACATCCACCTCCCCCCGCCCACCTTATTTGCTCAGCTGCCACCTTTTGCACCGCTCGCATGATTGAAATTGTTGCTACAGGTAATGAAGTAAATGGTAGTTGCTCGTATTTTTCTCCGGTACATGTACGTTAATTGCCACCGGACAAAAACGGTCAGCAGCCGACAACCAACAGCATCGGGCGACAGACAGCCTTTGGCTATTAGCCATCACCATGCCAGTTTGCACATAGCGTCTGCAGCTACTTCTGCATATAACAACAACAGCAATACACACAGTCAATACCAATGCCATTGTGGACATTAGGAATTTCAGGCTGCTGGCTAAGTGGTCATTCGAACATTCGGAATTTAGCTGCTTGTAAGTTTGTGTCGAAAATTGTTAATAAATTACGTCTAAACTGTGGCTAACACGCAACTTTGTGCGGGTAGAAGTGGACTACTGGTCAGACTGGCCACTAACTATGTATGTATGTATGTATGCATGCTTGTGACAGTCGATGCAACGCTCGCTGAGCGCACTTTTCGGTAGTAGCTGTTCGAAGTTCGGGTCTTAGCATCATTACATGGACGGACATCAGAGGTAGACAATCCAAAGTATGGTTTTTTATTTTTCTTAGGGAGGGTTTTAATTGGTGTAATTAATTAAGAGCGACTGATCGATGAATTCTGATGCGCACTACAGAAGTGCAGTAGATTTGCAATATCCGTTGTGGTTGATTTTCGCGTTTTTGTTATAGTTGCATGTTGTTTTTTGTTTTTATTAAGGAGGTTGATTTGGCAAAATTCTAAGGTGGAAGTGTCATAAAAGGATGGTCCGAGTAATTGGATGATGTGTTAAAGTGGGGTTTTTTTTTTTTAAGTAAGAATCAGACTGTGCAACAAAATTGGAGGAATAAAAAAGAGAGGTAGAGCTCTATGGCCCTATTCATAAAAAATAAAGTAGGTTTAAAGAGCTTTATAAAGTGACGTTTTCATACATTTTTCAGTTTATAAACGTTTTTAAAGCTACTTTATTTTTTATGAATAAGGCCACTAGAATATTGGACTACCTGCCTTTCTATTAGTAATGTGCTGAGTCAATACTTTTAAGTATTGATCGATATTCGGTATCGATTTAAAAAGTATCCAATACTCTCGATACTCGGTACGGAAACTTTTAGGTTTCGAATAAAAGCGCACATAGGCCAAAAATATGGAAAAACGGTTCAGGGCAGACTCGCCTATCAAACCCCGAATGTAGGAGCCAATTGAGCTTTTAATACTGATTCAAATGAAAGGTGTATATCGTCGATGCTTTTGCAAAACCGCCCATCGGCCAATCGGCCAAAAACGCCTATCTTGCGGCACTCAAATTTTACAGGAGCGCGAAGAAACGGTTTACTCTTTGAAGGCATTGCCTTGATAGGCGGTATTTTCTCTAGCTATTATTTTACAAATCTGTTGTTTTAATAACGATTTTACGATTCTTATGCATAAATCTCGATGTTTGGAGTTCAGGGTTACCAAATCTCATTTTTGTCACAATGGCGATTTAGGCGGTTTTGCAACTGGTCGATGGGTGGTTTTGCAAAAATATCGACGATATATGTCGGTTCGAGGCCATAATGCAGAGAAGCTCTTACTTGTTTGAAACATTTTTGTTCCAGCTGAATCGGACGATATCATTTTTGTAGGCCTGGAGGCAGATTTCACGAATGGGGGAATTTTACGAAATTTCAGCGAATTTCTAGTACGGTCACTACTTTTGGCCGCAGCTTATAGGGGGACGTCCCACTGTGAGCCGTGGCCAGAGCAAGCGCTTCCCCATGCAGGTGTGGAGATTATTACACCCACTCTTGGTGGCTGCCCTGATTGAGATCCATTTCTAGCACATTCGTTCACTTCCTAATTTCCAGGAACACCACTATGTCCCGCGACCCAGTAAAGATTGATTATGTGCTGCCGTAGAGCTTGTAGGAATCTTCGGTATTCCTTGATGCATATTGAGTTAATCGTTGCCGACCCTAAGGTTTTGAGAGCAGCTTGGCTGTCAACAACGAAGGTGAGTTTAGATGGAGCTAGGTCGCTCTTTTGTTGCTCACCAGCTTTGCCGGCATGTCGACTGCATATAGCTCAGCCTGGAAAATACTGCAGTTATCTGGGAGTCTTTAGGGCTCTCTCCAAAATTGCTGCTGAAGGTTGACGCCAGATTCTCTTTAAATTTCCATTTCGGACCCGGCCGTAAAAATGGGTATTTCGTCAGCGTTGAGAGCAAGATTAAAATCCCAGTCCCTTCTTTCGGGAAAATGGATGTCGAAGTTAGTTTCAGTGACCTGATAATCACCCAACCAACAGTGTTTTTGTTGTTGTAACAACATACAAATTACCCAAATTGCTAGTATTCTGTGGAAATCCACCTTCACTATTTACCTTCTGGAAAGAAATCACTGGGAATAGAATAGAGGTCACGTAAAATAACAAACGACCGCTCTTCCTGTGCGGAGAGGTAAAACTATTCCAATGCAAACTAAGTAAAATCATATTAAATGCTAAGTGTATGGGTTTTTTTTTGATGTTGACAGAGTTTCAACGGCCTGCAGGCTATTGAAATTGAAAATTTAAATTAATATTCCCGACTCACGTCCAATTAACTTCATCTCAAAGCATCCATCAACAAATCTCAGTCACGCAAATGCAATTCAGACCTGTATTTATATTTACAATACTGACATTCGGCGTAATAACAACTTGACAGCAATGGACCGAATTCCGTAAGATACACGAAATTTGTTTACTTAAAACGAGATGTGGCTACCAATTCACAATCTTATAACACAACAAATATAAAATACATGGTTGGCCACATGCACCATATACCCGTAGCATGCAATCAATAGCGCCAAGAAGGCAACAACGCACGCGCACGCAAAAGAGGCTTCAGTTTTTTTGGGTAGGTATACAAAATCCACTAACTAATTTTAAATGTTGAACGATTATTTGGCAACACACTGTGAATTTGTTTGTGGATACATGCAATATATCCTTAGTGCGGCGTAGTTTGGTGTTAGTGATAGCATTTAAAAAATTTCGACAGCATCAAATTTCACTTTGCTCTACACTACGAGTACTAAGTATCTTCGTTTTTGATTTGGCGACTTGTGCTGTGTGTGTGGCTTGGTGTGCCTGCTTGCGAATGCGGATGTGCGCGCGTCTATAATTAGGCTCAAACTGTGTGGCTGCAACATGTCAAGTTTGCTGATGCACTGTTGCTGCATGTCAAAAGCTTTAACGATGTGCCTGACAGCTGAGTGTAGCTACGGTCCGCGACGCAGCCGTGTCAACGGTGGCGGCCAGACTGTCAGGCAGACGAAAAGAGTAGACGCCAGCCTCCAACTGTCTCGCTCCCTATTTTGATTACCTGCTGTTTGCAAGCGAGATGATAGTCGAATTGTTGCATGTACAAACATACAAACGTATGTTTAATACGTGCCTTAAGCTTTTTTGAATTATACTAAATGTTACTGGTGTTGTTGCAGCCGTTTATGGTACATTTGCTTCAGCGTTTATTGAAATTTTCATTCATCAACGATTTGTATACCAATATTCGTTCATATGTATGTAAATATATAATTGTATTAGTGTGCAACACTCTCCACACGAAAAAAAATCGGTACTATTTTTCCATGTACATTTTAAATTTTTATGTATTTTAGGACTTCCGCAAAAATATGTTGGAAAGATATTAAGAATCGAGCTTTTATAAATAAAATTAGTTTATACAATTTTTTTTATAGAAAATCACTTCAGATGTTTAAAAAAATGTACCAATGGAGATATGTATTTTCAAATCGGTTAAGCCCACGTAAATCTTCAAATTTGTTTCGAAATATTTTGTCTGAAAATATAATAAATTGTATAATGCCGATGTAAAAAACGCCATTTTCATTGGTGATGCATCCTAATGTAAGTATGTATAAGAATGTACTACTATTTTACTTTGAATATTTTTTTTTTTATAAATGGCGTCACCACACTTTGGACACATTCGCTCGCACCCAAGTTGTTGCCGTTGCTTTGTGCGAGAGCGCTACAGGGGGCTTGAACTTGCTGTGTACATGAGAGCTGTACCTGCAGTGGCGTTGAACAATGCACGGTGAGGAGGAATTCTTTCAACAGTAATTCATTCATTAGCGGCCTAAAGTAGTTTTCATTTCTAGAATCTTCAGCAATCTATTTTTAGCAGAAAGTATTTTTTTTCAGAAGATAAAAAGCTTAACAAAAATTATTTTGAATACTAGTTGTAAAAACAATTTTGCACTCAAGAAATGTATTCCAAAAAAATCAAATTTTCAAAGAACCCATTTAACGAAAATTGAGACGTCGAAGTGGAATAAAATATGCGTTCAACATAAAGCATGGAACGCTTATGCTTGAAACACAATACCGGCGAACGGCAAACTTCGTCGAATTAGGCGATGATTTCGTTCACCGTTCGCCCAGCTATTTCGCCTACTTAAACGAATCTACAACTGTATTTTTCAAAGAACAAAAACCATTCGTGTTTATGTGGTTTTCTTCTTGAACTTTGAAAGCAAAAAAGATACGGCCACCTTTGGCGCGTACAGGTCTTATCGCCTAGCAGGGCGATAGAAATAAATCTATTGCCACGAAACGCCACCGTGCGAACTTCGCATTTCGCTTTGGCTGTGTTCATATTCATATATAATTCGCCGTTCGTCGGCTTTGTGTTTCAGCTATAATTCTAACCTAAGGCTGATTGCCATATTAGCCTCAAGTGGCCAACTGCGCAAAACCCTATACCCATGGTACCGACGTTAAATATTTCTTCACATGGAAAGAAAGCTCGTTTGATTATCGTCTGTCGTGATAAGATTTAAACGCTATTTCGCTTGCCGACTTCCAAGCTTCTGAGGGTTATCACATGCAGGCAGGTTCAACCCCTCTCAATTTGAATTCAAAGTGACTTTGGTTGAAATTCACTCGGAAGTGAATTTCACTACCTGCCTGGTGGTCTACGACCAATTCCGTACAGTAAGTGCCTGTTCCTAGTGAAAGCTTCTCGTTTTCCATCTCATCCGGTTAAAAGGAAAAAAATATATTCGACTTTTCATCTATGGTTTTCCAGTTTTTGTCTTCTCACTAGCGAGCTCCAGTTTTGCTTCCATAATCCTAAAAATTTCTAGCTCTGCCTATGGCCTCGTTACAGACTGGTTGGAGAACTCCTAATCTTCTATCGCTAGTCAGCCTTTGGACGTCAAATGAAGAAGTGTACTAGCTCTGTAACGACATGACTTGGTGAAAAGATCCTTCGACTCGGCATCCATGAATGGACAACGAAAGTAAGGGCGCCCTAGAATATTATTGTTCGCCGCCGCTGTGACAAAATACCACCAGACCACATGCGTGCAGCATGTGAAGAATTCTCGGACAAAACTGGCTGCTATTATGCGCCCTGAAGAAGGCTGCATCGAACAGGTAATAAACTTTTCTTAAAATTTGACATTTGTAAATTTAAAAAAAAAAAACAGACAAAATTATGCATTTTTGATTGGTAACACTTCGAGCGCCTCCACCTGTATATACCAACTCCAATTTTGATCCATCTGTGTACCAAACCTTATCATCAGCTAGATTGCTCGTTGTGCAATAGAGAAATCAAAATTTCTAAAAAAATACGACTTTTGCAACTTCATAGGATCAGATATATTTTTAGGCTTTAAATCGGAGATGTTTGGGACTCTCGTTGCCGCAGTGACCGCCTTTCCCTCTATTCGAATTGGGACTGGGGGTATTCCCATCAGAGCACTGAGTGAATCAGTAGGGCAGTTCCTTATTGCCTCTGTTGAGCCAATGCACACCATTCGGCGCGGCACTGCATTAACCTATCTGCATAATTGCCGCATTTTTGAGACGTCACATTTTCAGTTAATTTATGTTCAGCCTCAATTATTTGTCTTCTTATTCAAATTCCTTAAGATTACTGCGCCGTTTTCAAGTTGCTTGGCAACTGTTTCTAAGGTAAATTGCGCACAAGCGCCACACTGTCGCGTGCCACATGCCACAAACAACACTCATTGATATCGTGCAACATTTTATGATTGACATAAAATCAGGTTCATAATTAATAACTTGTCGGTATTTTCGTGGTAATCGAGCAGTTGTCATGTCAAAAAAGGTTTGTAAGCAAATATTTTTCCTACTTACACACTTTATAATGGTGGCCTGACTAAACACTGATTGTTAAGGCATTAAACTGATCGGGAATAGCTATGTATGAGCATCACGACTGAACATACATAAAACAACTCAATCAGTAACTAGTAGTTGACATGATTCCCCGTTCACATGTGTACGTGTATTGTTGCAGTTTATCGCTGTGCGCCCATAAACCAATTAATTGCTGACAGTGATGGTAAAATAACTTCACTGATTTTACGATCGTGACATTGTCAACATTTCACAAAAGGAAAGTGTTTATTTTGATCGTCAACATTTTAAACGAGCGATAATGAGCTCCAAGACATCCACGCTCTGGCTTAGCTGCGTCTATTAACTCCAATTCCTTCAACAACAGCGAACTATTCGCGTGCACTCTACCTGAAAATCGCTGAGCTCGCTGCTGCTTGTAGTACCTTTGGGTTCATTTAGCCACGTTTCAATTTGATGCCCAGCTCATATTCAGGCTGCTAATTAATCCGGTTCATGTTGAACTCTCCTGCACCCGTTCGACATAATCTTCTTTTTTTTACGCTAGCCAGATATTTACCTATATACATATGTATGTACATGGATATGTATGTATTCTGTTCATCACTTGCGCTGCTGAACGACAGATAATCATGGAGCAGTAGGCAGCTGACAAATACATGTTCACGTCACTTAAAATCACCATCAATTGCAGTTGGAACACGCACACGCACATGCACTTGCGAAGATGAAGATGAAGATAGTTAAGCGAAGCGAACATATATACTTGCCATTTTGTGTGACTATTTGGTTACGCACGCTCAGGTGCTTAGTTGCTTAAACTGGCTTAACTATTTCAATAAAAATCCTGCAGTTAGTCCGTGACAAGCTGTTTCAGTCACTGCAATCAGAGACCATCATAAACTGAAGGAGTTGATTGTGTCTGCAACTGAATTGGATTTCTTCAGTGGGAATAGCAGAGCAGCGATGTCGATTTGAGAGCAAACATCGCTGTTTATGTAAAAACGACGCGTCGGTAAGTCGCATCGATACATTCAGTAGTTCCTTATCAGCAATGTGCCTAACAAAAATCCAAGTTGCAAGGATCGAACAGGTAGTAGCGCGGAGCAAAAACATCAAACCGTTCGATGGTTTTTGCCAAATGCTTATAATAAGAGGACTTATAATATACGTACATTAGGGTGCTTTTTTGCGACTATTGTTTTTTTTACTCCTACCTCGAAATTTTGTGGAAAACACCTAAACAAAATACCCTGAAAATTTTAACCCTCAGGCGTGCAAAGATTTCCCAAATAAAATACACGTAAACTTTGATTCTTTTCCAAACCCTACAGCTCAGCGGAATTTTATGGTATAATTATAGTCAACGGCGGATTTTCTTCAGAATTTAATGCTCTACAAAAATGTCCATTGCGGCGTAACTCTAGCTCCCACCAGCGAGTTAGTACGGGTCACCAAACCCAATATTTTGATTAAATTGCCGTTTTTTGCCCCTATCTCGTAAATAAAAAGAGCTGCAGAAAAATTGCGAATGAGAAACTTGTAGGCCATTCAATTTTATACATATAAAAAAATTCTGGAAAACCAAATCACTAACATTGATATACCTTGAGATATTCGGCTTTGAAGTTGAGATAGTGTGGAATTTTCATTGATTATTGAGCTAAATTGTAGAAATTTTTGATCAACTTCAAAGCCCTATATCTCAAGAAGTATCAATGAAAATGAAAACAACTAGAAGTACATAAGAATAAGGGTAACTACTGAAGGGGTAAGAAAATGTATTGAATTTTTTCGATAGGAATTGAAATAAAAAATTTAGTTATCGAAAATTATCAAGAAATTTATCGAATCCGCGAATTTTTTCCGAATAGTCTTAATTTGATGCCCCAGCTTAAGCTTGATTGTTAAATAGTCTTTACGAAATTATTGTTTCATGAACTGATTGATAAATTAACAAATACACGAGTATATTCTGCTGCACATATGTGTGCATGCCCGTTTCTCTTAAATACCTAGGAATAAGGCTACATACTACCATTGCCTGCCGAAGGGTGACAATATTTACATAGTTTTAATAAATACGCTCATACAAATTTTTTGCATTATTCAGATTAATAAAATACATAAAACACTAAAAGCTTGAAACCAAATAAGATTAAAAGCACGAGTCAAGTTTAATATTCATTTCAATAAAATATGACCCTTTAAATATACCAGGCTTTCGATACCAGCCTACATTCGCACCTCCATTTCAACGATTACTTTGCTAAATTATAGCACACAAATGCACTGGCTGGCTGCCTGCCTGCTTGCATGCTTAACTCGTTATAAGAACCGTTTTCGCCTTACATTAAATTGATAAGAGTGTGGCGCACGCATGCGTTTCTGCTTGCACTTCTTGTTGTTGCTACGCATTTACGTTCAGCTGCATTATTTCGCGTTGTATGTCGCGCTGGGCCATTAAATGTAAAGTGTAAATGTGCCATAGAATTGGTGATTTTGCGCTGCAAATGCAAAACTGTAACGCATTTCAGTAGCGATAAACACGCAATGAACACGAATTGGCTATTATTCGCCAGTCGAAGGGGTTAAGCAAAGGCGGGAAAATGAATAAAGAGCATTTAAGTAATATAAGTTGCGCAAAAATTAGCCATTTTTCGCTGGCACTGTCATACAAGCGGCATGCAAATTAGCTGCTTCTTGAATATTTAAGTGTCTTTGTATGGTTGCACACAAAAAAAGCTCAAAAAATTGCTCATTTTCATTTCACAGCTAAATAAGTTCGCTACTTAAGTCTTTTGTTTGTTTGGCTTTTCATACTCACTTACTCTGTGCTAAAGGCTTAATGTTCAGTTAAATTTTGACCGACAATTTGAGCGCTCAAAATATATCTATATACCTATGTGTGTGTGTGTAACCACCTTTCATCCACTCATACGGCCTGACTTAAACACTTTTGCCACTTTGACCACTTGCGTTCATTTACCCGCTGGCTGAGCCACTCGTAAGCTGACATAATTCAAGATAAGTACCATCTCACACATGCTTAGACCTTTCACAAATTATCTCCTTCATTTATTTTATTCGTCGTTGACACAACGCAGTTGCGCCACACTGTCGCAAAAATTGTTGCTACACATGCAATGCCCATTTCTTTCAGCATTGTCTTCCCTCTGGCTCTGACCACCGCCACTCCGCTGCACGATGTTGTTTCAGTAATTTAGAAGGTTTCAAAGTGTCTGCTAATGGCTTGAAGTCTTCGCCGTTGTTGATAAGAAAAATTTGCGGCCAGCCGTAAGTAGTTGGCCTAAGTTTAGATGGGTTGTTCTTAAATTTTATATATATATTTTTTAATTAGTTTTATTGCTTGGCATTCTTTTGTGTGCTTTTCTGCATTTTTTACATCTTTGCATACGAAAAAAAATTTATTACGTTTGGAGTTGCATTTGTAAATTTCACAGTGTCTGGAAACACCATAAAATTGCAATTTTATGCGCAGGCAGCTGTAAAAGTGGTTACTAAAGTGAAATTTTGAATTGATTATTGCTTTGGCATGATAACGAAAAATTATGTTAATTTAGGTGTTGCATTATTTTGGTAATTAATTTTATTAGCGGTGCAGGGTGTTATTATTGTGCGAATTTATTATGAAATTCTAAAGAGTTATTTTACTTATGCCATTATTTGGTTTCCGATGTGCATAAGTTAAAAGATTAAAATTTATGTTTTATGTAGGTTTTAGCGTGAGAGATTTTAATAAATTGAAATTACATTTAAGATGAAAGCCAATAATGATATTAAAGTCGATTTACTGCCACGTCGAACAAACCTCGCTCCGATGCCGTCTGGTTTAGTTCATGGTACAAAAGGAGGAAGATAGCATGCGGAGATTGCTTTTATATACTACACGATATACATATTCAGGTAATTCCGGACAATCAATGAAACCCGCAATCATACACAAATATAAGGAAATGGACATGTTTTCTACACTCAATAGAATTTCAATCTGTTAGCTTGCAACGAGTTGCATAGGGCGGAAGAGGGTCAGAAAAATGAAGCTGCTGAAGGGCAAACCGAATAAATTTCCTCTGGACCCGTTCACTACAAAATGGATAGCAATTATAAATTGGACTATAGACAACCGAAGCATATCATTGCTTTGAAAAAAAAAACAAGAGAGTTAAATATAGTTTTCCTAGGGATCCTTAAAATCCTTTGCTTGCCTTCGCAGAAATGCTAGATTCCTATATACCTTCGGAAGAATACAAGATATGCGATTAACAAAGTTGAGTCCTGAGTCAAAAGTTACATCAAGATCAACAAAGTCAATAACAGAAGCGAGCTGTTCATTTGTAATAAGACAGTTAGTTGGAAAAATTTTAGATATTTTAGCAAGGGTCATACGGAACAATTTTTTAATATTGAGGAATAACAAACTTGTTTGACACCGTACTTCAAGATTATATAGATCTTCTTGAAGTAAACGCGAAGCAGTGACAGATCAGATCATCACCAACGATTCTTAATTTATGAAGCAAAATGGTATGTGATACCTTATCAAATGCCTGGGAAAAATTGGTATAAAAGCAACCCACTTGGCACCCATTTTTGAACGCAGACACACAAAATTCCGAAAAAAACTGCGATAAGAAACCGAGCCCTAAGCACCAAAATAACGTAAACGACATTTTTTCAAAATTTTATTTTTGATGCAGAAATATTCCTAGAGCATTACATGCATTTCTGCATCAAAAAGATAATTTTGAAAAAATGTCGCTTACGTTATTTTGGCGGTTAGCGCTGAAAACTTTAGACATACAGTCGATTTATTTGAGCACGGTTAGTTTCGTTCATAAATTAAGAATTACTAGTCGCTCGATTTGAGTTGAAGGCGATAAAAGAAGCTACCCTTTACTGACTAGAAAACGCTGATTTACATCGACCAATATTCTTATTGATGAGCTATAAATTCTTACTCAATATTGCAAGCCAACCGAGGACAGCGAAGTCCAGCATGGCTTCCGCATAGTGCGCAGGATCACTTAAAGACATATATACTCATATATGTAAGTACAGAGCCGCAACGAGGTCCTAAATTCGCTCGCACGAAGCACCTCGGAGCAAAAAAAAGAAACTTTGTTGACAACATACGAGGCAAATTGTCGGCCGCTTATGAATTATGCTGCGCCTGTTTGTTCGTCGGGGTGACACAGGATGCCATCGGATGTTGCCTAAACACCATCAAAGCTGCGAGCAAGCGAGCTCCCAACAGTTCCTTGATTGAGGAGCAGCCTCCACCCTGCCACTTCAGAAGGCATCTTTACGAGTGAATTGGCGCGGTGATGATTTACATTGACCAGTCATTGGATCCAGCAACGTACACGAAAAAGATCAATGCCGTGATAGGAGCCCAATCTCCACCTCCTGCAGACTCAGAACTTCACCTGCCACTTTGGACCACGTGAACCATTTTCGATCATTCTCTATTTTATCGGAAAGGTGGTATGTCGAGGGTGATCACAGACTAATTTGGTTTAGTTCCGATCATTCGATCATGAAAAAGGTAACAATACTACTATGTTTTTATATAAGCACTGAAGTCGGTTGTATTTTTTGCTTAAAATTTTCTTATTTTATTTGTCGTTTGAATATTTCAACAGCATCGAGTATTCTATTCCGCATGAACTCTAAAGAGATATTTTCCACAGTCCCTACACCTTCTTGTCTTCTTTCTTCGTTCTTGTTTTCAAAACAATAAAGCTGCAGTAATTAAATGCAACACCACGACATCGTCAGTTTGGCGCATGCGCTGTAGGGAGCAACATTGCGTCATTTTGTATGTGCGTTCTCATTGCATTGAGTCTGGGCTCTAGCTGTGTGGGAATAAATTAAGCTTCACAAGTATGAATAACTAAAAGACAAATGAAATGTAAAACAAAAACGAAAGCAAACATCAACCGCGAATGGTTGAAATTTAACCTGAAGGAAAAAATGTTAATTTTACTTGTTAAACTCATTAAAAGCAAAAAGACAAAAAAAAAAACAAAAGAAATTGTAGCAAATGAAGTGAGAAAATCTAGTCTATGCCCAAGCGCATCCAAATTCCATAAGTCTTCACAAAGTACCTGTTCTACGAGCTAGTTAAAACTTTTATTAAAAAAATCGCTCTTTAAAAATTATTTTTTAACCTTTATTCAATTACTCAATTGAATTCAATCAAATCAATTTTTATTTGTAATTTTTATGCAAAATTAACGGAAATAACAATTATTTTTCATTTCCATTTCATAAATCCAAAATAACAATTATTTTTGATTTTTATCTAAATAATCTGCAAACAACAGTTATTTTTGATTTTCAAATTATATATCTTAGATAACAGTTATTGAAGACTTTTATTTACGTATGACTTAAAAAATAAAAGTCGGTAGCTGATTTTTATTAATGACTTTTATTAATAAAAGTCTTCAATAACTGTTATCTAAGATATATAATATAAAAATCAAAAATAACTGTTATTTACATGTTATTTGGATAAAATTTAAAAAATAATTGTTATCTTGGATTTATAAAATAAAAACCAAAAATAATTGTTAAATGTTTTTATTAATTTATCAATGACCGTTTTCATCAGTAACTGTTATGTTCGGTCCCTGCTACGAGCATAGAAATTGGCTTGGGATATGAACTACATAATTTAATTTTTTGTACCTTTTGCTAAAATAGTTTAATGTACTTAATTAAAATGTTTTTTTTTTTTTTGTACCGCCTCCACCTCGACTATATGCAATGCATGTATAATAAAAACATTCTTTAAATTCGAAGCATAGGCGAGAGTTTAAGCTAAAATTCTAAGAATTCGACCTCCTTTGTATGAATGTAGCCCTGTGATTGCATGTTGCCTCCACTTGTGAAGGGTATACATAAGTACCGGCTCAACCAAAAACCACATGTCGCTCAACGAATGCGGCGACAAAACCAATGCTGGCGATGTTAAAAACCTTTGCAGCTGACGTGAGTCACCACTACAAGCGTACAAGCAGCTAATCAGTAATGGTGTGTGTGTGCGTGTATGTTTAACAGCCAAAAGCACGCAAGTTTAGCACTTTGGGATTCCACTGTCCCAACACCCTACGGTGTACGCACAGAATCATCGCGCAGCGCACACTTGGCAATACTGAAGTTGTCGCAAAAAATTGTCAAGCCACAGGAAAACAGGTTTGTTGCGCTGCGCTTTTGTCTTCTGTAATTTATTTGTTTGGTTAATTGGATTCAACAGCGTCAAGGTAAATAAAAAATCAGCAGCAGCCGCCGTGGTTGCTGATGACTGATTTGTATGTCGATGTGTTTGTATGTATGTAAGTGTTGCAAAGCGGTTACGATCAATGTTTTAGTGCGCCCACGTAGCGCGTCACGAGAATCGGCGACATTGCGGTGGGCGAATGTTTGCGTAAAAATTAAGGAGGACAACATATGAAAAAAAGAGTTACATACTTTGGAGTTAAAAATTTGCAGCTATGTACAAAGTCACTTAGCAGCATTGATGAGGACTTATATTTGCATGTGCATTGACTTTGTTCAGAAGAGTAGCGAAGCGGAAGGACTTGAGTTACATAGGAATTTCATTGGAGACGTAATTCAATGTAAAAACAAGAATCAAATGATTTCAAGGCCAGAGTTGGTCGCACTTCTGCCTTTTCGACTCTCCACCAACGGCGTTCGTTCAAACGATGGTGATTTCAATATTTAAGTTAGCGAAATGAATAATCTAATAGAAATACTTAGTGCGAACGAATGAATGGGATGAAATGCCGAACTGTACGAGCTTTTTAACGACATAGACATAGTTAAGCCCATAAAAATACAACAATT
>NW_023458556.1:17199732-17237275 GCF_013731165.1 Rhagoletis pomonella
TCATGAAAAGTGTCAAACGATCAGCTGATTTACATGTGCAAACAAAAACTGAAAGCGGTGAAAGCTAAGAACCTTTTATTTGTTAAAAAATGGAAGTAAACAACGAAATATTTGAATATGTATAGATTTTAATAATTATTTAGTGATATTTCAGCTAAATCAGTGTTGTACAAATGACATGTAAACAAACCGACTGACGTTTTTACAAGAAATAGTGCTTTTTGCGTTCCCGTGCACTTCTGCATCTGTTCTTCATTTACTCTCACTTGAGAGAGTAAAGTTGTAGTTTGACAGTTCCACAGGTTTTAGTCCGAAGTTCAAAGGAACAGACTATATATTATATTTTTTTTTTATGGTTGAAACCCGAATAAAGTGATTTGTGCAAAAAAATCTTGACCATCCAATTTTGGGTGGCCCAATTGAGAGATTTTCACTTAATACCAAGCCACTGATCTGAGGAAGAAATAATCTTCTTTGGATTAAAAAATAATGGCACTTTTATTTTTTTATTTGGCACTTTGGCACCTTTTTATCCCCAATATGGTAAGTCAGCATGCACAATATACTTCAGGTTTTAAAGGAACTTGTTTAAAAGGAGCTTGTAGCTCGTTTTTTTTTTGCTATAAGTACAGATCCTCTACTTAACCACCAATGGCCGGTGTGGCTAAATTAAATTTAAGTAAAAATTAATTTCTCAATTATTGATCCGATATACAAAATGAATAGCCCTATATTGTGGTTTATCATTATTGACAATATTCTGATGCACTTACCATCGCGACAACTCACCATTTGTTTGGGGCTCAATTTGGCTAACCAATATTTAAGAAGAAAATTTAAAACCAACGGTGCTTTTGTCATTGACCGCAACCGCTGGGAGCAGCATTAAGATGAATAAACTATTAAATTGGTGTTAAAATTATTGGTTACGCCCTCTGCTAGTGGAAGAACGCCAGTGTAGAGTCTTTAAAAAAATGTTGGCCGTAGATTTTTTTTGTATTCAAAAACATAAACAAACCGATCGTATGCAGTTAATCGCTCACAATGGCTTCGAACATTTCGATCGATTGCACGAACTGCTCTATGTATTCTTTGTTTTTACTTTCATTCACCTCTTTGCACTGGTGCTAAACGTTGGGATCTCAATAAGTGGTTTTATGATTTATGTTGGCATTCCGAATCGCTTTAAACTCGCCTGCGGTGCGCTCATAAAAACCAAGCCTCTTTTGTTTTAGTGCAAAGTCGATGGTTAACAATAAAATATCGTTCACTTTTTTGTGGTTTTCACTTTGGTTACATACTATTTTCTTTGTGTTTTTTTTTGTCTAAAATCACTTAAACAATTTGAGACAATTTGCTTGAATTGCGAAAAACACTGAGTAACATTTGTATAGTTTTTCTTTAGTGTTTCCTTCCCTGCTTCGGTTATGACTTTTATGTCTCATTGGTCGTTAGTTCGTAGATAACACCAAATAGCCGATCGTTGCTAGGCGTAGACGCACCATACATTTGTGTGTACTTTAAGGTGCATCACTTTCCATACAAAAAAAAACAAAAACAAATCGGTACTGTTTTCCATCGCAAAAATATTCTAGAAAGATATAAAAATTTACGTAAACTGGGCCGATTTTAATATAAAAACCTATCTGAAAATATCTCCACGGATACCGTTAATTTGATTTCATTATTAATTTTTTTTTTAAATTTAAATTAAATTAAAATTTTTAAAACTCAGTTTATGTATAAAAAAGTTTTTGCAGACTTGAACAAATATTTTTCAAAACTAATTTGATTTATAAAAAATTGTTTGTATAAAAGTCCCTCAAAAGGTCCGCATACTAATTTTCAAAAATCTTATTAACCGAAACAAATATGTAATTCGATTTTTTCAGGTATTTTCAAATCGGTTTTTTAATAAGAATCGATTTTTGGTGGTATTTTCAATTCATTACAGTTCACGCAAATCTCAATATTTTTCCGAAATATTTTACAGTAAGCTTTAAAATATAATAAATTTTATAATACCGGTGAAAACCCACGCAACTTTTTTTGGTGAGGCAACCTAATGTACATACATAGTACATGTTTGCGTAGGCTTATTAAGAGATCATTATGGCTTGGTTGTAAACTTCAGTGAATAAAATTTGTACCGTGTAGCATAAAAACCATACTAAAGGTTTAATTGTTGTCAGTAAAAATTGTTCAAAACGATTGTGGATCGTAAAATTGTTTGTTAACTCGCTCATAAAATGGTGAAGCTGAAAATTGCCCTGGTACTATGAAAACATTCGTTGGTTAGATGCAATTGTTGAATGCGCTCAATGGGTATTCAAAAAGTAGTTAATTCCATGTGTCTATCACTGTACCGGTTCATACACAAATGCGTACATACATATTTACATAGGCGTGGTTCCTTAACCGAATAAATAGTAAACGGTTGTTAAAATTTGGGTGAGACTTTTGTGATTTTTACAAATCAATGGAAAAAAGTATGCTAACTTTTTTTTTAGTTAATGTGTTCAATTGATATTGATTTCTTGGTGATACGTATGTATGTATGTACTATGCATATGTTAGCATTCATTTTTCTGCATCATATCAATGGTTTAATCTGATGAAAAATTTGGAAAGCTTGAGTTTTGTTCAGCGAAATAGAGTACATCACCGAGCCCACCGAGCGCCAAGTACTACCTAGTGACAAGAGCTCAGATAACTCTTGTAATAATACTGTTACAATAAATCGTTTCGGTTGCGGTAACTAGGTCTCAAGTAGCACACTGGTGCATAAATTGGTGTAAATTTATGGATTTTGGTACAAATCTGATTAAATTGAATAAAAAAAGAACATTTTGGTGTATTTGTTATTCCACCAGTATTTCTTTCAAATCAAAATTCTACCTTTAACATTTTGGTACTATTTATTCATTGAGATAAGTACGAAAACTACACCAGCTCCTAAAATGCGCCACTTTTTTCATTTGGTTCACAAATAGCTCCACGTTAACAAATGTCATTGAAATTATTCAGGCGACATTCTGAGTAGTGATGTGCTGAATTCTCGGTACCCAATACTTGAAAAAAATTTCGGTACCCAATATTTCCTTTTCGGTACCTTTCGTCATTATATCTGTGCCGTTTAATTAAAGTAGCTTAAGTCACTTTAGATGGTTTGACTTTGAATTAAAAAAAAAAAAAATCAGTTTCCTTTGAAATTGTTTTATATTTGAATTAAGATTCTATTATAGGGGCATCTTGAACTACATCTTTGGCTATTTAAACGTTAAAATATTGTTTGGGAATCCAATGAAATGTGGATTTAAAGGGAAAAGGACCTATCTCGACATAGGCTACTTTTGGGGGTAAAAATTATTGATATTTTATAAGACATCGCCTAAAAACCCGAAATGTACAAATAAGACGGTCCTTTCTCAAGAGATGAGCAATGTGTTAGTATGTATGTAGTTAAGTGAAGCAAAGTATAATGTGTGCGGCGAACAAGGCAGGCAATTAAATCTGCACAATAATGATCAAGGCGAATTTAATAAGGTGTTGTTAGCCGTATATAAGTAAAAAATTACACTTACAAATTATACGCAGATATTCATACTGTCATTAGTATGAACTACAACAAACACGTAATTTTGATGTAATGTCCTCCACGGTGAAAAATTCAGATACGCCGGTAACACCACCTTATTAAATTCGCCCTGATACTGATGTCGCAAAACACACTCTCGCCTTCTTTTACTTATCGCAACCGTCTTTCCAATTGAAATAGTTCTGGTGGCAATATTATTTATTTTTAATAGCTGACACTATATGTATGTGTACATATAACTCATATTTTTGGCTGTTGCGCGCTTTTATTAGAAATTCCAAGATTTCAGTACCGAGTATCGAAAGTATTTGATACTTTTTAAATCGGTACCGAGTATCGATCAATACTTAAAAGTAGCGACTCAGCACATCACAAATTCTGAGAGCAATTTACAGTGGTCCAAAGAATTCACCAAAAAAAGAATATTAAATACACCACACAGTAGCTATGTTTCTTTACAGATAGGCGCATTTACACAAGGCAGTGTTAGCCGAATATAAGTAAAAAATTACAAAAGCAAATTACAATAAACACATAATTTTCACGCTATGCGGTGAAAAATTCCGCTGTTGCTCCAACATTAGAAAGATTAGGCACAGCTACTTTGATCTGCTTCTTTTACATATTTTTGTATTTTTTGATAAAAATGGGCGATTTATTAAATTTGATAAAGTGTGGCAAAACCTGAGTATTTGTGAACAATTTTTAAACATAAAATGTGATTAAAAATTCGCAGCAAATACATATGTTCAGTTGTCAAAAGCATCGGTCAGGTGTTTACTAGCTAGTTTCTGCTAGTTTGCGTTTCTTGACAATTTCTATATTTCACTCGCTGTGAGCGTAATTCTGTAATTCTTCCCATTCTTCTTCCTGATCATGATCTGCTAGGAAAGTAAAGAAACAAAGCTAGTGTGTGTGTACATAATACACTGCCTGTTTTAATATGAGCCTATTATACATACCACAAGTAGAGCTGCTATCAGTGTTGCCGTTTTGATAAATTGGTAGTTTCATTTCAGGGCTTTCTGGTTTCGTTCGAAATTGATTTCTCATCGATTTGGATTTCCGATTCCAAATTTTAAAGATATTTTGCAATCCTATCAAAGTTTTGAAGTTATAATAGAAAATAAATCCTATTCGAAATGTCAAAAATGCATTGAGCTGTTGTTGCATAGTATTCGTTTATTAGAACATTTGTAAAAATTTTAAATAAATTTTGTCGAATGGCGGTAATACAATGGTGAAGTGAAAGTAGAAAAGCGTACTGAAAGCGTGCTAAAATGGCCTAAAGCTCGTACCGAAATATTAAGATTATGTTGCTGACATTCCGTAATTTATTGCATCATGGTTAAATGAAAACAAATAAATAAAAATTAAATTGCGCGAGCACAGTAATACATTTTTACCAAATATAAAATGTTTATATCGATTGTATTTTTTTTACATTTTAGACATAAAATAATTGATATAAATTGAATTAATCTCAAAGATTCATACTTTTGCATGAAGTAAAATCAGAAACGAAATAAAATATCAATATCTGATGATTAAAAAAAATTGGTAGTTTGGAAACTGATTTAGTAGGATTTTTTGTTCCTAAAAATATTGTCGAGTGGTAACACTGGTTGGTATATTTAATACACCAGTGGTGAAATATGCATCAATAAGGCACCCCTACACGCTTAAAGTTTGTTTGGGTACTAATGATTCAACATCATGCCTTCACAAATGCAGCAATAAGTTGCATAGTATATATGAGTACGAACAACAGCGAGAATTTTTTCTACATAACATATGCGAACGCTGATTTGATTTCTTCTTTTTGTACGCGAACGTTAACAAAACATGTTGAAATGTATACGTTCGCGTTTGCGTTCGAATAATGGACGTGTGGTAGGCGCTTAAACTTCTGTCAACTGTGTTCATTTGGCAAGAAACATTTTTTATACCAAATTCTCAAACTGAATTGTGTCTAGGGCAAACTAAATACACCGTTCTTGGCTTGGTAAATATTTTTGTACCAAACTCAAGAATCGGTGTAAGTTTTCAACGACGACCATATTTTCAAAGTATTATAAAAGTAAGGCTAAGTTCACAACCTAGAGTAATAACGTTACGCGATGCAATGGAAATCGCTCAATCCAAAGAAACTTCTTCGCCAGCATAATTGCTGGCGATTAAAAAGTAGCTAGTGTTTAAATTGCAGCAAAATTATACAAGACTCATTTTTTATAATAGGGGAGTTTACGATGAGTAGCATTTTAGATTTAAAGTTGCTACGTACCAATCTAGCACATATTTTGTTGTTGGGAAAGCAAAAAAACGTGTGATACATTGCTACGTAGGGATTCCCCTAATATATTTTTTTTGTTTCCACAACCCTTTGACAATTTATACCGAAACTTAAGCATATTGTATTGTATATAATAGCAGTAGAAGAGATGTTTAATTTATTATATAAATATGTACATATGTACATTTTTTATTTATTTGGGCTTTAAGTATGAGAAAAAGCTTTTTTTAACAAACTACATAATTTTTATTTGCTTGCATAGCGATAAACACCAAAGACTGTGTAAATGTTGGTTAGAAGCGATTTTTATGTATTCTCGCTACGCTAATACGTTAGGTTGTAAACTTAGCCTAATACTTAAACTCGGCTGGCCGCCATATTAAAGCTGTATGACTATTATTTAGCTAATTTAACAATTTCATTATGTACATTGACTCAACTATGCCACTTTATGGATATTTTCGACCGTTTTAAACAGCGCATCTCTTAGAAATTAAAAAATGGCCAAAAAATCACTACTTTCAAAATATAACTTTTTCCAGATTTATTTAAAATCTTCAAATCCTCATAAATTTTGAGGCGCTCGATTTTTAGAGGGGGTAGGACCGAAATTCACTCGACAGAATGTACCTCGTTTTCAAATTAGGAACTCACATTCATATATATTCGTGATTTTCTTGCCCGCATATTACGAAAAGGAATGCTGAGATTTATAAAAAGAATTCCAAGTCGCGCAGATTAAAAAAGAGCTTCGGTGTAAATTTTATGTCTGAGTTAATTTTAAATTTGATTAGTAGTAAATTTTATTCCTCGAATCTTTTAGTACTCTTCACACTCATGGGAATATATTTATGCTAGAATATGATGTAAATAATTTACCATTATGGTGTATGATTTGAGCCAATTATGAGAACGCATTTTACACCAGCGGAGTTTATTTTATGTTCTAGAAACAAGAAAACTTGTATACCACTGGCATAATATATATACAGAAAATCAGTAAAAAAAAATTACGGTAGGTGTAAATAATACACGAAACAGCGGTATAACCTTTACACTGAATCGAAATAAACTGTTCAAAAACTGCGCTTAGAAATGGCATATTTTTTATATTGAAAATGTATATCACGTCGATGTAAAAAATACACAAAATATTTTGGTGTATTTCTGACTTTTGTGCTACTTGAGGTGACCTGCTCCCTCTGTGTAATAAGCGGAAGCCTTTGTGGAACCTGCAGATGCCGTTTGATTTATATAAGTACTATGGATATCGGCGACAATCAAGAAACCCATTAGAGTACTCTTAATAACAAATCTCACCATATACCTTCATCTTCACTGATAATCATGCAGTCTTAATGGCTTTAAAGCTTGTTTACATAGTTCAATTTTTAATAAGAAATTAGTTGAACATTTTCCGACCCTGTTTACAAGAGTCAATTTTTTTATGAACACGAAATGATTAGCTGGTGTTTCTTCGGCTTCTGACCAGTTGCTGTTTTTAGAGCACATGTTATGAAACCTCATTATTTCTGTAATCACCTCATCTTGAAAAATCGGGCGACATTGATGAGCGCGGTTCACTGTCTGGATGTACGTTGTTGAGATATATGCGAAGAATTGCTGAGTGTTGTGAGGCCTTTGCCCTGCTGAACACCTTGTACGTTGATAGCAAGATTTTATTTCTGCCACGTACATAATTTGTTGCTAGAGGCGGAGGTATGCACCGAGAAAGAGAAGAGGCTATCGGAAGTCAAAGAGCTAACGGTATATCAATTGTGAATTTGCGACTGAAATTTTTCTGGCAGTTAAGATATAAGAAACTGTTTCACTGTTTCGTCGTAGTGTTGTCTTTCTTCTTTGTCGCACAGAAACCCATATCTAAAAAGTGTATCAGTGCCTAAAAATTTGGTTTGAAGGTCCATGTCATAGATAATATGTGAGAAGTTGTAAACTTAGGTTAAAGCCACCAAAACCTTTCCACGTCGTCGAGCACATCATGCCGATGGCATATGTCTCGAGAGCCAAGCCTTGGTTGTATTGATATGTATTCAGTAAGGTTTTATTTACGACTATACATGTATACGTCTTGGTCTACATATACGCTAGGGTGGTCCTTAAAAATATCATCAACAAAATTTTACAAAATAAAAATATAAACGAAAAGTTTTAGGGGTCGTGTTTGGAAAAAAATTTATTTATTTAAAATCGCAAAAATTCTAAAAAATTTTTACTTGAAATCTAATGAGTTTAATATATTATTGAAACTTATTTATAAAATTTCATAAAATCTCTGAGCCAAAGCTGGTCAAAGTCAAAATTTTTTCAAAATTTTCGTGATTTTTTCACAACCTGGTAGCGATTCTAATTTTTTATTAATTTTTTTATTTGAAATGGATGTCTTTCTTTTATACGTAGAACGAAATGAAGAGGTGCCCGATCATGTTGATGTTTTAACCTGCCCAATATTATACTAAAATTGAATGGGTTATAAAACTGCATACCCGAATTTTTTCCAAAAATTGCAATTAAAATTTTTGAAATGTTGATGACCATTTTTTGAACTTCGTAGAATTATTAAAAATCTTATACAAAGTTTTAAACTTAGAATCTTATGATTTTAGTTGTAGCATGCACTATATTTTCTTAAAAAAGTAAACTAAAACTAATAAATAAAAATAGATGGTCAAAACTTGTAATAGAAAATCATTTCTAATTATCGGGCCACCAGTATATCGTCACCTGAAATCCAAAAGGACGTAACAACATAGTCAATTAAATAGAAAAAGTCGTGAATAAAATTTTATTTTATTTTATTCATGAAACGATGTGGGGAGTTGTAATTCGATGAAATCCATCATATATGTAAATAAAGAAATGAATTTTGAGTTTTTTATTAGTTGTGACTTTTTGCATATCAACGATGATGTTGGTTACGTCTTTTTGCATTTCAGGTGACGATATATACATTAGGGCGGGTCGAAAAACACAACTTGTTTGATACGAAAATTGTATAGGTTCTAAAAGGTGCTATTTTAATGCCCTATTATAGGAAAATCCTGGTTCTTTGCGACAATATCTTTAGTCTTCGGAATAAGCTTGAAAACTTTAAATTAAGAGTGGGAATATTAATTGCTCAAACTTTTACAACGACTTGTGTAGACCAAATCCGGAACTTGTTTTCTATTATAAAATTATAAAAAAATGAATTGAGCAAATTAAAAGTAATCAACATCAATATTTTAATCAATGAATAACGCGATGTAGGAAATAAAGATTAATTGATTAAAGTATTGATGTTACTGACTTTTAATTTTCCCTACTTATTTTTGTATGATTTGTTATATGAAATAAGTTCCAGATTTGATCCAAAAAAAATCGTGAAAATTTGAAAAATTGGTATTCCCACTCAATTTTCAATTTCCCAAGCTCATTCCGCAGAATGAATACATTGTCGCAGAGAACCAGTTTTTATTTTCTAGAATAAGGGATTAAAATAGAAAATTTAAAGACCTATACAATTTTCGTATCAAACATATTTTTGTGTCATTGTTTTTCGACCCGCCCTAATATACATGCGCATGTACTTATATAAGTATGTATATCATTACACGCACACAGATGTACTAAATAAGTATGAACATGTTAAAATTCATTGCAAAAGACTTAATCATGCGTAAGCAGTTCAACTCAAAGAGTTCTAAAGAATTGTGACCGCAAAAGCCAAAAAATTCGTGCAGGTGCCAATCTGCGGTATCCTGAATCGATGCAGCTTAAAATAAAACCAAAGAACCCTTTTTATAGTCATACACTACCAAAAAAAAAAAAAAAACACAATAACAACAATAAATAACTATAAGGAGTCATTCAACGAGAAACAAACAAAATTAAGCCTTGTTATCATTTCAATCCAGGACTAAAATGTGGGACTGAGCGAAGCAGCAGCAACAACAATAACATTAAGAAAAAACAGATGAACAGACGAACAACAGACCAACCAGCCGCAGTAATTCTTTTGAATGAAATTTAAAACCAAACACAAAGAATGTATGTACATACAATAAATGTATATATATGGCTATTTACTTATGTATGTACTTGTATGTTTGTACGAAAGTATGTGGGTTTACTTAAGTCTGCATGAATGTTCAAAAAAAAAAAAAAAGGTTTGTGTGGAATACCCCATGCGTGAAAATACCCCGAAACGCGATTGCACGAAAGCAACAACAACAAACTGATGCTCGATTTTCTTCTTTTTTCTGTGGACCTCCATCTGTTTGTTGGCCGCCTGAAGGATTCTACTGCGGAGTCTTACTTAGTCTTATTTACACTCACAGAAAACTGGAGAGGCAACGAAGAAGACTTGCGTAAAACAAAAACAAATTCAAGCGCATCTTTACATACAAATTATAAGAATAAAAATTTTAAATCAGCAACAAAACAGCAGAAAGCATACTCAATTTGAATTAAAAACTTTGATATTTTGCATAAGTTAGCCAAGGTGGACCACAGCCCCGTCCTGTTCGACAAGCGAAACATGCAAATAAGAACTAATAATAGAGCCAGAATCGCGGCATTCGTGATCGAAAAATTACACGTTTCGAATTGAATCGAATAAAATGATAGCTCCTTTCTAGCCAGCATAATTTAAATTCGTTTGACGTTAAATATTCGGTAGTCCTTGTGCGCATTGAGAAACTTAGCTTGCAGAACACAATGACATATACATAGCTACTTTGGGTACCAGTTGCAAGGGAATGGAGGGAAATGATTTAACAGACGGTTTAGCCAGGAAGGCAGTGACCTCAACTCCCACTAAGCCTAAAACATTCCTTACAGTAGGCGTAAACAAGATCAGGGGAAAGCTCTGGAAAGAGATAATAAGAATAAGACAACGACACTCAGCAGCGCCTCGGATTCGCCAAGCCGAAAGCAAAATGGGAGGGTACAATCGAAAGAGATATAAGCTTATTATTACTCTCCCTAAAGAGAGGATTGCCACAGACATACTTCAGGATATTGTAGTGTAAAACGCATAAAGAGGGATCTCCCATTATTTTTAATAACGGTTGCATTTCCCTACTGGTCCTCAAAAAACACACACAAAAAACTCTAAAATTTTCAGCAAATCTGAAATCTCAAAGAGAATCTCTTAAGCTAGTATGTAAGGATCAAACAACCACAACTTGCAGTTATAATGGTATTTGTGAAAGGGAGGAATATAAAGCACACTCGCAAAACACAAAATATGTATAAACAAACAAAAAAATAAGCGTTAACATGGTAACAATGACATCCTGCTGTGACATTGAAATATTGTTATTATAAATTTTTATGACATTGTCATATGGCAGGCGAACGACAACTAACCAACCGAAAGAATGAATTTCGAAATGGCCTTTATTCGTGTGGACATATCTACATACATATATATATAAATGCATGCATGTACGTTTGTGTCTAAAATACATAAGCATATACATATGTACAACCGCTTTTTTTGGTTGAGTAAATGAAGTAAATAAAAAGGTATATAAATGCTTATTTTAACTTCAACGTACAAACATATGTATGCACATTAGGCCGATGACTTTTTATCAAAAATAAAATATGTATACCAATAGAGAAAGGATGAGGAATTAGGAAAAACTAACAAAAAACGTTTTTTTTTTAATTTTTACAAAAATTTTTGCAGAGGTTAGGTTGCGTTAGGTTATTGTGGCATACCCCACGAGGTTGCTCACTTAGGCATTAACTAGATTGTCCATTGTGTTACCTCATTATACAAATTTCTTGAACGGTAATTACAGGTTCTCTGTGTTAAACTAAGAGAAGCGCTGGGTGCTCAAAGCAAAGCTCCGCAGGAAACTGACGTCCACTCCGGAGAGCTTTTCACGAGTTTTGATGCAATGCGCACCTATTTAGGTGTTTAAACCTTAGTCTAGCGAATGCCGGACAGCTGATTTCACCTCATCTTCCAAACAACTGCGGCAGTAGGGATTCGTGACGAAACTAAGTGGGATCCTCAAGGACAATGTCCAGTCAGTACACCTGTAAGAATTGAGAGCTGGCGATTAGCTGAGTTTTAGTTTACGCCGAGCCGATCATGAGCCCATCTGTCCAGGAACAGGCAGCAGCTATCCAACGGAACTCCTATGCCCAGCCAATTTCCAGTGATATCACTATGAGAGGTCAGGCATTACGTGCCCAGTTTCAATCGTACCATTAGCGATCGCAGCGCCCTGATTGCCGCTTGGCTATCAGAATACCCTCCTAGTCGGCGAAACATTGGTGCGTAACCAATCGGCTGCCACTTTGATAGTGGCTACCTCTCCCTGAAATACGCTGCAGATATCCAGCAGTCTGAACATACAATTTATTCAGAGTTCCTGACGTACATCGATACATCCTCCATTCTCCCCATTCGCCCCTTTGAGGGATGTGCGTGAAGATATATCCGTTTGGGGCCAGCCTCGTAATACTCCGATCCATTTATTCCGGTAGGAAGTCGAAGCTTTTAAGAATTATCTAGTGTCAGTACGTTGGATTTAAAGCAGCGATGCTTTTGCTCTGCTCTCGCCTATACAAAATGAACAGAAAGCTTAAAAGAGCTTTGCCCGCGGGCAAGGCAGTGTCCATCAGTAGTTTAAAGAGAACCCAGAGCTTTTAAGCTTAATGGCTAAGCAACCCGCCGCTACTTGCCCCACAATTTGAACAGGTGCGACACTGAGCATAGCATTTAGCGCTAGAGTAGGAGTTGTCTGGGGTGCTCCGCTGATACCAACGGAGACCGCCCTTTGTACGCGCTCAAGCTTCCTAACAAGAGTCGACTTTTCCAATTAATTCCACCAGACAATGAATGACCCAATATAACATGATTGGCGTGATTATGGTTTCATATTGTCAAATATCTCTTCCTCAGGAATTTGTACATCAGTAAACAATCACCTTTGCCTCGCTCCTCAACATTTAGTTTCCCTGATAACTTCCCGTCCAGGATCACTCCCAAGAACTTGATCCTGTCAGACAGAACAAGTGGAACACCCTCCACTGAGGGAAGCTGGACATGAGGCACTTTGTACCTCCTAGTGAATAGTACGAGCTACGTCTTTCCAGGATTTATAGCAAGTCCGCAGCTATCAGACCAATTTGTGACGAAGCATAAGCACCCTTGCGTAAGATCACACGGAGTGTCCAAGAACTTTCCTCTGACGATGAGCGCCATATCATCCGATTAGGCAATAACCAGGCATTCTCCACTTTCCAACTTCTCCTGTACGTCGTTTATCACAACTATCCAGAGAAAGGGTAAAAGGACGCCCGCCTGTGGTGTGCCTCTGCTCACTTTACGCTAGACAGAGTCATTGCCCCATTCCGCTGACACATTTCTGCCCTGCAGTATACTGGAGATAAGTCTAAAAGTACGTTTACAAATGTATTTGTATGTAAATATTATCGCAAACAAAGCTCGTTTCTTAATCACCCAGTTTACACAGGCAAATCTCAGATTATTAGCCGTCAAACTTGTGCTTGTTAAGGAAAAGCTAAGTTTCTTCTCTGTGCCACCGTGATCACTATTTTTCTGTTATATTAAGCAATTTAGATATATTTCAACTTAATATTTTATTTAAAACACCTTTACAAATCTGGTTTATTTGCTAGCGTCCATTTTCGTTTACTTTGGCATTTGATATTTCTGCCCTTCTGCGCAGAAATAATCGATAAAACTACGTTGGATACCGAAAATGTATCGGTTTATACTGAGATTATTTTATAATTGCAGATTAACGAAGGACAAATTTTGTATCTCGAATCTCTTTTTCTAATTACAGATTAGAGACTTA
The DNA here is from genome assembly GCF_013731165.1 of Rhagoletis pomonella. Lineage (NCBI taxonomy): Eukaryota > Metazoa > Arthropoda > Insecta > Diptera > Tephritidae > Rhagoletis > Rhagoletis pomonella. Next base: position 17,213,468 of record NW_023458556.1, read on the forward strand.
AGCTAGAAAATGAGGATAATCTACTTATATGTAAACCTAGTATAACTAAGTATTTAGTTCTTGACTCCAAGCGTAGTCAGGGCTCTGACTATCACCCCAGGTATTGCATTATTGTAATATTGTATCCAAGTAAACGGAGTAAACAAATTTTAGAACCCAATTTTTCATCGCAGTCATAATCCGGTTGACAGCAAATATTTTATATTTTCATTCGCAATTTTTTACCAAATTTAATCAAAAACGTCATGTCGAATTTCCACTAGGCATTGAAATGACAAAAGATATATGCAATTTAAAAAAATACCATGTGGAAATGAACTTAATGACAATTTTTTTAACGTAATGACACGAATATGTTTTAATTCCCAACTTTTTCATTGGTCATTTGCCATTTAATGCCTAGTGGAAATCCAGCATTAGTTTTTCCATCATTCTTCATTTTCTGCTCATAGGTATATTTAATTTTAGAAAAGTGTCATATGCCTAATGAACATACCGATGTATGTATGTAGGTACGTATGTCTGTATGTATATAAAACACACAATATGTAAATATTTATGTAGCGCACAAGCAGAGAGTGTTGTTAAGTGCGTACAATAACATAAAACAATGGCTGTAAATTTTTTGGTAACAAGCGCAATGTTTGTTTTTAGTATTTTTATGGCCGTAATGGGAGAGCAACACATCGAAACTGCGGCGTGACACGAAAGCACAAAGGACATTGCATGAAAAATTAAAAAGCCGTTTAGAAGTTATATACGTATGTATGTATGTATGTATGTATAAGCATAAACATCTGCATGCCTTTAATTAATAACAAAAAGATCGTAACTCGTAAAAAAGTAAGTGCGCCTGGGCCACACTGGAGAAGTGAAACTTACATTACATATATATTTTGTCTCATAACCAATATGTATGTAGATATGTACATACATACATCTGCTTATAGAAAAAATTTCAGGTATGTCAGAAAAAGAGACGCTGCGACCTAAAAGGTCTTTGATATCTATACCCTCGGCATTAGCATAGTATTTGATTTAAACTCCTGAGGAACAATAGTGGGTGGACATCAGAAGCCAGCCGAACTTACTTTCGAGTATGCAGCGTGATTTTGACTGTCTTTTGTATTTTTTTGCAGTTTGCTTTTTCCAATAGCCTACCAAGCGCAAAATTTTAACATTTGTCAAAGAGTCCTTCTCTCCAGGATGTAATCTTTTAGTTCCTTTATAACTGCAGAAAATAACTGCCAACAGCGATGCGCTTTCGTTCGCCGCTAGACTAACCTTTTTTACCTCCTCGTTCTCTCAGCTGGAGAAAGTTGCCGCTAGTGCTGGAGCCAGTAATAGACATCGTACTCTAGCTGTACGTCTTTGTGCATCAGATTGAAGAAGTCGTACGAAAAAAACCTTCTTTGCCTTAAGATATCGCAGAGATGTATTTTTCATGTCGGACGCGGGAGGAGGTTGTGCTCGGCGTCCTATTCTTAGTCATATTAGTTTTAAGGAGATCCGAAATTTAGTCATAAGGCTGTACGGATCAAAATACAAGAAATTTTCAACTGTATGCGACAATAGATTGGCTACTGTCGAAACATTTTCTTTTTTAAAAACCCAACCTTTATTAAGTTTTGTATTTTGAAAATGTTCGTTTCGCTTCGGCTACAGTCTAACATTGCAGGAATTGGGCGAAGTGCAGCTCCATTTATTTTCGGTATCAAAGTTGATGTCCTATCACTTTCTAAATGTAACGTAATTGGTTGTTAAAAATTGCTCACAGAGAATATTTAATACTAAGAATTGTGTAACGATGCTTGGCTTTCCGTAGCATTTCCAGGCTTCGCGTCAATAAGCGCTTCCACAGAGTTCAAGCCAGAAAGCGGAGCGGAGAAAAGCTCCGTTCCGCCTCGTTCAGTGTGAACACCTGGAGATTTGCTTCGCTGCGCCTTTCTTCGCTCGAAGCGGCCCTGCGTTCTGTGTGAACGTACCCTAAGGATTTCGTTTTCGCGTTTCCAGTTTTTCGATCTTTTTCGATCTAAAGTAGTCGCTTTCCCTGATAAATCTTTCTACATCTGTTGGATTACAAGCTTTACGTATATGCCCGTCTTCAGTGTGATAACCTGCGGATAATTCAATGTAATATATGCATATAAGAAGGCATTTTAACAGACTTTCAAAACTCTTACCTATATTTCCGACTCCGACTAATCTCAGTTTTTTGCAAAATATTCGCAAATTAAAAAAGTTTGCCTTTCCTAACCAACTCCTTCTTCACAACCGCTCTTCACAGTGCGCCACTTTGTCAACACCATCCGCGTGAATACGCAATCAAAACTCAAAAATCACTGATAATCAACTCTCATCTCACCGCCATTCGCCCTTTTCTAATTTTCATATGAGAAAACATCAAAAGTGGAGTGAGGCGCAAAATCCTGCTGTGAAATAATTGTGCAGTGCGAAATTCAATTGTGAAGCAAAACCCAAGCCCATCACCTTTATTCTCATCAACAGCCCAGCACCCCATTGCAACGCAGTAATTTCCAAAAAATTGACATAAAAATCCATTTGTCAGCCCCTTCAGATTAAAATCAAGGATTTAAAATGTAATTTGATTCATAAACGAATGAGTACGAGTACTCGACTCTCCGAATGAAGTGAAGTGGATTGCTGAAAAAGAGCAACAGCGACAACAACAACAACATCAAGAGTGGCAATTGAAATATCGCCAGGAACGAAAAACCCCTTGTGGCGTACTTAATGTGGACGGAAACCAGGAAGGAAGGAAGAATGTTAATGCCACCGCATCTACAAAAGCATTGCATATAATGACAACAGAAACAAACACACCCCCTTCGCTGATAAACCCACTACAAGTGGAAGGCAGCAAGGCTGCAGAAGGGGGCGGAGGGGGCGACCCCGTCCGAACTAACGAAACGGAAGTGATTTTCCGCTGTGGCAGCATAACATCCGCAGGACTACAGGACACACTGGTGGTGCGGCGGCGCCAGCAGTGAAATTCTCCAGAGCATCATTTCGTAGCGAAGCGTGCCGGGGACTAAACAGACTAGGGCTACATAGATACTTAAATAGCGTAAGGTTGGAATGTGACCTTTTGGGTGCATCAGCGCCGGATTTATTTGTGTGTGTGTGTATGCGACTGGTTGAGTCCATTAATCATTTTCTAATTTGTGGATTGCGACTTGCTGTTTTGGCGTTTGCCGGCACTCGAATGCGGATGCTGGTGGTGGTGCTGGTGGTGGTGTCGAGTGTGGGTTGAGTTGAGCGACAATGGTAGACACTTTCAGTTTGGTTTCACTGGTTGCGCGAAGGAGTAGAGTGGTGGTACGTTTATTTGCCCAGTTTTATATATTTGTATGTGTTATATGACGGAAATGCTAAGCAGCTCAAATGAAATTTTCACATCTGTAATTTGTTAAGTGCATTTGTTATTTTACAGAATTATGTTCACTTTATGGGTTAAGTGCTTTTCGAGCCAGTGCTTCTGGTTGGCGCAACTGTGCAACAAGAATTGGTGTTGTAGCATTTTCTAGGTAATTATTTCGTTGATTATGTTGAAGAGGTTAAGCGAACCGATTACTTTTGGAACTTATAGAGCTTTAGCCAAACCTAGCAGGATTTTCAGATATTTAATGCCTTTACCCTCTCTTCGGTGATAATTAGGCTGCATTGAAGCCGAAATTACCGAAAGTATAGAAATCGGGAACCGTTGGTAGGTTGCGTGTATCTATGGGTCTGTCTTCAACTCTGCTATAACTAAAATACCCCCTTACTGAAGAAAATATTTGTGATCCACAGAGAGGAAAGGCTAGCTTTTGAGATATCTCACCGCTGCTATTGCAAAATACGGTGCTATTGTTTCAATAGTCCAAGGGTTGCAAACGCCAAATGATAAGGACGATCATGAGGAAAATATGCTCGATCTCTTCAGATCACGCATTTTCGATAGCCTGGCGGAGCAAACAATCTCTGAACTATTACAAATTGTTTAACTGGAATAACAAGTGGGTTAGTAAGTTAATAATAGTACCTGTAATCAAGGACCTTGACAATTTTGTCAAATAACGAAGTGGCATCCGGACTATTAAAAAAGAGCTCCGTAGTGAAAGCCAGACTTCCTTAATTGTAATGGACGACTCAAATCATCTCCCAAAAGATCCAGAAGCGATATTGAATCTAGACCCGATGAACTTAGACTTTAAAAAACTCTGTGGAGAAGTGCTTAGAATAAAGTAAGCAGACAATTAACACAACGGCCGTGGAGTCGCAATTGTAGGCCATTGTTTCTCGAGCCAATTTCTACAAAGAACCAAACATGATAAAAGGAAAGAACTGGTTGAGGAAAACTAGTTGCTTACAACGTCGATTGATTACAAATATGATAAAAAGAAGAGCTTAGAAAGGGCAAAGTGCTTACAGTTTAAAAATATACCAATTTCTAATCCATCTCTCAAAAGAGAAATTAAAAATCATTGCAATAATCTTTACAGGACATAGCACTAATTTGGTGTCCTTACGAGCCATGGACCGTAAAAGTTACAATTTTTATTATAAAAATCGCTCTTTAACAATTATTTTTTTACTTTTATTTAATTATTATATTATATTATTAGATTATATTTTTTAAATCCAAAATAGCAATATTAATATCCAATTCTATATTTAACCATTTTTTAATACTAAAGATTTTGTATTGGTCCCCTATTGCATTTTCTGGGGGTTTTGACGGACCTATAAAATAGTTACCATGAAAAAATGGTTAAAGAAACAATTGGATATTATTATTGGGAATCTCCTGAAGAGAAACAGAGTTTTCCGTTTGATTGAAATATTGATTTTCAAGAATTCTATAACATTTCTACGAAAAAATGTTTTCCCCGCATATAAAATACATGGAAAACTTTGAGGGCTTTGAGCACTCTTTAAGTATTTTTTAATTTCCAAATAAAGAATGTGGGTATATGGGTATGTATTTAAAAATGTTGTACCGAAAGTAAAGTTATTTATTTATTATATTTATTTTATTAAGAATTAAGCAACATAGCTGATAAATCAATGAATAGCTCCTAAGCCGCTAATCCGTTTGGAAAATATTGTTGGCGTAGATGATGGTAAATTTAATAAACTTCACTTGTAAAAAGAAATTTGAGTTTGGCCAATTACATTAAAAAAAAAGATTTATTAAGTGAGTGCATTTTTTCAGATCTCAAAAAAAAAAATACTGTATGTATGTATATCTAAAACTGTTGTACTTTTTTTATATTTTGACTTCATATTCGTATTCATCGGGAAAATTTTACTTTAGAAATGATGCTCGAATGCCACAGTTCGGATTTTTTTTTTTATATTTCTATTTTGAATGAGTTTGTGTTATTCCACAAAATATTACTTTTTAATAATGAATACTGGTACAACCGTACCGATTACCGACTACAAGCTTATGTTTCACCGCATCAGCAGCCAGCCAAGACATCTCTATTTTAATCAAATCAACTGGTGGATACCCCACAACACACACACACACATATTCTGCCACTTCACTTACCAACACCATTAACCATCAACTAAAGCACCAAAAGAAGCTCTCGAAGCAACACCCTTCCACCGCTTCCACCTCATAAATTTCAACCCGAATCATGCCATTTGATTACTTTATTTATGCTTCCCAATTGTTGATTACCGATTTTCTTCCTACGAGTATTTGGCAAAGCAGAAAAAAAATTGCAATAATGTTAGAAATTCAAAAAAAAAAAAACAAGAACATAAAAGGCACAAGTTAATAGTGAAAATATTGTCGATCATGTCATTTGCGACAAGTGAATGTCCTTTTCAAATACATATTGTACTATGTATGTATGTTACAATTACGGCAGGAAATCGCCCCTCAGTGTATGTATGTACGTACGCATATTATCGTCGAATGTTTCAGTGTCACAACGGGGGTGTCATTTAGTAATTGGTACAGGATGCAGCTTGTTTGACAACTGCATGGCAAAACAAACCACCCCGGGGATGTTGAATGCTTGTGTACTTTTGTAATTACGTACATATTTATATATGTATGTAGATAGATTTGTATACGAGTATGTGCGTAGGCGCCCCTATATCTCCTGCTGTGTAATTTGCGTTGTAATGCTGGATTCCTGCAGTGATTAGTTTAGAATTTTGTGACTTTTCACTTTTACAAAATTAAAATATGATAAATAGTTTATGGGAAGAATTCGGTAAGAGAATGTGTAGAAAAATTACAGAGATAGAGGAGCGTAAAAAATAGAAAGAATTACGATCGTACTCATTCGTATATTCTCTCAAGTATTCTTTACCAACATACTTAAATACTATTTGCCTCCTGCAGTTGGGCTTTTGCAATAAGTTGAAGTGATTACTGGTAGCGGTTCCCAAAACACCCCAGTCATTGTGAGCCGCACAGCATATTACTCCCTCTACTATTTAAGTACCCATAAACCTTTGTCTCCTTCTTCAAAGTGGGAGACAGCCACAGCTTGGGAGTCCTAAGATTTCAAACCCGTGCATGGATGGATATAAATTCTATGTTCAAAACAAAAACCTTTTTTTTATTAAACCTAACTTTTATTTATTAAATCTTACCAACTAAAGAGCCTTTCAATAAGTTTGCGGATCTTAATCTATTCACAAGGGCGCACAGTGGTGCAGTCTCATATATTTTTTTGAAAAAAATTAGAACGAATCGGCGTAGAACCTTAACTTTCTGTATGGACATAAATCAAAAAGAAAAAAAAACGAAAAAATTTTCGTAGTAAACATTTGTTCTGTAACGCCTTCTTAACTACAAAAAATTATGATGACTTTTATACGGTGACTTAAAAGATAAAAATCAGTGACGAACTTATATTGATGACTTTTAAGAGTAAAAGTCACTGGCTGCCTTTTATTGATGACTTTATAAATAAAAGTCTTCAATAGCTGCTGTCTTAGACATATAATATAAAAATCAAAAATAATTGTTATTTTGGATTTATAAAACAAAAATCAAAGGAATTGCTATTTTTTTAGTTTTACATAAAATTTACAAAAAAAAAAATATTTTGATATTATATTCTCGGTGAAAAAAGAAATCGAGTGATACGTACCACTTAGTTGTAGAACATTTCCTTCATAGCGAATTTTTCAATGACAGTTTTCTTCAATAACTGTTATGTTCGGTCACTGAAATTTAGATTTAGATGCAGAATGAAAAATGGTCTTGGCACCTTTTCACTTTTTTGTAACAGTTTATTTAGGCGAAAAAGTACCGAAATTACTAATTTCAAATATAATACTTTTATTAGAGGCAATGTAAGTTAGCATCAAATACAACATATCTGTGAAGTTTCAAGAGTTTACCACGAAATTGAAAAAAATGGCAACATGCGGAATATCGTCGAGTTTTTGAAATTTTACGATTTTTTCAATTTTGATATTTGTGGATATTTCTTCTTCTTCTTCTTTTTTGGCGCTGTAACCGCCTAAGCGATTTTCAAAATGTTAAAATTAAACGGTGAAAACGTTCTTCTTGCCAAAACGCACTACTCTAGTGTAATAAAACAAATGAAAAAAAAATTACATTGAGTAGAAGATGACTATGTTCTATTTTAACAATTTTTATTGGCATCATCGACTACTGTGTAAAATCTTAAACGCTAATATTTAATCACTTTTAAATCACTTTTAAGTAAAAATGTGGCTTTTAAGTTAAGGCTTGCGAGTAAACGTACTAAGATGTCTGTCTATGGTGCTACGCGGCGTATACGTTACATACGCAACTACTGGTATATGAGCACGAGTGGTCATTTTTATTTTTTTAATAAATATGTATATCTCTTTCAAATTTTCATTTAATTGCAATTTCGCGTTGGAATCTTGTTCTTTATACAAAATTGAAGATAATGTATTTTCTAAGATAAGTATGCACGTTTTTGCCAAAAATGTAACAAGTCGTAAGATTTGCTCGTATCTATGATACAATGTACCTATACCTGTTTTTTTTTTTTGAGGCAAATGTGCATTTATACAAAGTCCTTCTTAAAAATGATTTAGTCCCCCTTAGGCGTTTTAAAAGTTGGCTAGCCTAGAACAATATTCTCGATCCAGTTACAAAATATTTTTGCAGTGTAAAATCTGATTAATGAGTCAAAGAGCTTTAAAGTTTTAAAGTTTCGAGTCCACGACAGACGTAGTTTTCGCTGGCATTATGCTACTGAAAAAAAGGCATCTCCATTCACCCTTACTTCATCGGCGACCCCAGTCGTAAGCAGAGTTTCGTTATACGTCTAATTTTACCGCTGCCTTCGCTTAAGCGGATTAACAAAATGGCGCCAGTCTTCGTCGTACAGAATTGCGCCGCCCCCGCACTTCTGGCATATAGTCACTTTTGATTATCTTTCAAAAAAAAATAAAAATAAAAATGAATTCCTAAATAATTGAGTTTTTCCGTTCTTTTGCTGACTTGAAAGATTTATTCGGAATTAATCTGCATAACAACATAATAAATTTCTTCCCAAATATTAAAAGACGCTTTCCAGGCGAAGAATAAATTATAAAATGCAGCGAGAAGTAAATTTAGGGAGTCTAAGTCAAAAAGACACATAAATAAATATAACTAGAAATGCATTAAAACATGCACATGCATATGTATGTATGTATGCACATTAGGGTCAGTTTTTTCGGCGACTATTTTTTTTTACTCCCACCTCGAAATTTTTTGGGAAATACTTAAAAACAAGTTCCCTGAAAATTTGAGCTCTGAATATTAATATTAAGTGCTCGAGTAAGGCGTGCAAGCCCAAAATTTTCATAAAATTCTCGTTTTTTTGCCACTCTCTCGTAAATAACAAGAGTTTCAGAAAAATTGCGAATGACAAACTTCTAGGCCATTAATGTTAAGTTGAGGTAGTGTGGAATTTTCATTGATTATTGAGCTAAATTATATTTAGAAATTGTTAATCAACTTCACAGCCCAATATCTCAAGAAGTATCGATATTAGCGATTTAGTGTTCTCGTACTTTTTTGTAGAGAATTTAATGGCCTAGAAGTTTGTCATTGGTAATTATTTTATAGCTCTTGTTATTTACGAGAAATATTGGGTTTGGTGACCCATACTAACTCGCTGGTGGGAGTTAAAGTTACACCGCAATGGACGCTTTTGTAGAGCATTCAATTCTAAAGAAAAACAAGTAAGAAAGTCTAAGTTCGTGCGGAGCCGAACATTAAATACCCGGCGCAAGTATTAAATATATGTTTTCCACCTTTCCGAAAGCTACCGCTACATGATAAGCGGGTGTATAAATATTAAGTAAACTAGCATCCTTAAATTTCGAAATATTGAAATTTCAAGCATTTCTGAAATTTACCGTTATATGAAAAGCGGCCGTAATTTTAGTCCGATTTCAATAATTTTCAACGGTTTGCTTTTATGTGGCAAGCACAATAATCATACCGAGTTTGGTACAAATTGGTAGAACTATTACCGATATACATAAATGTGATCATAATTGGGCGGTGCCACGCCCATTTTCCAAAATTTTATCATAAGCGTATTTCCTGATAAAGAATTGTTGCAACCGTCAATTTTGAATAAATTAGCTTTAATATTTACTGATTTATCGAGGATTTCGTATTTCTCGAAATTACCGTTATATGGGATGTGGGCGTGGTTATTGTCCGATTTTAAAAATTTTCGGCCATTTGGTATGCTGTACCAAGGTCAACAACTGTGCCAAGTTTGGAAGAAATTGGTGCAGCGGTTTCCAAAATATACACATGTAACTATAAGTGGGCGTGGCTACGCCCATTTTTCAAAAATTTTTAATATTCTTATTTCTCGTCTAAAAGTTATTCTAAATGTCAATTTTGAGTGAATTATCTTCAGTAGTTACTAAAATATCGCAGTTTTCGTATTTCTGAAAATGACCGTTATATGGGAGGTAGGCGTGGTTATTGTCCGATTTCGCCCATTTTCAATACCATCCGTCCCACGCCCAATAGAAGTGCATGTACGAAGTTTCGTTAAGATATCTCAATTTTTACTCGAGTTATCCTGTGCACAGACGGACGGACGGACGGACGGACAGACAGTCACCGCTTAATCGATTTCTCTTTTCATTCTGATCATTTATGTATACATTTGTCTATATCTATCTCGATTCGTTTTGCCTGTTACAAACAACCGTTATGTGAACAAAGTTATAATACCCTTGTGCACAAGTGCGCTCGGGTATAATGATCATTGCTCATGATTAAACCATAAAATGCCTCTGAGTTATAAAATTTTAAAGAAAAACAATCAAAGTTTACGTGTATTTTGAACGGGAAATCTTTGCACGCCTTACTGGACTACTTAATAATAATATTAAGGGCTACAATTTTTAGGGAACTTGTTTTTAGATATTTGCCCCAAAAATTTCGAGATGGGAGTAAAAAAAACAGTCGCAAAAAAAGCACCCTAATGTGCACACACCCGTATATTTATGTTATTAACTTAAAAGTCAAAGAAACATTCAGCAGCCATACACGGTGCCATGGTCTGTTTGCTAGCGTATATGGCAGCCCTCCCACCTTGCAAAATAAAAGTGTAAGTATCTATATAAAAATTTTCGTGCTGTCTAGTATTTATTCGAATAACATACCTATATATGCATGTGCATACGGAGTATACCCATTCATATGATATGTCTGTATTCATTTATAAATCCCCGGTTTACGTAGCAAATCCATGGGATTAAAATTGTTAGTTGGTGACTTTACCGTTGTAGCGGTTCATAGTGGAAACACTCACAAAGATATATCGGCAATTTTGGGGTCGATAAAATGAGGAAGACAAAAGAGAAAATTATACGCCCTACGGTTCATTTGTATGTATATATGTGTGCCACAGCTTTGGCAAGCTTAAGCAGAATATTAGGAAAAATCGCTAAATAACTCAAGTGTGACACAGTGTAGTAGTAGTACTGGTAACATCTTCATTATCATTGTGAGTAGAAAATGGCTACAGTTACATTTGCTGCGGCTCGTTAGGGGGCTTTCGTGTGCTGTGGACCTTGAAATTGAATTCTTGAATTCTTGCAATTGAAAGCGTAGAGAAAGGCTGGTGCATGCGGTTATGGATATTTTGGTGAGCTAATGTCGGCACGTGCATAACGGCTGTTTAGATGCCTTCAAAGCTTGGCAGGCAACTTTAAAATAAATCGCTTTTTTAGCACAGGCAAACTTTTTTGATGAAATTCACCTATTCAACGTTTCAAGGTTAATTTCTGTGAAATTTGTAAAATTTTTTATTTCACTTCTTTTAAACCTAACTTTCGCTTTCTCTAATAGCTTAAATTTCTTTCTATTCAGCCGATAGTTGTAGAATTTATGACACACATTTATGTACCTCCACATTATTGAGCCTTGTGACAGCCGAAATCGTTGGTATGCACTCTGACACATTGCAATGCTGTAAACTCTTTGCTTTTCTGACTTTTCCACTTTTACCTTCCCCTCTGGCTCTTTGTCTTTTGCGTCGACTGATTTATGACCATCAGTGTATTTAACTAGGAAAGGATACGCACTTTGACAAATTCATGCATACTTTTTATATGTAAATTTACAGGGCCGGTTGAGCTGTTCTGTAAATGAAGGGCGCAAAAATGTTGTGTTATGTACCTCCAAATGAAAATATGCAGTGCACCGTTATAAAAAATAAATCTCCCATTTATTTCAACGAGAAGTGAGATGCTAGTCCATAGATATTTCTTTTATCGAACTTTTCACAAAAAGAATCTGTTTTTAATCTACAAAAGTAGACTAACTAGTAGAATAAATCTAAACGGATTCTTCTTTTTCGTTTACTTTATTTCCAAGCGGGGCTTAGGGTTTCTACTACGACTGTGTGGCATTAGATTCTGTTTCTGACAATCCCGAGTTTTTTCGCCTCTCAATCGACTGTCATTCTCCACGTTTCACTGGGTCTACCGGAAGGTCTGTCTCTGCCGATTAAGCCTCTCCATTCCATGGCCTTCTTCTGCCACTTCAATTTCTTCTTCTGTCTTCGGAACCATACATATGTCTTGTCACGATCTAATTTGGCTTTTCTGTGCAATTCCGCATTTGAGATTATTTTAGGCCTAAAATTTCTGAGTATCATTTCGCTGGCATACTTGGAACTTACCGCCTTAGCTTCTTTGTGTAGCTTCTTGCCCGTTTTAGACAGATCAAAAAGGCGACATATGTCGTCAGCGTTGTCAATATGCCGCAGTGAACTGGACCACAGGACATCCCTAATCTCCAAAATAAAAAGAAGAGGTGATAGTATGCAACCTCGTCGAACCCTCTTCGAAATCGACAAATCTCAAATGCAGATCAGCGCTGAATTCGGCGCACTCCTCGATGATGATTCTCACTGTGCTTGTATGGTCTTCGCAGGAGAAGTTCGCGCGGCGATAGGCGCTCCAAGATTACCTTTACAATGATCTTTGCCACCGCAGAAAAAACGCAAATACCAAGTCAGTTATCATAACCGCTCAGTTCACCATTTGTCAGAATTTTGATAATAATGTCATCAATCCACTCATCTGGGAAGCAGATATTATTCCAGGCAGTGCTAATGCAGCAATTCAGCGGTGAGGCTTGGGCATATCTTGAGAAACTGCGTTTTTGAACTAACTATTGGGTGTTAAAGTGATATGTTGCTCGTCTTAGCACAAAAGCCTTCTCCATATTCATTGCAAATCGGGATAGAGGCATACAAAGCGTCGCACTATCTCTTTCTTTTTAAAAAGTAAAGGCAAATGGGGCTGTCACCTATGCCGATCATAGTCAGGAGTTTGCGCTATAAGAAGTGGCCAATCATCAACGTAAAGAAAATACCCAGCTAGACCTTGCGTATCTTGTCTGCGAACTCTAGACTAATAGTTCGACGTATCATTACCAGATACTCCGGACTGACCTGGCACCAGAGTAAAATCAGTTCGTTCCCCATTTGAATATACATATTTTAGCGGAGATTTGCATTGCCGAACTAGTCTGGTAAGCAGTTGAAGCACTGACCAATGTGTTGAGTGTGGATTGGCAGTCATAGCAGACACGTGAACTTATGCCATTCCACCCACCTATTTTCCACCGCGTAGTGGGGTTACTAATTCATATTCCCCGAGAGAAAAATTTGACGTATTTCCATTCTGACTCAGAGAATGAGTAAGCCAGCACACAGGCAGTGATAGAACCGGAACTTTACCGCAGGAAACTCAATATTGGAGAATCTCTCGCTATCTTGGAATTTTGAAATTACATGTGTGTGGCACCAACAATTCCCGCCTCGCCAGGTAAAATAGTTTCAAAAGCACCGCCAGGCAATTTTGAATAGGCTTCCGTAGGGACCATTCGCTTGCAAAGAGTGTGCGTCGGGAAGCAGTTATCAAATTTCAGGCAGAAGAAGCCGTCTTGCGTGTTCGTCAGAATCCTTCCCGTTAGTGTATCTAGCAAGAGGCCCAGGTCTACGCAGGTTATCTGCGGGCATTTAGTGGTGCTACGCCCACCACTGCATCACCTCCTGCATCGATAATTCGAAGTCAGTGGCGGGCGAAGGTGGCCTCAACAAGGCCGCCCTCTAGCGCTGCAGTATCTTTGGCCAATGACATGATGAAACCGTCTCGCTCGTTCATGAAAATATTTTTTTATTCATGTGCCCGGTACTGATCGAAAATAGTTTGGCTCTTAGGATGTTGAAATTTGAGTCTCACAAGGCGTGAGGAACTAATACCAAGATTTCATGAGTATTTGGCACCAGCACGACAACAGATTTTAAATCACAGATCGTTGTAGTAAATTTAATGTTATTTTTGTTGTAAAAATGTTTGATGGCCCGCTAGCCATTTTTCTCTTCTAAATGGTAAGTCTTTCTATATTCTTGGAATTTTCTGAAATGTAGTAAAACTGTAGGCAGACTTTTTACTTGATTCTAAACGAGCTCTTCGACAGTTAATTATTGAATTTTTCGTAAAATTCTATATAGTCTTGTTTGCCTCTTATAGGGCTCTACCAAACACAAATACGCTCCTGTTCATTTTAACTAATGCGGAAAGACAACCGTACTAGTACCTCCGTCATACATACATATTCAAACGTAATTTATTTGGCCCATTTGAAGGGCGTAAGTCGAAAATAATCATGCATATAAAACTCAAATGTTTATGAGCAGATTAAGTGAGCTTTGGTGGTTCATTCCACTCTAATGAGGCTGAAGATTAATTTGTATCAAAAAGGACTTTTAGCTATCAAAGAAAAATTTTCAAAGAATAGCATAAGACTATATTTTGTTGAGAGAAGCTTAATTGTATATGCTGCATACGTACATATGTACACACATTTGTTTATTGTCCCCGTTCAAAAAAAAAAAAACTAAAACAAAAATTCCTATTTGACTGCAGGCATAAAATTGCACTTGAGATGCCCACCCAAAATGTCGAATTGAATTACTAAATGCATTTTTAATTTAAAAACATATGTATGTATATATAATAAATAAATATATGTATATGTATGACTTTTGCTTTCTTGCCTGGCTGCATTCACATGACATCCATTGACACATTACGTTGTGCTGTCAACGCTCCGACGCGCTGCAAGCTGTCCGCATGCTCCAGCTGTCCCCACCCGATTGCCCGCGCAATATATGTTTTTATTCATATACATTAGGGTGGTCCAAATATGCATGTCGGGGGGGAAAAGTAGTGTCCGAATTTTAATGCTCTCACCCCTAGGATTGCTCTTTATCGAAAAAATATACCACCGTTTTTTATTTCGAAATCAAAAAATATTAAGAGGTTTTCCATGTATTTTATATGGGAAAGGAATACCAATTTTTCTTTGGAATGATATAGAATTCTTAAAAAGCGATATTTTTCGATCGATTTTGTTTCTCTTCAGGAGACCTTCAATAATTATCGCACAAAAAACAAGGATATTTTGGACGGTCAGATGCTGTTAAGCCTTTGAACACCTTTGAAGATGAGGAAGACGAGGAAAAAGAGGAAGAAGGGGAAGACAAAGATGAAATTCCAGAATATCTGTTAGACGAAATTATCGACCTTTTTGATGATGATGACGATGACCAAGATATTAGAGAGAGCAGTGATGTTGATCCACAGCCGCCTCCTAAACGGCAACTGGCCAAATCATTAATTTAATTTTTTTACTTAAAACTTTTCATAACTAACATTTCAAAATTATATTTTTTTCCATATTTTTATAATTTCTTTTTCAATGTTTCTTCAAAACCAACACTGAAAAAATTGGTACATAAGAAATGAGAAGTAAATTAACATTAAGCTGGAAAACGCAAGTTTTGTATTATGATTGTTTTCTTTTCAAATGAAATTTATTGAAGAAACTGAGAAGCATATTATAGATCAAACAGAAAGCAAAAACGACTTAGTTTTGTGGAAAATATGTTCAAAAAGCATGAAAAAAAAAAATTCCAACATTTTGCTTCATAAGCACTACAAAAATTCTCTAAATCAAATTTTTTAATTTTAATTGTTGCACAGGTCTCTAGCAATAATTTGGCTTTAACAGATTGAAAAAATATCAATTAGTCGACGAGTTATAGCCAAAAAACCATATAAACAATATGCTGAAAATCGGCATTTGACTGCAAAGTTCGAAGGTCGATTAAAAAAAATTCGAACTAACATAAACAAACGCCGCGATACGGGTCTTCTAATTTAGCCTCTATTTTCACCCTCACTCTCAGAATCGACCTAACTTTTGCTAACCTGAATTTGTTCCACCCCTGCAGGGAAAGCTACTAGTTGTGAACTAGAATTCTACCGGTTTGCGTTTCAGCCGAACTAGTTCACGTTCTATCCTTTTTCAATGTTAGCGACTGGTATTTTTAACATTGCGATGTCCTACGAGATGTCAATTGTCAGCTATGCATCAGCATCTACTAGTATAAATACTAGTAGCATCATACCAGTTGATGAGATAGTCTGCCAATTCATGCCCCGTGAAAAGCATAAGTGTGACTTTTTGCTCGCGAAGCTCCAGCAGTCAGGTCCCAGGTTCAAATCCTGGCGCAGGGAAAATTTTTTTATTTTCTTTTTTTTTTCATTTTTTTTTTTGTACATTTTTTTTGTTTATGCTGTTTATTGTAATTTTAAAATTCAATAAAAAAAATATTTTTGTTTAATTCCTTTTTTTTAATAGCACAAGCATTTCTCCCTAAATGTTTTTTTGCAATGCAATTAGATTTTCAAATTTGTTATTTATTTATAAATTGAATAAATTATTTTTACTTACATTTATTTAACTTTAAAAATCTTAACCACCTCCAAGCGGCCTCGAACCTGCGATTTCAGAACCAGAACCAGTAGTCTTCACGTGACGCCACAGCCGACATTTGTAATAAAAGCAATTAATTGTGTTTTATTTTTGGGTTTGGCAATTCAAAGGCAGATGGCGCTGATCGCCTAAGTTCTTCAAAATTGTCAAACTGGTAGGCACATACTAGTTAATGAACTAGTATTTTTTTTAACTGGTTTGGCTTTTCACTGCAGGGACAGTGTAATAATGCCCAATTGCGTATGTTACAATTTTTTAATATTGACGATTTTTATGACTCCCCGCCCCATTGCATTTTTGTGAATTTTGGGGGACCTATAAAAAATAGCTAATAGATATTAAAAATGTTTAAATTTGGTACTATTATTGAAAGTCTCCTGCATAGAATTCTTCTTTCTACGAAAAACAGTTTTTTTTTTATATAAAATACATGAAAAATTTTGAGCGCTTTTAGCAACCTCTAAATATTTTTTTGGTTTCAAAATAATTAAATAAGGGTATATTTTTTCTGTGTAGATAAATGCTATGGTGTGAGTGTATTAAAGTTCCGGCTTTAATTTTCTACCACCCTAATATACATACATATGTGCATACATACCACATATAAAACTGCGTTGCTTGTCCTTTTGAGAAAATTGTCGCAGCATCGCTGTTGCCTAATTTATGGATATCAATTTCGGTGCCATTAAAAGTTTTCGAAAAATACTCGCAAAATGCATTTGGAGCGTAGAAGCGGAGATACTCTGTACATTTGTGCGCGAATGTGTGTGCGTTTTTTTTTTGTCCGTTGCATGTCTTCAATTAGTTGCCAACACATCAAATGCATACATAAACGCATGCAATGGGCACTGAAGTACCCCATAAGTGAATATACATACATACATACATATGTACGTACTTGGAGCTCTTAACAGTTGAGTAGTTGCTGTATGTACTCCCATCACTGCGGCTGTTTGCCCCTGGGAGCTTCTGTATTTAATTTCAGTTCTTTCGCGTCTCACATTGCATTTGTGAGTCTGCAGGCAATGGTCCCTGCACTGCTTCTTCTTCTCCTTCTTTTTCTTTTGCCTTCAACTACACTTCACTTTGATATATGTATTTGTGTGTGCATACTCTATTTTATATTCATTCGCGATGTATCTCCATTACAAACTCATATTTTATGTTTTTATTTATTTGCCTGTCAACGTCATTCAGCTGTTTTCTTAGTTCGTTGTCAAAAAAAAAAAAAAATTGAAAAAAGTGGTTCTTATTGGGTGTCGCGTGTTTGATGACGGGCGGCATAGTGAATACCACAAAGCCGAATTAGAGAACCTGTTGTCAATTAAGAATTTCTGAAATGGCATGCGAATGTGGACAAGTGACACTTGGATATGTTTACATTTCTCAAAGTATTTTTCAAAATCGCGCAGCAACTATTTAGCGTTCACGAGAAAGAGAAAATTTAGTGTAAAGGAAGCTAATTAGAATTTACTTTTAGAATTCTAAATTTGAGGAGCTTAACTTAAATTAAGTTTTGGTTTAATTTCAATTTGTGAAAATCTGGCATATTTTTCCAGGCTCCGATTATATCGCATGAGGCGACCCTTGGAGTGTTAGAGAAAAAAGCGTTGGAAAGATCAGGTGGAGAAGGTTTTGGCTGCAGTCAAATGTCGAGCAACATATGTTTAACACGCCCAAAATTGCAAAAGCGGTTATAATGCCAATCAAGAAGAATATTATATGTATCGTTTTCAATACTGAGAAAACAGCCTTGAGCTTTACCTTAACTCAGCGTTTCTAATAGCCAATAATTCACACAATCTCCGAGTAAAACTTTGAAATGTACATAACAACAACCACAACAAGGCATAGATGGAAAACTGTAACTTATAAGTGCCATGATTTAGATAGCCGTACTTGTGAGGAAAGTACCAGAGTTCCTCGAAACGCATATCGATTAGTTCCATGAACTAAATCAAGACTTCAAAATAATCGAACTTATTAATTTTCGCCATGAAATTCATTAGCATTGTCGAAGTCCACAAGCACGGAAGTAAGTAGGTAGATACATAGGTATGGCTGCCACTGCTATTGGGGGACACACATACTAGACCACGAATTGAAGGCCTGTTGTGATACCACGACTAAGAGTTTGCACTCCCCTGCTTAAGCATTGCGAATACTTGACGAAACTCGTCAAGCACGCAAGGTTTATATCTCCCAATTTATCAAGGGCCCTACTCCCATCTCTTGCGGACACTGCCTCACACCAAGGCAAATCATGGACTAGTGCAAAGTGAAAGTAAGTAATCTAGATATTTGGCTTTGATTCTTAATAACGCGAATATTTTGATAGTAGTTGAACGAAGTTGCAGACCTGCCGAGACACTTCACTCCGCAAAACCCCAGGACGTCTCCTGGTATCGCCTGAACAATATCTAACTTTATGCTCAGCGAATAGTCTACGTTTGGCTGCTTCCATCAACAGTGCGCAAAAAGCAGCCTACTTTAAGCCAATCCGACTTCAAGGCATGTTTGATGTCATATCTACAAACTAATGCGGAATTTCCACTAGGCATTGAAATGATAAAAAAATGGAGGCATTTAAAAAATACCATGTTTTTAATGACAATTTTTTTTTTAAGAAATAACACGAATATGTATTTTCTAATGCCAAACTTTGTCATTACAATATTTGCCATTTAATGCCTAGTGGAAATCCAGCATTACCCACATTAAATCACCTTTGCATTCGATTGCCAAGAAACCGTGACCACCTTCCTGTTTATGAAATCTCAACCCCTCAATATCGTAACCGTAGTGAAATCGCCGCCTGGCGCTGATATTAGACCACACCACTATCTACCAAGAACAGACCGACCCATGCCTTACACTTGTATAGCTTGTTAATGAACCTCGCATGGAACTAACGCTGGAACCTATACCAAAACACCTTGCTCCATAACGAAGCGCCAATTAGAGGCGGGAGAAGGCGCCTAATGCTTTGAAAAGATGACGCGACCCATCTGCATAGAGAAGTGGCATTAACGTCAGAGACGCGGTGAATGCTGACTCAACTGAGGATGGCTGGTGCAGCCGCTTCAATAGCTACCTCTCAAGCCTAAATCTCTCACATAATCAACAGGTAGACATGGCGCACATGACACCAACCTCTTTGCATGCTTATTCAATTCGGCGATCCTGACAACCGGTCCTTAGTGTTCGTCCGTATCGAAGAGAAAACTCGATGATACTCAAAGTATCGCTAATAAACACTCGATTCTACTTGTACTCGAAAGTGCTCAGACCGTATGCAATAAAACAACATACACTGGAGAAGGGGTTATGAAAAGCTGTCTGGAAATGGGGTAACTTGAAAGTGCTGAAACAGGAGACGGTAAGTAATGAGAAAGCTCATCGTTTACTTGTGTCTGAAGCTTCTGTTTCAAAACGAATTCTGGACTTAACCAATCTAACTTACATACATATGTACATATGTATGTATGCAGTCTTAGGGAATTTCATGGAATATGGAATTTTTCAATTTAAAATATTTTATTAGCAATTTTATTTTTATCTACTACATACAATACTATACTACAAGGATACATTAAAATAAAAATAAATTAGGTACATATTAAGTTCGTATAAATTATTCAATAAATAATAGCAGTTATACTGTAGCAAGGTAATGTATTTTTATAATTGCTTTGCAAACAAGCAATTCCTTCTCTACACATTCGCATGGGATGAGAACGGCACGTCAAAATCTTCTCCGAAAACGAGAAGAGTATATTATTATCTCTGAGAAGAGAAGAGCTCAAACTCTTCTCAAATGGTTTGTGCAGTGGCTAGTGTGACTATCGGGCGACATCTGTGTGAAGTAAACGGCGACATATTCGCCTGAACGAAGCACTAGATGTCGCCGCAAGACAAGTTGTGGAATCGGTTTGAGACCAAATGCACTACAGGAAGTCAGCCGAACTGGGAAATTTCTTCTTCTTTTCTTTTCTTTTCTTTTCTTTTCTTTTCTTTTCTTTCCTTTCCTTTCCTTTTGCAATGTTTGTTATGTTTTCCGGGCGTTGCAATTCGTGTAACTTAAATGCATTTTTACGTGAAAATATCGAGACTATCAAGTATGCTGGAATCACTGGCAGTACTTCTCCTGCATGATATTCTCTGTGCCAGATATCACAGGGTTCTCTTTCAGCGGACACAATTGCAGCTGCATATCGGGATGCTCCAGCGACTCAATTATTACATAATCGAGGTAAATACGCGGCGAAGCGAGGATACGCCATGTGAGTGGATTCAGGAAATTTGTTTGATATTCCCAGAAAACCGAGGCGTGCTGCGCCGGATCGGCTACATCCCTTCCCGACACCATGGCGCTATATTCGAAACCTGGCTCGAAGTACATAGCCTTCTGAGAGAAACGTATACGTTCGGCGTTGGAGTTTTTCCCGTGCGTTTTGGAATGCAGCCGCACTGAGATGGTGCCAATCTCGCCGCCATGCATCGTACTCTCATCGTGGCCGGATACGCGTACGGTAATCTTGTAGTGATTGCCTGCGAAAAACACGTAAAACGAAATTAAGAAAAAAATTAGTAAAAACACCTTGGAGATATTTTTTTAATTTACTTCACTTACGACAGAAGGGTCTCTTATCGGCCGTCGTCAGGTACAACACTGGCGGCTTATTCGCTTCTAACGCACCAGCTGCTGACAGCTCTTTGTAGTCCGTGTAGGTGTGGAAGCCCATGCGCATGCAAAGCTGTCCATCTTCATTGCAACGCGCGCACATCCCCTCCTTGAACGCCTCATACGACTCACATGTGATGCCCAAGAAAGGACACTTGCTCAACACACTCTCGGTGAAATACTGATAGCTGCGTATATGGTTACAGCTCAAGAACTCCTGCATGCTCAAGAACACCGAACTCTTGCGTCCTTTCATATAATCCTGCAGTCGCACATCACAGCCGGGATTTTCCGAACCACCATTCGGGTAGAAATCAACATGGCCGACACGTTGGAAAATGCCTAAACCACCTTTCAAAAAGGGATTTGCATCCGTATGTATAGCATCGACGAAGTCTGCATCTGAACGATCTAGTCGCACAATGGACTCAGTGTCGGCAAAAAGTGGTCCCGCTGGATCCAGGCCAGTAATGCGGCCAAGTTTAAGACCAAAATCACGTTGCAAATGATAGCCGGCATAGCCAGCCAGGTGTGAGCCAAGCGAGTGGCCGATGAAGTGCACATTGCGCAAGTCCGGCAGGTGCAGCTCCTCCTGTGGTGAAGATAAATTTCTACTTTAGTATGCATACATTTATTATTTTTTATTTTATCTAAGGACACTTACGTAGATCATATGTATGACATGTGCAGCGATGGCGCCGACTAGCCGTATATTTGCGACCGCCTGCACGTATGGTGGGTTGGAGCCGCCACCCCAGTCGATTAGTATGACAGCGGCATTACCCTCCTCCTCGCTGTGCAACAAAGCTTTGGCCATATCTTTCATCTAAAAACAAGAACAGTTTTAAATAGTTAATATGTAGATGTATAAGTATAACACATTAGCGTGCATCACTCAATATACAGAAAAAAATCGACACTGCCTTTCCATCGGAATTATAAAATTATATATTATATTTAAGACTTCCGCCAAAATATTTCGGAAAATATTAAGCTTTACTTAAACTGGACTCATTTGAAAATACCTACAAGAATCTAGTTTTTTTAAGCGTAAATAAATTTATTTAAAAATATATTTTTTAGAAATCATCACCTCAGATATTTAAAAATTTTATCAACGGAACTAACATAATGAGATTTCTGGAGGTATTTTCAAATCACCCCACCTCAAGTAAATCTTTATACTTTTCTAGAGTATGTATTATTGCGCAAGTTTTAAGATATACAGGCATGTTCCGAAATTCGAAAATTTGAAATCGACTCGATTTCGATAATTTCTTCGATGGTTTTTAACCTAAAAAATTACAAGTCTCGCATTAAAATGATTTTTTTCATATCGCTGCTGCTTCTTTTACAGTTTTCAGTGAGAAAATTCACTCCTTTCATCAGATATAATTAAAAAATATTTGGCAAATCGACTCGATTTCAACGTTTCGAATTTCAGAACATGCCTGATAATAAAATAAATACGATGAGAAAGTGGCAACTTTTTTAGTGAGGCACCCTACTGTACTGAAGTTGTACGTTCGAAAAAATATTATTTTTTGCAGTTACTCACCCACTCTACAAGTCCATTTTCTATATAACCGTGTGAGATCAGGAAGATCTTCCCCTCTGGATTTATGCCCAAATGTGTCACAGCCTCTGGATCATTGAGATCTATAAATTTCGGCTGATCTAAGTTTCGCCTCGTATGCAACGTAAAATGTGGCTCTATTTGTGAAGGTTTATGCGGATGTACGTTGATCTGCCGCGTCGGTGTAGTCCATGGCCCATCCAATGGAAAGCAACCATAAACACCATAACATTTAACTTCATTGACATCTGAAAGGTAAGGGGGATGCAAGTTAACAACTATTTGCAATTTATGTGATTAACGATGTTCGATTGCAGTAAAAAGTAAAAAAGAAGGCTTGCTAAAAGAGATATTTATGTACATATATGGATGTAGATGTAAAATAGTTAATCGCCAGGCAAATAATCATACTTTTGAGACTATTGTACCGTTGAATGTTGGTCCTTCTTATTATAAGCAAGCATATTGCAATAATAGCCGTCATCGATTCGCCACTTCTCGCTCGCTATGTTTGAGTTCCGGTCGCTTAAAGAAGAATTTTGCATGTGAAAGCAACAACAAAGTTAGCTAGCACTGATAGACGATAGCGAATTTGGTTGTACCTCATTGATTTCGTTCGTTTCGCCACTCGCTAACTGTTGGCGAATCGATGACGGCTAATGTAGTAAAGATCGAATACACTGATTTATCAATTGATTGGCTTTCTAGTCTTGGCTGCCTGATTACTAACAACAAAGTCACCTTGTGGTAATTTCCCCGCCAGCGACGAAATAATATAAGGGAGGAGAGATTAATTTTTAAAAAGAAGAAAACGGAGGCAAATTGACATGAGTGCATTGAGCTTGAGATGCCGCACAGTGTGGAAAATTACCTTTTTTTGTGACAAAATTAAATATGCCAAGAACAAGAACAGACCACAAAATAACTGTAAGGGAATTTTAAAGCTTAACCAAGTGATGTAGAATTTAGTTTCGTTGGATACAAAAATTACCTTGACTTTTAAAAAGACCTTCAAAAATAGAGGGTAAACTTTTTACAAAAGTTTTAAGCATATATTTTTACTGTTCTTGCGTGAAGGAATCCATTTCCATGGTCGGAAGAACCGAAAAATATATTTTAAATTTTTTTAAAAGAAAGAAAACAAGTGTTTAGGCGCGTCTGCTAACACCAGGCGCCTAAATACATGCTATG
>NW_023458556.1:17237375-17248394 GCF_013731165.1 Rhagoletis pomonella
TTTGAGGTGCAAAAAGTAAACAAGTTGTTCGAAAGCAATAATGCAGAGCCAATTAAGATTTTTAATGAACTCAATGTTTTACTTTCGCATCTATGCTCCCTAGTGGTTATTAGCGCGAACACATTTGATCCTATATGCTCCCCGTTGGAACCATACCTTGCTCCATTTCCTCAGTTTTATCACAGTTTTGAAGAGTATTTAAAAACAAAAGTAAGCACAAACGCTTTTGACCACGAAGCCGAGAAAATAATTCGAGAAAATGGTCGCTATTTTATTATCACTTTAGTAAAGGAATTACGCCAACGCCTCCCTACAAATATTGCCACACTAAAAAAAATTGACTTTTTTCGGTTGGAAATGCATTAAGAGTAATTTAACCAAAAGTATTTGTTCAACTACAGCAACAAAAACACAAATAAAATGCCGACGAAATAACATCCATAGAGATGCAATGGCAACGGTTAACGTTACATACCTGGAGTAATTTAGACTCAACTGTAAAATTTTGGGCCGAAGTTTATCAATTTCGAAATGCCCTAGGAGAAAACCCTTTTGCTCACCTTTGCAACCTAGTTTTTAGTTTGCTTGTTTTGCCTATAAGTAATGCAGAAGTAGAGCGAATATTTACTTCAATGAATATAATAAAAACTAAGCAAAGAAATCCAATGTGCGTTAAAACGTTAAACGCTATTTTATATATAAGATACGGTTTAAAACGTGAAGAAAAATGTGGATTTTCACTAAAACATTTTAGCCGTTTTTTGCCAGAGTCTATGTGAAATTTCACTAAAACATTTTAGCCGTTTTTAGCCGCTTTTTTTTGCCAATCTAGCCGGTCGGCCCAAAAAGTTCTGGCAACACTGCTGATGACCGATTTGTATGTAGATGTGTTTGTATGTATGTAAGTGTTGCAAAGCGGTTACGATCAATGTTTTAGTGCGCCCACGTAGCGCGTCACGAGAATCGGCGACATTGCGGTGGGCGAATGTTTGCGTAAAAATTAAGGAGGAAAAAATATGAAAAAAAAAGATTTACATAGTTTGGAGTTAAAAATTTGCAGCTATGTATAAAATCACTTAGAAGCTTTGATGAGGACTTATATTTGCATGTGCATTGATTTTGTTCAAAAGAGTAGCGAGGGGGTAGGACTTGAGTTACATAGGAATTTAATTGGAGAGGTAGTTCAATGTAAAAACAAGAATGAAATGATTTCAAGGCCAAAGTTGGTCGCACTTCTGCCTTTACGACTCTCCCCCAACGGCGTTCGTTCAAACGATGGTGATTTCAATATTTAAGCTAGCGCAATGAATAATCTAATAGAAATACTTAGTGCGAACGAATGAATGGGATGAAATGCCGAACTGTACGAACTTTTTAACGACATAGACATAGTTAAGCCCATAAAAATACAACAATTCCGCTGGCTTGTTGTACGCATGGATGACGACACTCCGGTGAAAAGATCCTATGACTCTGGACCCATGGCTGGACAACGAAACCGAGGGCGCCCACGATTACAATGGAAGGACCAAGTGCGTCCGCATGAACAACTGGCGAAAATTTGAAATGGAGAGAGGCAACTGGCGAAGCTTTTTCGTCTCGGCACAAAACCAAAAAACGGTTGTTGTGCCAAATAAGAAGAAGAAGAAAAAGAAGCAGATCTGTATGCGTGCAATATAAAAGAATTCGGATAATGACCACGTGAGCAAAATATTAAAAGAACAAATACCGTACTTTTAAAACTGATTTTATGTAGAAAATTCTTATTTCACTTTTCTAAAATCCAACTGGAAATTGTGTAGTTAAAATAATTAATTTGTAGTTAATAAAATTAAAATAAAGCAAAAAAAATATATTTTAAAAATTAAAATAAAATATTTTTTTTTCTTCTTATAACTATACAATCTAAAAATTAAATTAAAAAAAGCAAAAAATTAAATTAAAAAAACACTAGTAATTAAAACAATTTTTAGTTTTAAAATAAATCTAAAAATTTAAAAAAAATGTATTAAAACAAGACAAAAAACTAAATAAACGAAATAAAAAAATAAATTTTTTCTTTTTGAAACAATAAAATCTAAAAATTAAAGGAAAATGTATTAACAAAAAAAAATAAATTAAATTATAAAAAGAAAAAATAAATAAAGTAAGTTTCTAATAATTAAATGAAATCAAAAAATATCTTTCTCTTATAAACAATAAAATCTAAACATTTAAAGAAAATTGAACTAAGAAAAGACAAAAAAGTATTCAAAACAGAACAAAATAAAAAAAGGTCATGAATTCAATTAAATAAAAAAATTATTCTTCTTTTTAAAATGAAAATGAAAATTAAAAAAAAATTATTTTTTTTTCTTTTTAAAACAATACAATATAAAAATTAAAAAAAAGAAAGGACTCGAACTGGATCTCTCGAATTGTACCCCAGTGCTCTGCCCACGCGGTCATTGCGATTGTTGGAGCAATGCGAGCTAAATGATATACAAGTGCTTTCTCTCAAAATAAATTTTCACCACGAGTGGTGAATGAGAGAGCTGTTTTTTAAGACTTTTGTGCCATTGTGCTTATTTGTCTTACGAAAGACTTTTTACTATCTTAGCCAGAATTTCCCTGTAAGTTTGAACTTATCTGGGTATTCGGACCAGCATAGTACTTTGCAAAAGGTCTTGTTCGATAAATTTAGCAAACTGGGAATATGTGAGGAATTCATAACTTGAAAATTGGGGATTTATTATTTTGCTTGAATGAACTTTAATTCGTGGCGTTGGCATCACTCTGTTTAAAGCCTCTCTACAATTAATTCATAAATAAATAGAAGAAGGTAGAAAAGGCAGTTGTTGCCAAATAAAAGGACCAAAATATTATTGCACATTTTTGCTGTTGAAAACAATGAAATTAAATATGATGTTTGGAAATGAAAGAGATGCCGCTACGGCTAAGCCAACTATTCAAGTACCTTTCAACATACAGCAAGTACTTAAACAAAGGCAACAAAAATAAATTCACAAGCATGTGTGCATTATGTTTTATTATCCTTAGTAATTCAGTCATACATATATTGAATCCAGTCCGACAGCCCAGCCTAGCCCGCCAGTCAACAGTCGAGCAGCGGCATTGTTCTTTTTCTGCTTTTGTTGTAATTGCAGAAAATAATTGTTGCCATTATCAGGCTTGTTAATCAGTTTTACATCAGCTTCATTGAGTCAATACAAATGGCACTAAAGAATACCAACAAAAGGGAGTAACATAAAACCCAATTGAAGCCACTATATGTTCATGCTTATGTACATACATACATATGTGTCTACATTCGGGGGTTTATAACACAAATTGAAAGCAAAATATTTAGTGGTGGTTCCTAAGCAATGGCGAACAGCAAAAGTAGCAGAGAGAAGAAAGAAATTTTCACAAATTACTTGAAAATAAACTCCGTACTTAGAGCTCAAATACGGAATGCTTTTACAAGTTACATATGCTCATAAATGTTGGCATCCTTCATGCCTTCCTTCCATTGCCTATTTGCTGCAATGTTGTTGTAGTGTTAGGCTATGTGCTTATCTTGATTATGTTTCGGTTTTATATTTCCATCAAAATTTTGTCAAATATGCTTCATGCGATTTGACACGTGATTACACTAAAGGTGACATAATGCAAGCAAATACTGTTATTACCAGTGGATAATATACAGAATAAGAAAAATCCATGTGCAATAACTTTCGGGCGAAAACATTTGCTGGCCTTTGCTGGTGGTATTTTGCTTAGCAGCTGAAAGTTGGAATCCGCATTATTTCTATATTTTATTATTGAAATTATGATACTTAATTACTATCTACATACTTATCGTCATTTAATATCTAATTAAGGAAACAGTTTACATTTTCTCCGTCAAAATACTAATTTTACTCCATTTTCAAATGGGTCCCAGGAGTCTGTACGCCCCTTGAAGGTAGAGTAAAGATCTCTTTCTAGTATTCTGCTGCTACATATGTATTTCCCAACGCACTTATGTAATTATAAAATATCAAAGACATACTGAAGATATTGTCAATTCTTAATCATCACTTTTCCCTATTTAAAGCCCTTTCTCGCCAGAGAAAAAAGGAGTGGATTCTTGTTCGCTTAACTTTATTCACAGCCTAATTACAAGAGTGTTCGCCGTGCCGCTGCTTCAGCTGCCAACACGAATAAAAATTCCTTCGCTGCATTGTTGTGCAAAAATTTTAATTCGCGTTGAAATTTTCGTGCATCGCTGCTATTTTTGGCATTCGCTTGTGTGTTTCTCTTATATGAGCGCTGCTGCTGCATGCAATGAGCAATACGTCCAATGATTCTGTATGCATACATAGTATGTATATGTATGTACATTAGGGTGGTCCAAAAATTCACGTGAAAAAGTTAAGTCGGTAATTAAATGCTTTCACCCCCTAGGATTGTTCTATACCGACAAAAATAAACCCCTCTTTTTTATTTTGAAACCAAAAAATATTTAGAGGTCGCTCAAAGCGCCCAAAGTTTTCCATGTATTTTATATGAGGAAAAAACAACGTTTCATGGAAATGGTATAGAATTCTTGGAAATCAATATTTTTCGATAGGAAAGCTCTGTTTCCCTTCAGGACGTTTCAAATAATAACACCCCATTGTTTATTTAACCATTTTTTTATAGTACAATATTTTATAGGTCCGCCAAAAACCGCCTAAAACCCCGAAAAATGCAATGGTATCAAAAAATATTTATTTTTGGAAGTCTCCTGAAGAGAACCAGAACTCTGATCGGAAAATATTGATTTTCAAAAATTCTATACTATTTCTGCTAAAAGTTGTTTTTTTCCCGTATAAAACACCTCTAAATATGTTTTGATTTCAAAATAAAAAAATGGGGGTATATTTTTTCGGTATAGAACAATCCTAGGGGTGAAAGCATTCAATTTCCGACTTTACTTTTTCATGTGCATTTTTGGACTATATATATATATGGATTCAAAATGAAGGACAAGTTTTCAAAAATATGCCTACATATATTTACGTAGTATAAACATATCAAAAGAGTATTTATGATTCTAAATTCTTAATACATTTAAAACTTTAAAAATGAATCACGTTTTCTTCATTGATATTAATCTTTTTTTACATGAAAATTTATAAAAGTATAGTAAAACATATTATAATTACAATAGCTTGCACAAAAAGTGGAAATCTTTAAAAGATTATTTTATAGGCAAATTTTGAGTCGTTCAAAACGAAAACAATTGGCTCAAAGTTTACTGTAATGATATATCTTCTTTATCGAATTTTTTAAATAATGAAAAAAATAATCAAATGAAACTGCGTATTTGATTGAAAATCTCACTTTTTTCGCATGTAGCACTAATAATTTTCATTGAAGTCGCCACAAGTTATATATTTTGGTAAGAGGCACATCAATACCCTTCGAGCTGTAAGTCGCTCACGTTAATTTACGTTAATTTAATTTAATTTTGGAGATTTTTTCATGAGATATTGAAGAAAAGCTACGAAAAGTACCAAAAAACACTTTTTTGAAAAAATCCATCCATTGTCCGATAATTTTAAAATAACGAATAAAATGCGGGACAAATGCAGGACACTTGGAAAAAATCGGTACATTTTCAGGTTTTTCAGG
This sequence comes from Rhagoletis pomonella, assembly GCF_013731165.1. Lineage (NCBI taxonomy): Eukaryota > Metazoa > Arthropoda > Insecta > Diptera > Tephritidae > Rhagoletis > Rhagoletis pomonella. The sequence goes on from NW_023458556.1 coordinate 17,243,016, forward strand.
TTTGAAAAACTACGCAGGACCGACCTTTGAAAAACAGTACGGTCCTGCAAAAAACAGAACGGATGGTCACCGTAACTATACCCCATTGCATACATACATTAGGGCGGGTAAATTTTTTTTTTACTATGCGCGTATAACATAACAGGATTATATGTGTAAATTGGAGTTTACCAAATTGCGAAAAAAGGTTTCGAAGAAAATGTGAAAGGGAAAACCTTTTGCGCCCTCTGGTGGAAGTTTTAAGAAAAATATAGGTACAAAAATGGATTCCTCATACCAAAAAAAAAACCGCTTATAGCATGTTTTTATAAAAAATGTAAGCACTTCCTTACGACACTATAGTAAAATGTCAAGAAAACCATTTTCTCAATTTGGCAAACTCCAAATTGCTTTTAGACCGACCCATAGTTCCCGCGGCTAATTTGCTTAGAATGGTACCCTGAATCCATTACCGAAGGATACGCGCCTAGTCGAAAAAATCTACCATACAAATTGACCCGCCCTAACATACATACGCATTGTTTTTTTGTCAAATGCAACAACCGAAAGAAAAACGAATCTACCATCGCAACGCTAATCGACAACATGCGCATCCGCACGCCAAGTTATCGCCCAGTCAATTCGTTTGACACTCGACGTTCATCAATACACAGCGACACATTCATCAAATTGTTGCCGACTACTCGAGTTGCACAAGTTGCTGACACTGGCAGCGTTGTCAATTTCACCGCGAGTACTTGGCTACTGCTGATGCTGCCATTTCCGCGCAATGAAGTGAGTTGATCTGCTGCTGCTCCTTCGTTTGCCTGCCTGCCACGCCAATGTTCGCCTGCCAACAATCAATTTGTTTGTGTGTGCGTAATTATTTGAACAATTTACGGTCTACCAATTGCATTGCATTCTTTGCCATCCCCAAAGCGAAAAAGGGGAAAATCAAATGCAGCCAAGTGATCATGAGGATCGCGGCATGCAACAGCAAATGTGGAAAAGGGGGGTGGTAAGTAATTTTGAGGCGAGTAACTTCCAGCGTTCATACCGAACACACTTTTCCTGCTTTTTCTCTATTTTCTTAAGAATGCGTTTTTTCCTCATAGCCGCTGCAGCCCGAACATACATATGTATGCATGCGTGTATGTACTTTTTTTGCAACAGCAGATCTTCTTCCCGTTTACTTCTCTGTTAGCCAATTGTGACAGTTGCTCGTAAATTTTCATTCAGAGTGACGCTGACGTTGCTGCATGGGCGTTGAATGCATTTGTAGGCTGCGTGTTTTTTTTTTTTGAATGCAATTTTGTTTTGCTAGCTGCTTGTTGTGATCGCAACGCTCGCTCGCACGTAGGCGCTGACATTTTCCGTTGTCATCGTTGACTGCTGTCGGCGGCAGCACAGCGCAATTGCAGCGGTAAATTAAAGTGGCAAATAATTATGTTAACTTGCATGTAATTGGCAATTTTTATTGTTGAAATGTACAAATTTATAGCATTCAATCTGCTTGTTTTTTGTTTTTTGTTTTTCGTTTTTTGCTACTTGTTTCCTGTATGTCGGATGTGCCACAGAGGCATTGTTGTTGCTGTTGGTATAAATGTCAAGTTAATCGGCAATTGAATTGACGATATTTTATACGGACCCTTCCAAGCTTTGATCTTAAATGGTACATAAGGCGCATTAGGGGTTAGAATGGCCTTTTCTCTATAGGTGAAATGCGGGTTTCTACCTTTTCCTCGACTTTGCAACTTCCGTTGCTGCAGTGGCCATTATACTGCGAGCTAAACCTGACTGTCATGTGGCCGATGGCACGGTGTCCTGTTAGTATTTCCCTAGGACATTTCTTGTTTTCCGCTCATCGAGCTATGGTCAGAGTGACCGCGATTTTCCAAATGTGCTCAGATTTGTCCACTTCTGTTAGTGGCTGCTCTGACCTTCTCGACGGCTTGCAGGCGAATAAAAGGTGCTTGAGGAACCCGCCTACAGCTGTAGGCCTACTAACAGGCACATAGTCATCGGAACCAATGCAATGACTTCTGCAGGAGCTGCAGAGACAAATATGAGCCTGAGATCCTAAAGCACCTGGTATGCGAATGTCAAGCACTCTGGAGAAGAAGAAATAAATTCATGAGTTCTGAATTTCTCGAGGATATAGGCGACTAATCCAAATTTGATAAACGTCAGCTGCTAAGCTTTGTAGAATCTACACGATGGTTCGAGTAGGTGGGATTCACAATCCGCGTCGTATCACAGCGGGCCCAAATAAAGGGTTTAGGAGTACTAGTGTGATCATTAGCAGCCGCCTAAACCTTCCCGTACCTAACCTATGTAGTTGCAGCACAGTTCAGAAGAAATTTACATGTCGTCGTTCGTCTAAAGTACAAAACCGCGTTGTCTCTTTTATCAAACGAACTTAGTTCAGGCTAACTTCATAAATACATTTTAATCCGACTACTATTTTTATTGGGAAATGAGCTTCTGGTGAGCAAACAAATTTTTTGACACAAATATCAGTTTCGCGGTTTTGCACTTTAAACGGTGATATATATAGGTGGAATATTCAGGAAGGTCTCTAATTCCAACAACAGCAGCGATCGGGTCTCTCCTCTTACATATAGACATGCGGAGCTTCGCTGAGCAGATGCGCCTTCCACCAAACCAACGTGGCCCCAGTCTTTCTTAAGTCCTAATTATGCTCTTACAGAAGTAAAGCACGTCAAGTAATGATTTTATTCTCCGTTTTTCGACATTCATTTTCCAAAAACGTCGGTATAGATAGGTTTTACAAGGATCCACAATAGAATATTTAAATCTCTAAATTGCTTCCTTGTAGGAAAGCCAACAATATACTTTCTCCTTTAAGAGACTTCACGTCTCATGCCAGATTGTACCAATCAATTTTAAATTTATCAGGCTGTTTAAATTTAAAATTACACAATTTTGTTCTGAAAATACGAGAGCAACGAGAGTTCACGTTCCTGAAGGTAAACTCTGCCATGGCGCAAGGACCATCTTCCTGCCCCACCGTCAGCAATCCTTTAGAGAACATGGACGGATCCACAATCTTGTGATTGTTTCGTTCATTCTAAGACGTCTGATCGCAGAGCTTATAGAGCCAAAAGTAGCGTTATCAAACGGGAGAAAATTTAGATCTGGGGAAAAACTCGCGGCCCTCCTAATTTTACTATTTAACACTTTCTTCCTTTCCTAAATTATTGTACGGCGAACCAAACCATTTTAGTTAGCCAGATTCGTAACTGAAATCAGAACAAAGCTTTTATTTTTAACATCAAAAACCTACTGTTTCGAAACTATTTAGAAGGTGTTTTTATATTCGAAAGAAAAAAGCGTGCCAACCTTTATTTTATGAGATCAGATTCATATTAGGCGAAGCGACCCAAAATCCATAAGAGTTGACTAGTCTCGTTTGCCAGACATTTTCTTTCTGTGGGGCTGTTTTACCTGTAAATGCCAGCTATGATAGCCAATGAGCCAATGAGCCAACATTCCTGTCATTAATGTCGATTCCAAATTATTTAGCTATTTTTCTTAAGCATATCAAGACACAGCCAAACGAGTTAAAAGTGAAATTGACGAATAATGACTACGCAGAAGTATAATTAATATCGTATGGCTCGTGGCAGAAGAATTAACCTCAAGCGATTGTCAAGAGAACCGTTTGTCAGCGCAGCACCGCTCACCGCCGTGTTGACCTCATTAGCTGGAGTCGCAGACAAATTGTAGTGGGGGTACATGCTTACAAACATCAGTAATGTTGTAAGTAATTGTGGCTTAAACGATAATGCATTCTTTTAATGTTTTTTTATTATTGTTGTGGTTGCGGTTGCTGCTGTTTTAAGTAGAAGTTCAAGTAAATACGAAAGACAATTAATTGATCACTTGCAATACATCAAAGTAACACTTTGCACTGCTGTGGCTGCTGTTTGCTGTTTGAGGTGCTGCCTGTTTTGCTAGCGTTCGTACAGCTGTAGTAATTCATCAAAATCCACAAGAAGAGGTGTGTTTGTGGTAGAGCGAGCGATCGTTTGTTTAGTTCATCACCTGTGCGAGGTTGGTCAACGAGAAATACAGGTAGCTTGCACAATGCACGCGCCAACTGTGGCATCGATCACGATGGTATTTTTCATGGCTTAAGTACTTTGCTGATAGTTTTTCAGCCACATATGACACTAAAGGGTGTACCAAATGGTTTATTGCACTAAACTCTTGCATAATATGTAATAACGGTGCTAAAATTCCCCTGATTAACATATTCACACATACATACATCACGAAATATGTCCATAACCTATTTAATTAATTAAAAATAATTGGCACATTCACTTTAAATCAACGAATCGAGGAAAAAATACCAAATTTGTAGATGAAACAATAATCAAAATGCGGGAAGCTATATCCTTAAATACCTATTTTTTATGTAAATAATTCTTAAAGTTTTTCCCAAGTCCAATAACACCAAACCGTCAACTGACTTTTCTCGGAAATAGCGCTAACGATTTTTGTATTTTAAGGTTATCTAATTATTCTATTCGAAATTAGTTACAATTTAAATAAAGCATTCTAGTATGGGTTGAAAATGGAAGGTATTTTAAAAGTCCCAAAGGGTTACCACCTATTTTGAATCAAATATTTATTTTATTTTTTTTTTTTTTTAAATAAAGGTACAATATTACTATTCATGGATACCAAAAGAATGCTCTTAAACAATGCTTCGCCTATATACTAAGTGTTATCTTTTAGGATATTAATTTAAGGTGGCAACTTATTTTTGATTTTACAAAATTTAACGAAAGCATCGCAATATGGATATCGAAAGAAATGTATTTTTGATAACTTTAATTAGAAAATATTTTCGATGAGGTTTGCCGCGTTTTTTGTAAAACAAATTTGTATTTTATTAATTTTAATAAGTTACAAAGTACATATACGCTCAAGATATGTACAGTTCATCCAGCGTATTTCTAAATAGGGTTGCCAAATAATTTTCAAGTAAGAAATTTCCTTACATTAAAAATATCAAAAGCCAAATTTTAAAATTTATTTTCAAAATATTATTTTTAAAGCCAGTATTCAATACAAAAATCTTGAATCTTTAAAAGGCAATGTGAAAATTCGCATAGATTGGAAAACTGCCACGCTCAGTACAATAGTGAGCGCAAATGGTAACTTATTAGTCTGTTCCAATAGCAGTCCGGTTTACAGGATTTAGTCAGAACTTCCTATTGACATAAAACCTGTAAGTGGGAACACATTTGAGAGAGTAACTGAGCAACTGTTCCTAGTCAGAAGTTACAGGATTTAGTCCGGAGTATTTTTTCCTGTAAGTTCATGAAAAGTGTCAAACGATCAGCTGATTTACATGTGCAAACAAAA
>NW_023458556.1:17248494-17266600 GCF_013731165.1 Rhagoletis pomonella
TCAAGTAATTTCTCATTGAAATCAATTTTTACCATTCAGAACATCCACGCAAACTATCAACGTATCTCTTCGCATAATTTCACGCACATGCGCTGCATTGAAGTATTTATTTACTCCACAACTCATGTCATTCTGCATCAAAAAGCTCATTTGGGGAATATTTATATTTTCTCAATTGATTTTTTGTGCTGCTAAATTGAACAACAGACATTTAGTAACCGCCGGGCATGCAACAACAACAAGAACAACAACAACAACAAAAACACAACTACTCGCTGGATCAAGATGAAATAAGTATAAACTTCATGCACAGTAAGGTTGAAAGTGCTTTGACGCTCACAGTCTATCGGCAGGATCAAGCAATCCCCCAGCGATATGTGCACCCAAGCGAAAATGGTGAAGATTGTGCACTTCGGCATGGCTAACTTCGAAAAACTGACGGCAGCGGCCAAGTCTTTCCGTTGCCAGGCCATACGGCCCGGGACGTGTCCGAAACGTTCGTGGCCGCTTTGTAGACGCCGGGCGAATGCGCCAGTAAATTGAATTCAGGACAAGCGAAATATCACTTCGATTAATTCAAACAAAGTCCATTTAAAGGGATCAACGTCAGTTGGCAGCCGTCGGCGCATGCGCAAATAAAGTTGGCACGACTGTTGCCGATAACGGGCCCGGTGTGGAGTTTAATCGCGTGCAAGAAGTGCGAGGAGGGCGCGCGGTGGCAAGGTGTTGGTGTCGTTTTCGTTCTGGCTGTGGTTAAAGTCGGTGTTATTTTTTTTTTATTGTTGCAATTGCTAATGCGGCATTGAGCAGATCTTAAAGCCTGGCGCGATCCTGCGCGATCAGCTACCAGCGTGCACACTTTCAGCGCCTTTCAGAATGAAGTCAATTGGAAAAATCGGCGCACGAAAAACTACAAAAGATACTTTTGCTGCAGAAAAAAAGGGCAACAAAATTCAGCAAATACACACAACAATTTGCGGCGAGGAGCAAGTGGAGATTAAGCGGAAGAGCGTTCCTACGTTAGTGGACATTGCAATTCGATCGTCTAAAGCAAATTTGTTCGTTCATCTGTATGTATTTGGCGTTGAAAATGCCATCGTCTCGGACGGACGGAATTGATAAGTGAGCGCAGCGGCTAAGTTAATGGAAGGCGGCTTCTTTCTTCTTTGTCGTTGCGCATGCGCAAATAGCCGGAAAGGCGAAAATGGCTCAAAAACAAACAAACGAAGCAACCGCGATAGTCACTTTTTACAAGTTGAAGATTTAAGACGCTTGTTCGTGCGCTGAATTTTGCGTGGGGCTATGGGCGAGTGAGTATTCACTAATGTACACCAAAATGAATGTTGGTTGGTTGGTTGGTTGTGCGGCATTTGCTTGCGATTATGGCTAAATTTGCATGTACTGGCACTTAATGTTGTCTGCCTTCGTTTCGGTATTCTGTTGGCTTTTGGTGGGACTTATGGGAATATTGAGCGAATATATGTACATATATGTATGTATATATGTATGTACATCTAGTTAGCTTAAGGATTTATTGGTTTTGTGTTGTACGAAGTGGCCGCCGCTAGAGCTGTGCACTGTGTGTAACTTATGAATTTGGCTTAGCTTCGAGATTGAGTGGCTTGAATTTAAGGATTTATTTTAAAGTTCCACGCATTACTCTTCCACATGGGAAAAGCGCGTAAGTGGTGACGATATACATACATTTGCATAATTTTTTAACAGGTTAGAATATCAAGCGAAAGTGCCTCGGTGTTACGCCTTTTTTCTCTTTCGAATATTTATTTAATTGTTTTTAAAGTAAGTCTTTTATATACCAAGCGAAGTGGTAATTTGAGCCGTGGGAATATAAAAAAGTCCAACAAGGCACTGTCAGGTACAGTGATTCTATAAGATGATTATTAATTTCCGACTAGTCCCAACTAATAGATAGATAGATATGTGTTATTAGTAGATCTATTCCGCCCGCTGATCTTCAGATACAATTTTATACTCACTTAAGCTCAGAACCCTTTGCGATGCCGCTTATGGGGTCATCAACTTCCAATCCCACCTGAAACCATTTTGCACTTCACAGGAAGAATTGTTTACATAAAATGGAGAGTCTTCGTCTGTGTAGAGTAGGGCACTGGTACATCAGTCGAAGAATCGCTTCCTCCCGTTTTGTATCTTGACAAATTCTACAGAATTCATTTATTCGTAGTTGTTGTTGTTTTACCATCACGCTGGAGTGACAGTCCTTGGCGAGATGTTAATCTGGGTCGTTGCGGTTACGTAGACCAACAAACTGATATTATGCTCATTTAGGCTCAGTCAGTGCCGGCCACAATTGCCTGGCAATTTTGCAGGTGATCTCGTCATGCCGACTCTCGTTCGCTACTTTAGTAAGCTCCTCGGAAACAAGTAGCTTGTAAGTTTGTAATGGTATTCCTACTATATCATAGTTTACATCCTTAATTGATAATTTGGTGCCAACTGGTGCCAATTCATCGCATTGTCCCGGTGACCACATCACATTTGAACGAAATGATCTCGTTAAAAGATGCGCGGCATTTCATAGTTATCATTGAGTTTGTCGACTGCTTCGTGAATGATTTATATAATTGCCGCCTGGCTCTAAGTTAAGATATAAATATCAACTTGGGCTAACCTATCACACTTCACCTGTTTTGTGGGCCTGTCGATTGCAATCAATTTCGCCTGAAAGACGCTACAGTGGTCCGGAAGACGAAAGCTAAGGTAGATTTCCAGATCTTCGAAGTATACACCTTCCCCAACACTAGCCTCGAGCTCTCAGCCTCTATGTATACATGTATAGACTCGCCACTCCTTCGTTTCCACTTTTCGCTTGAAGGTAGGAGTATCGTAAACGCTATACTGGTAGCAGGGATCGGAAGTGTATAGTCCGCCAATCCGGTAAGCCCCGAAAACTTCGTTTGTACCCCACCATGACCGTAAATAGTATTTGACCACTTATTTATAATGTTCATTCGAATTGCTGCACCATTTGTGACCTGTTTGGTATGTATGGCTGCCGGCAGAAAATTCAGCAGGGCATATAGTGCCTTAGACACTTAGTTCTGATCGCACCTCTTATGAATGTTTCCTTGGACTTTATTCATATCTTTAAAGCTTACCTCTTTCCCAAGAGTATTTCCCCATACCCCAGATATAATGATGTGATAGAGAATTGGCCCTACTACCAATGTGTATATTCTGTGTATTATTTTGGGTTCCATCCCCCATCTTTTTCCTATTGACCTGCAGCAGGAATTTAGTGCTACCACAGCTTTGCAATTTTAGGCCCTCAATTTAGTTTCCTGTCCAGTAGGAGTCCTATATATATGGAGTCTTCCTTTACTCCCAGTCCTCGCCTTCTGCAGCATAGGGATAGTTTCTTGAGAGATGTTTGAATTAGGCCGATCAATGTTAGCAGATGTTTACCCGAGATATGTAGCTGTTACAATATCGGCTATGTGGCTATGTTCCGAATAGATGAGATTACTTCCTCCTAGGGCATATCCCTGACCTAAAAGGTCAGACGAGCTTTTGGAGGTAGGAGTAAATGTGCTCATACTGCGACCACTTTGACCGAAAGCTTTTCTCACATCTCATCGGGATAAAGTCGGATTCTATTACATGGTTGGTTTGTCCGTTACAAGTCTTCCAAGTAGCCACCTCATATACAATGAGCGCATTTTGCCGTCATTTTCAATTTTATCTATGAAAATGCTAGATTTCAGGTCCTAATAGCTCCGCAAGTTCTGGTAATACATATGTGTCTCTCGATTGTTTTATATCAGATACTCACAAGGCCAGCGCATTCACACAGAGATTGCTGTTTTCCTTCTTCACGATGCTGGGATGTCAGTGGTCAATTTCACACAGCTAAAATTCAGAACGAAGTTGTGCCTACGTTACGCGCGTTTCCTTGAGTAGATTTAGCTTTTTTTTTGAAGCTAATGGCGATGCCATTCTTATCAATGTATCCAAAAAGTAGGTTTTGATGGATCACCCATGACTGGCGTTCAGTGCTTTGCCAATGTCGGTATCTTAACTCACTGATATGTCTCCCGAACGTGCTGAGTAGGTGGCTCAGCTACTAACAAGAGTCTGCTGGGTGTTAAGTGCAATGGGGTCTAATGAAAAGGATTAAAACTTTGATGGGAAATTCCAGAGGAAAGTGGTCACAGAAAAATGGTTGTGACCTTAGCCTAAACCGAAAAGCGATAGTATAGCCACATACCGGAAAAGAAGAAGATACTCCGATACTTGGCAACCAGACCACTGTAGCAAAAGGAATTTCTCAAAAGTGACTTTCTTCTAAGCCCAATTTACCATTGTAAGACAATTTTTGAGCCTTCGCCGTTCGTGATATCTATGCAAGTACGTGTGTAGATCCTCTTTTCATTGGATTTTCTCTCAATTATAGTTTCTTTATAAAAAGGAAAAGGGACCTTTTGTTCGTCTAACAAAACTTACTTAAACTTACAACTTAAAATGCCTTCTCATTATAACTTCCGTGCTCTTACGCTCTTGGGGAAATGAGCTTATCCTAGTCAGGCTCTATTTTAACGTGCCCTTTGCAACCACCGACAAAAATCATAGTGTGCAACAGACCAATGCTGCACGTAAAGCTACAAACCACAAATTACAATGACATTTCCATTTTGCATACTTAATCTTGCTCAATCCTGTCGTTGTCGTTGTGCGGAGACCAATGTCAATAAAGGTTTCTCACGAACCCCACTTACGTGTTAATCAGCTAGTTGCACGCAGCCAACAGCAGCAACATAATGTACTGCACAGTAACCAGCAGTACATCCACCTCCCCCCGCCCACCTTATTTGCTCAGCTGCCACCTTTTGCACCGCTCGCATGATTGAAATTGTTGCTACAGGTAATGAAGTAAATGGTAGTTGCTCGTATTTTTCTCCGGTACATGTACGTTAATTGCCACCGGACAAAAACGGTCAGCAGCCAAGCAACCGACAACCAACAGCATCGGGCGACAGACAGCCTTTGGCTATTAGCCATCACCATGCCAGTTTGCACATAGCGTCTGTAGCTACTGCTGCATATAACAACAACAGCAATACACACAGACAATACCAATACACAATGGTGGACATTAGGAATTTCTGGCTGCTGGCTAAGTGGTCATTCGAACATTCGGAATTTAGCTGCTTGTAAGTTTGTGTCGAAAATTGTTAATAAATTACGTCTAAACTGTAGCTAACACGCAACTTTGTACGGGTAGAAGTGGACTACTGGTCAGATTGGCCGCTAACTATGTATGTATGTATGTATGCTTGTGACAGTGGATGCAACGCTCGCTGAGCGCACTTTTCGGTAGTAGCTGTTCGAAGTTCGGGTCTTACATCAGAGGCAGACAATTCAAAGTATGTTTTTTTATATTTCTTAGGGAGGTTTTTAATTGGTGTAATTAATTAACAGCGACTGATCGATGAATTCTGATGCGCACTAGAGAAGTGCAGTAGATTTGCAATATCCGTTGTGGTTGATTTTCGCGTTTTTGTTATAGTTGCATGTTGTTTTTTGTTTTTATTAAGGAGGTTGATTTGGCAAAATTCTAAGGTGGAAGTGTCATAAAAGGATGGTCCGAGTAATTGGATGATGTGTTAAAGTGGGTTTTTTTAAAGTAAGAATCACACTGTGCAACAAAATTGGAGGAATAAAAAAGAGAGGTAGAGCTTTAGAATATTGGACTACCTGCCTTTCTATTAGTAATGTGCTGAGTCAATACTTTTAAGTATTGATCGATATTCGGTATCGATTTAAAAAGTATCCAATACTCTCGATACTCGTTACCGAGACTTTTAGGTTTCGGATAAAAACGCACATTGGCCAAAAATATGGAAAAACGGTTCAGGGCAAACTCGCCTATCAAACCCCGAATGTTGGAGCCAATAGAGCTTTTAATACTGATTCAAATGAATGATGTATATCGTCGATGCTTTTGCAAAACCGCCCATCGACCAATCGGCCAAAAACGCCTATCTTGCGGCACTCAAATTTTACAGGAGCGCGAAGAAACGGTTTACTCTTTGAAGGCATTGCCTTGATAGGCGGTATCTTCTCTAGCTATTATTTTACAAATCTGTTGTTTTAATAACGATTTTACGATTCTGATGCATAAATCTCGATGTCTGCAGTTCAGGGTTACAATAGCGATGTAGGCGGTTTTGCAACTGGTCGATGGGTGGTTTTGCAAAAATATCGACGATATATGTCGGTTCGAGGCCATAATGCAGAGAAGCTCTTACTTGTTTGAAACATTTTTGTTCCAGCTGAATCGGACGATATCATTTTGGTAGGCCTGGGGGCAGATTTCACGAATGGGGGCATTTTACAAAATTTCAGTGAATTTCTAGTACGGTCACTACTTCTGGCCGCAGCTTATAGGGGGACGTCCCACTGTGAGTCGTGGCCAGAGCGAGCGCTTTCCCATGCAGGTGTGGAGATTATTACACCCACTCTTGGTGGCTGCCCTGATTCAGATCCATTTCTAGCACATTCGTTCGCTTCCTAATTTCCAGGAACACCACTATGTCCCGCGACCCAGTAAAGATTGATTATGTGCTGCCGTAGAGCTTGTAGGAATCTTCGGTATTCCTTGATGCATATTGAGTTAATCGTTGCCGACCCTAAGGTTTTGAGAGCAGCTTGGCTGTCAACAACGAAGGTGAGTTTAGATGGAGCTAGGTCGCTCTTTTGTTGCTCACCAGCTTTGCCGGCATGTCGATTGCATATAGCTCAGAAAATACTGCAGTTATCTGGAAGTCTTCAGGGCTTTCTCAAAAATTATTGCTGAAGGTTGACGCCAGATCCTGTTTCGATTTCCATTTCGGACCCGGCCGTAAAAATGGGTATTTCGTCAGCGTTGAGAACAAGATTAAACTCCCAGTCCCTTCTTTCGGGAAAATGGATGTCGAAGTTAGTTTCAGTGACCTGATAATCGCCCAACCAAAAATGTACTCAACCCTACTCTGTTGTTGTTGTTGTAACAACATACAAATTCCCAAAATTGCTAGTATTCTGTGTAAATCCACCTTCACTATTTACCTACTGGAAAGAAATCACTGGGAATGGCATAGAGGTCACGTAAAATAACAAACGACCGCTCGTCCTGTGCGGAGAGATAAAACTCTTCCAATAAAAACTAAGTAAAATCATACTGAATGCTAAGTGTATGGGTGTTTTTTTGATGTTGACAGAGTTTGAATGGCCTGCAGGCTATTGAAATTGAAAATTTAAATTAATATTCCCGACTCACGTCCAATTAACTTCATCTCAAAGCATCCATCAACAAATCTCAGTCACGCAAATGCAATTCAGATCTGTATTTATTTATATTTACAATACTGACATTCGGCGTAATAACAACTTGACAGCAATGGACCGAATTCCGTAAGATACACGAAATTTGTTTACTTAAAACGAGATGCTGCTACCAGTTCACAATCTTACAACAACAAATATAAAATACATGGTTGGCAACATGCAACATATACCCGTAGCACGCAATAGCGCCAAGAAGGCAACAACGCACGCGCACGCAAAAGAGGCTTCAGTTTTTTTGGGTAGGTATACAAAATCCACTAACTAATTTTAAATGCTGAATTTGTTTGTGGATACATGCAATATATCCTTAGTGCGGCGTAGTTTGGTGTTAGTGATAAGCATTTAAAAAATTTCGACAGCATCAAATTTCACTTTGCTCTACACTACGAGTACTAAGTATCTTCGTTTTTGATTTGGCGACTTGGCTTGGTGTGCCTGCTTGCGAATGCGGATGTGCGCGCGTCTATAATTAGGCTCAAACTGTGTGGCTGCAACATGTCAAGTTTGCTGATGCACTGTTGCTGCATGTCAAAAGCTTTAACGATGTACCTGACAGCTGAGTGTAGCTACGGTCCGCGACGCAGCCGTGTCAACGGTGGCGGCCAGACTGTCAGTCGGACGAAAAGAGTAGACGCCAGCCTCCAACTGTCTCGCTCCCTATTTTGATTACCTGCTGTTTGCAAGCGAGATGATAGTCGAATTGTTGCATGTACCTACACACATACATACGTATGTTTAATGCGTGCCTTAAGCTTTTTTGAATTACATATACATAAATGTTGCTGGTGTTGTTGCAGCCGTTTATGGCACATTTGCTTCAGCGTTTATTGAAATTTTCATTCATCAACGATTTTTATACCAATACATACTCGTTCATATGTATGTAAATATATAAACGTATTAGTGTGCAACACTCTCCATACGAAAAAAAATTGGTAGTATTTTTCCATGTGAACTATAAAATTTTATGTATTTTAAGACTTCCGCAAAAATATGTTGGAAAGATATTAAGAATCGCGCTTTTATAAATAAAATTAGTTTACAAAATTTTTTTATAGAAAATCACTTCAGATGTTTACAAAAATGTACCAATGGAGAAATGTATTTTCAAATCGGTTAAGGCCACGTAAATCTTAAAATTTTTTTCAAAATATTTTGTCTGAAAATATAATAAATTGTATAATGCCGTGGCACTTTCATTGGTGATGCATCCTAATGTAAGTATGTATAAGAATGTAATACTATTATACTTTGAATATTTTTTTTCATAAATCGCGTCACCACACTTTGGACACATTCGCTCGCACTATAGTTGTTGCCGTTGCTTTGTGCGAGAGCGCTATAGGGGGTCTTGAAGTTGCTGTGTACATGAGAGTTGTACCTGCAGTGGCGTTGAACAATGCATGGTGAGGAGGAATTCTTTCAACAGTAATTCATTCATTGGCAGCCTAAAGTAATTAGTAATTTTCATTTCCAGAATCTTCAGAAATCTTTTTTGAGCAAAAAGTAGTTTTTTTCAGAAGATAAAAATCGTAATAAAAAAAATTTTGAATACTAGTTGTAAAAACAATTTTGCAGGAAATTCAGGGATTATCACTCAAGAAATGTATTCCAAAAAAATCAAATTTTCAAAGAACCCATTTAACGAAAATTGAGACGTCGAAGTGGAATAAAATGTGCTTTCAACATAAAGCATGGAACGCTTATGCTTGAAACACAATACCGGCGAACGGCAAACTTCGTCGAATTAGGCGATGCTTTCGTTCACCGTTCGTCCAGCTATTTCGCCTACTTAAACGAATCCACAACTGTACTTTTCAAAGAACAAAAACAATTCGTGTTTATGTAGGTTTAATCAAAAACTTTGAAAGCAAAAAAGAAATACGGCCACCTTTGGCGCGTACAGCTGTTATCCCCAGCAGAGCGATAGAAATAAATCTATCGCCACGAAACGCCACCGTGCGAACTTCGCATTTCGCTTTGGCTGTGTTTGTATTCATATATAATTCGCCGTTAGTCGGCTTTGTGTTTCAGCTATAACTCTAAGCTAATGCTGATTGCCACATTAGCCTCAAGTGGCCTAATGAAAGCAGACTGTGCAAAACCCTACACCCATGGTACCAACGCTAAATATTAATTCACGAGCAAAGGAAGCTCGTTTGTTTATAGTCTGTCGAGATAGGATTTAAACGCTATTTCGCTTACCAACTTCCGTCTGGGGGTTTTCACATTCAGGCAGGTTCAACCCCTCTCAATTTGAATTCAAAGTGACTTTGGTTGAAATTCACTCGGAAGTGAATTGCAATACCTGCCTGATGGTATCCGACAAATTCCGTACAGTAGGTGCCCCCGCTAATTTCCTGCTTAAGTTCACTCGCTCCCAGTGAAAAGCTTCGCATTTTCCAGCTTATCCGGTTAGAAAGGAAAAAGAAAAATAATCGACTTCTCATCTTTGGTTTTCCAGTTTTTGTCTTCTCACTGGCGAGCTCCAGTTTTGCCTCCATAAACCTAAACATTTCTAGCTCTGCCTATAGCGTCATTACAGACTGTTTGGAGAACTCCTAATCTTTTATCGCTAGTCAGCCTGTGGACGTCATCATATATTATGTTCCATAAAATGAGGCCTAGGGCCGGTTCCTACCTATTAAGCACACTAAATCAGAACCCCTACAAGCTTTAAATCGGAGATGTTTGGGATTCTCGTGGTGGCATTTATTCGAATTGGGATAGGGGGTATTCCCATCAGAGCACTGAGTGAATCAGTAGGGCAGTTCCTTGTTGCCTCTGTTGAGCCAGTGCACACCACTGCATTTTTGAGACGTCACATTTTCAGTTAATTTATGTTCAGCCTCAATTATTTGTCTTCTTATTCAAATTCCTTAAGATTGCTGCGCCGTTTTCAAGTTGCTTGGCAACTGTTTCTAAGGTAAATTGCGTACAAGCGCCACACTGTCGCGTGCCACATGCCACAAACAACACTCATTGATATCGTGCAACATTTTATGATTGACATAAAATCAGGTTCATAATTAATAACTTGTCGGTATTTTCGTGGTAATCGAGCAGTTGTCATGTCAAAAAAGGTTTGTAAGCAAATATTTTTCCTACTTACACACTTTATAATGGTGGCCTGACTAAACACTGATTGTTAAGGCATTAAACTGATCCGGGAATAGCTATGTATGAGCATCACGACTGAACATACATAAAACAACTCAATCAGTAACTAGTAGTTGACATGATTCCCCGTTCACATGTGTACGTGTATTGTTGCAGTTTATCGCTGTGCGCCCATAAACCAATTAATTGCTGACAGTGATGGTAAAATAACTTCACTGATTTTACGATCGTGACATTGTCAACATTTCACAAAAGAAAAGTGTTTATTTTGATCGTCAACATTTTAAACGAGCGATAATGAGCGCGCGCAACGACATCCAATCTCTGGCTTAGCTGCGTCTATTAACTCCAACTCCTTAAACAACAGCGAACTATTCGCGTGCACTCTACCTGAAAATCGCTGAGCTCGCTGCTGCTTGTAGTGCCTTTAGGTTCATTTAGCCATGTCTCAATTTGATGCCCAGCTCATATTCAGGCTGCTAATTAATCCGGTTCATGTTGAACTCTCCTGCACCCGTTCGCCATAATCTTCTTTTTTTTCGCTAGCCAGATATTTACCTATATACATATGTATGTACATGGATATGTATGTATTCTGTGCATCACTTGCGCTGCTGAACGACAGATAATCATGGAGCAGTAGGCAGCTGACAAATACATGTTCACGTCACTTAAAATCACCATCAATTGCAGTTGGAACACGCACATGCACTTGCGAAGATGAAGATGAAGATAGTTAAGCGAAGCGAGCATACATACATACACTTATGCATATGGTATCTATGGCAGGCCATTACTTTGACCATTTCCTTGCCATTTTGTGTGACTATTTGGTTACGCACGCTCAGATGCTTAGTTGCTTAAACTGGCTTAACTATTTCAATAAAAATCCTACAGTTACTCCGTGACAAGCTGTTTCAGTCACTGCAATCAGAGACCGTCATAAAATGAAGGAGTTGATTGTGTCACCAACTGGATTTCTTCAGTGGGAATAGCAGAGCAGGGATGTCGATTTGAGAGCAAACTCCGATGTTTATGTAAAAACGATGCATCGTATAGTCGCATCGATGCCCCTCGATGCACCGTAACAAATACATCGATACATAGAGTAGTTCCTTATCAGCAATGTGCCTTTACAAAAATCCAAGTTCCAAGGCACATCGAACAGATAGTAGCGCGGAGCAAAAACATCAAACTTTTCGATGGTTTTTGCCAAATGCTTACAATAAGAGGACTTATAATATACGTACATTAGGGTGCTTTTTTTGCGACTATTGTTTTTTTTTTACTCCTACCTCGAAATATTGTGGAAAACACCAAAAAAAACTCCCTGAAAAATTTAGCCCTCAATATTAACATTAAGTACTCGCCCAAAGCGTGCACAGATTTCCCAAATAAAATACACGTAAACTTTGATTCTTTTCCAAACCCTACAGCTCAGCGGAATTTTATGGTATAATTATAGTCAATGGCGGATTTTCTTCAGAATTGAATGCTCTACAAAAGTGTCCATTGCGGCGTAACTCTAACTCCCACCAGCGAGTTAGTACGGGTCACCAAACCCAATATTTTGATTAAATTCCCGCTTTGTGTCCCTATCTCGTAAATAAAAAGAGCTGCAGAAAAACCAAATCACTAACATCGATAGTGTGGAATTTTCATTGATTATTGAGCTAAATTGTAGAAATTTTTGATCAACTTCAAAGCCCTATATCTCAAGAAGTATCGATGAAAATGAAAACAACTAGAGATACATAAGAATAAGGGTAACTGACGGGGTAAGAAAATATATTGAAATTTTCGATACGAATTGAAATAAAAAATTTAGTTATCGAAAATTATCAAGAAATTTATCGAATCCTCGAAGTTTTTCCGAATAGTCTTAATTTGATGCTCCAGCTTAAGCTTGATTGTTAAATAGTCTGTACGAAATTATTGGCTCATGAACTGATTGATAAATAAACAAATACACAACTATATTCTGCTGCACATATGTGTTTCTCTTAAATACCTAGGAACAGTGCTACATACTGCCATTGCCTGCGGAGGGGTGGCAATATTTACATAGTTTTAATAAATACGCTCATAAATTTTTTTTGCATTATTCGAATTGATAACTTACAAAAAGCACTAAAAACTTGAATCCAAATAAGATCAAAAGCACGAGTCAATTTAAATATTCATTTCAACAAATTATGGCCCTTTAAATATTCCAAGCTTTCGATACCAGCCTACATTCGCACCTCCATTTCAACGATTACTTTGCTAAATTATAGCACGCAAATGCACTGGCTGCCTGCCTGCCTGCTTGCATGCTTAACTCGTTATAAGAACCGTTTTCGCCTTACATTAAATTGATAAGAGTGTGGCGCACGCATGCGTTTCGGCATGCACTTGTTGTTGTTGCTACGCATTTACGTTCAGCTGCATTATTTCGCGTTGTATGTCGCGCTGGGCCATTAAATGTAAAGTGTAAATGTGCCATAGAATTGGTGATTTTGCGCTGCAAATGCAAAACTGTAACGCATTTCAGTAGCGATAAACACGCAATGAACATGAATTGGCTATTATTCGCCAGTCGAAGGGGTTAAGCAAAGGCGGCAAAATGAATAAAGAGCATTTAAGTAATATAAGTTGCGCAAAAATTAGCAATTTTCGCTGGCACTATCATGCAAGCGGCATGCAAATTAGCTGCTTCTTGAATATTTGTATGATTGCATGCAAAAAAAAGCTCAAAAAATTGCTCATTTTCATTTCACAGCTAAATAAGTTCGCTACTTAAGTCTTTTGTTTGTTTGGCTTTTCATGCTTCCCTACTCTGTGCTAAAGGCTTAATGTTCAGTTAAATTTTTACCGACAAGTTGAGCGCTCAAAATATGTCTATCTATATACCTATGTGTGTGTGTGTAACCACCTCTCATCCACTCATACGGGCTGACTTAAACACTTTTGCCACTTTGACCACTTGCGTCCATTTACCCGCTGGCTGAGCCACTCGTAAGCTGACATAATTCAAGATAAGTACCATCTCACACATGCTTAGACCTTTCACAAATTATCTCCTTCATTTATTTTATTCGTCGTCGTTGACACAACGCAGTTGCGCCACACTGTCGCAAAAATTGTTGCTACGCATGCAATGCCCATTTCTTTCAGCATTGTCTTCCCTCCCTCTGGCTCTGACCACCGCCACTCCGCTGCACGATGTTGTTGCAGTAATTTAGAAGGTTTCAAAGTGTCTGCTAATGGCTTGAAGTCTTCGCCGTTGTTGATAAGAAAAATTTGCGGCCAGCCGTAAGTAGTTGGCCTAACTTTAGACGGGTTGTTCTTAAATTTTATTTTTTATTTTAATTACTTTTATTGCTATGCATTCTTTTATGCGCTTTTCTGCATTTTTTTACATCTTTGCATATGAAAAAAAAATTTATTACGTTTTGATTTGCATTTGTAAATTTCACAGTGTCTGAAAATACCATAAAATTGCAATTTTATGCGCAGGCAGCTGTAAAACTCGATACTAAAGTGAAAATTTGAATTGATTATTGCTTTGGCATGATAACGAAAAATTATGTTAATTTAGGTGTTGCATTATTTTGGTAATTAATTTTATTAGCGGTGCAGGGAGTTAATATTGTGCGAATTTATTATGAAATTCTAAAGAGTTATTTTACTTATGCCATTGATTGGTTTTAGATTTGTTTAGGTTTTAGGGCTGTATTCGGGATTTCTGAATTAAAAATAAGTTATTTTTGTTTATATAAGTTAAAAGATTACAATTTATATTTTAAGTAGAATAAATGAGCTTTAGGATATTTAGGATGAAATAACATGAAGGTCGATTTACTCCCACGTAGAATAAAGCTCGCTCCGATATCTTCTGGGAGAGTCGACGGTGCAAAATAAGGAAGATGGCAATGCGGATATTGCCTTTATAGGCCACACTGGAAGGCGACTTCAGTGTGTCTTTAATTCGCTGCATGCTCAGAGATACATCCTGCAAGTGGACGCAAGTCACTTGAACAAGATGAATTCATATTTGCAATAACAAAATATTTAGATGCTTCGAAATTTACTACAGATACAAACACCTATTGAGTGGTTGATAAGCACTTGTAGAGAATACGCTAATATCCTGCAATGGGTAATAAATTACATAAATGTGTGTGTGTTTTTTTTTTGGGTCCCAAACACCCCTCTCAGAGTCCATTTCATGCTGTCTCACCAAGCTTTTGATATAACCACTTTGCCCAAAGTATAAATAATTCGGTGTTTATTGAGTCTATGATTACAAAAAATTTTTACAGACTAGAATAAAACTAGCAATTGAAAAAGGTAGAACTGCTTTAGGAATACACGGATTCAATTAAACGGCAGGACGATCCGAAATATGCTGCTAGGGACAGTGAAACCGATATACATACTAAAATAATTCCGGAAAATTAATGAAGCCCGAATCATATTGTAAATAAACATAAGGAAATGGACACATTTTCTACACTCAATAGAATTTCAACCTATTAGCTTACAACGAGCTGCACAGGTCGGATGAGGGTCAGAAAAGTAAAGCGGCTAAAGCAAAGGTCATACGTAAGCATTTTTTAATATTGAGGAATAACAAACTTGTTTGACACCATTTCAGATCATCACCAACGCTTCTTAATCTATGAATCAAAATGGTATGTGAAGCTTTGGAAAAATCGGTATAAAAGCAATCCACTTGGTACCCATTTCTGAACGCAGACACAAAAAAATTCCGAAAAAACTGCGATAAGAAACCGGGCCCTAAAACTTTAGACAGACCGTCGATATGTTTGAGCCCGGATAGTCTCTCGAATTGAGTTGAAGGCAATAAAAGAAGCTGCTCTTTGGCTGTTGAAATTCAGATTAATCTATCAGAATCTATTCTGACAGCCAACAACTCTGCAGACTGAGTGCGATTAGAGTTCCCGGGTAGAAGGATATCGCTGGAGACTAGGCAGTTGACTGCTTTGCAAGTAGTACTCAGAGACGGAATACTTTTGTTTACTGGTAAACACTGATTTACATAGACCAATATTTTTATTGACGAGCTATAAATTCTTACTCAATATTTGCAATTCGAAGAGACGTGACAACAGAGTTGATATTTCATTTGACTGCCATGGCTTGTCGTACCGGCAGGAATGCGCGAGCTATTTTAGTCGGTACTTTGCATTACATCCTTCAGTGGATAAAGCTTAGCAACGAGTGATCATGAAAGCAAACTGCTAAAACATGCACCCCTTAACTTATCGGCGGTGCAGTACAGGCAGCCATCGATAACGCGAAGCTATTGGCTCTAACGAAATATGCATGCTGATGGTGAAAACTTTGAGCCCGGGAGTAGCAGAGTGGTCTCGCTGCCCGCCGGACCCCTGCCAAAAGCCCGGCCCGTGCCCATCTCTAATAGGAGCCCAATCTCCACCCCTTGCAGACACAGAGCTTCGCCTGCCACTTTGGACCACATGAATCAATTTCGATAATACACTTTTTTATCGCAAATATCCTATCTCAAGGGTGGTCCCATACTAATTTGGTTTAGTTCCGATCCTGCGATCATGAAAAAGGTAACGATACTACTATGTTTTTATATAAGCACTGAAGTTGGCTGTATTTTTTGCTTAAAAATTACTTATTTTATTTGTGGTTTGAATATTTCAACAGCATCGAGTATTCTATTCCGCATAAACTCTAAAGAGATATTTTCCACAGTCCCTACACATTCTTGTCTTCTTTCTTCGTTCTTGTTTTCGAAACAATAAAGCTGCAGTAATTAAATGCAGCACCACGACATCGTCAGTTTGGCGCATGCGCTGTAGGGAGCAACATTGCGTCATTTATGTGCGTTCTCATTGCATTGAGTCTGGGCTCTAGCTGTGTGGGAATAAATTAAGCTTCACAAGTATGAATAACTAAAAGACAAATGAAATGTAAAACAAAAACGAAAGCAAACATCAACCGCGAATGGTTGAAATTTAACCTGAGGGGAAAAAATGTTAATTTTACTTGTTAAACTCATTAAAAGCAAAAGAACAAAACAAAACAAAAGAAATTGTAGCAAATGAAGTGAAAAATCTATGTAGCCTATGCCCAAGCGCATCCAAATTCCATAAGTCTTCACAAAGTAGCTGCTCTACGAGCCAGTTACAACTCTTATTAAAAAATCGCTCTTTAACAATTATTTTTTAACCTTTATTCAATTACTCTATTGAATTCAATCAAATCAATTTTTATTTGTAATTTTTATGCAAAATTAACGAAAATAACAATTATTTTTCATTTCTATTTCATAAATCCAAAATAACAATTATTTTTAATTTCTATCTAAATAATATGTAAATAACAATTATTTTTGATTTTTATCTAAATAATCTGCAAACAACAGTTATTTTTGATTTTCAAATTATATATCTTAGATAAGAGTTATTGAAGACTTTTATTTATAAAACTCATCAATATAAATCAGTCACTGACTTTTATTTTTAAAATCATACTTATAAAAGTCATTTGTATAAGACTTAGTAAACTTTGGTTCTACAACACCTTCTTAACTGTGAAAAAGAATAATGACTTTCACACGTATGACTTAAAAAATAAAAGTCGGTAACTGATTTTTATTAATGACTTTTATTAATAAAAGTCTTCGATAACTGTTATTTAAGATATATAATATAAAAATCAAAAATAACTGTTATTTACATATTATTTAGATAAAATTTAAAAAATAATTGTTATCTTGGATTTATAAAATAAAAATCAAAAATAATTGCAAGATATTTTTATTAATTTTGCATAAAAATTACAAATAAAAATTTATTTTCAAATTTGATTCGCGGTTAAAAAAGAAATCGAATAGTATGTATTACTTAGTTGTAGCACATTTCCTTCATAGTGAATTTTTCAATGACCGTTTTCATCAATAACTGTGATGTTCGGTCCCTGCTATGAGCATAGAAATTGGCTTGGGATATGAACTACATAATTTTATTTTTTGTACCTTTGGCTAAAATAGTTTAATGTACTTAATTAAAATGTTTTTTTTTTTTTTTGTACCGCCCCCATCTCTGCAAGATAATAAAAACGTTCTTTAAATTCGAAGCATAGGCGGGAGTTTAAGCTAAAATTCTAAGAATTCGACTTCGTTTGTATGAATGTAGCCCTGTGATTGCGTGTTGCCTCCACTTGTGAAGGGTATAAGTACCGGCCCAACCAAAAACCACATGTCGCTCAACGCATGCGGCGACAAAACCAATGCTGGCGTTGTTAAAAACCTTTGCAGCTGACGTGAGTCACCACTACAAGCAGCTAATCAGTAATGGTGTGTGTGCGTGTGTGTTTAACAGCCAAAAGCACGCAAGTTTAGCACATTGGTACTCCACTGTCCCAACACCCTATCATCTTGGCAATACTGAAGTTGTCGCAAAAAAATTGTCAAGCCATAGGAAAACCTGTTCGGTTGCGCTGCGCTTTTGTCTTCTGTAATTTATTTGTTTGGTTAATTGGATTCAACAGCGTCAAGGTAAATAAAAAATCAGCAGCACCGGTGGTTGCTGATGACCAGCGTTGCCATTTTAGCCGTTTTCCGGCTAGATTTAGCCGGTTT
>NW_023458556.1:17267000-17297793 GCF_013731165.1 Rhagoletis pomonella
TTATTGCACATTTTTGCTGTTGAAAACAATGAAATTAAATATGATGTATTGAAATGAAAGAGATGCCGCCACGGCTAAGCCAACTATTGAAGTACCTTTCAACATACAGCAAGTACTTAAACAAAAGCAACAAAAATAAATTCACAAGCATGTGAGCATTATGTTTTATTATCCTTAGTAATTCAGTCATACATATGTTGAATCCAGTCCGACAGCCCAGCCTAGCCCGCCAGTCAACAGTCGAGCAGCGGCATTGTTCTTTTTCTACTTTTGTTGTAATTGCAGAAAATAATTGTTGCCATTATCAGGCTTGTTAATCAGTTTTACATCAGCTTCATTGAGTCAATACAAATGGCACTAAAGTATACCAACAAAAGGGAGTAACATAAAACCCAATTGAAGCCACTATACAGGCATACATATGTACACATGTATCTACATTCGGGGGTTTATAACACAAATTGAAAGCCGGATACTTAGTGGTGGTTCCTAAGCAATGGCGAACAGCAAAAGTAGCAGAGCGAAGAAAGAAATTTTCACAAATAACTTGAAAATAAACTCCGTACTTAGAGCTCAAATGCAGAATGCTTTTACAAGTTACATATGCTCATAAATGTTGGCATCCTTTATGCCTTCCTTGCATTGCCTATTTGCTGCAACATTGCATTGGAGTGTTAGGCTATGTGCTTATCTTGATTATGTTTCGGTTTTATATTTCCATCAAAATTTTGTCAAATATGCTTCATGCGATTTGACACGTGATTACACTAAAGGTGACATAATGCAAGCAAATACTGTTATTACCAATGGATAATATACAGAAAAAGAAAAATCCATGTGCAATAACTTTCGGGCGAAAACATTTGCTGGCCTTCGCTGGTGGTATTTTGCTTAGCAGCTGAAAGTTGGAATCTCCGCATTATTTCTATATTTTATTATTGAAGTTATGGTACTTAATTACTATCTACATACTTTTCGTCATTTAATATCTAATTAAGGAAACAGTTTACATTTTCTCCGTCAAAATGCTAATTTTACCCCATTTTCAAATGGGTCCCCGGAGTCTGTACGCCACTTGAAGGTAGAGTAAAGATCTCTTTCTTGTACTCTGCTCCTACATATGTATTTCCCAAAGCACTTATGTAATTATAAAATATCAAAGACATACTGAAGATATTGGCAATTCTTAATCATCACTTTTCCCTCCCTATTTAAAGCCTTTTCTCACCAAAGAAAAAAGTAGTGGATTCTTGCTCGCTTAACTTTATTCGCAACCTAATTACAAGAGTGTTCGCCGCGCCGCTGCTCCAGCTGCCAACACGAATAAAAATTCCTTCGCTGCATTGTTGTGCAAAAATTTTAATTCGCGTTGAAATTTTCGTGCATCGCTGCTATTTTTGGCATTCGCTTGTGTGTTTCTCTTATATACGCGCTGCTGCTGCATGCAATGAGCAATACGTCCACTGATTCTGGATGCATACATAGTATGTATATGTATGTACATTAGGGTGGTTCAAAAATGCACGTGAAAAAGTAAAGTCGGAAATTGAATGCTTTCACCCCCTAGGATTGTTCTTTACCGAAAAAAATATACCACTCTTTTTTATTTTGAAATCAAAAAATATTTAGAGGTCGCTCAAAGCGATCAAAGTTTTCCATTTATTTTATACGGGGTAAGAAACAACTTTTCTTGAAAATGGTATAGAATTCTTGAAAATCTATATTTCGATGGAAAAACTCGCTTCTCTTTAGGAGATTTCAAAGAATAACACCCAATTGTTTATTTAACCATTTTTTTATAGTAAGAATATTTTATAGGCCCGCCAAAAACCCCGGAAAATGCAATGGGGGGACCAATAAAAAATTTTTAGTATCAAAAAATATTTATTTTTGGAAGTCTCCTGAAGAGAACCAGAGTTTTCCCTTCGAAAAAATATTGATTTTCAAGAATTTTATACCATTTCCCCTAAAAGTTGTTTTTTTCCTACCGTATAAAATACATGGAAAACTTTGAGCGACCTAGGGAGTGAGAGCGTTAAAATTCCGACTTTACTTATTTTGGACCACCCTAATGTACATACATACATTCATTAGGACAGGATTCTATGTGTAATTCTAAGCAAATTTTCCGAGAAACCATGGGTCTAAAATCAAATTGGGGTTTACCAAATTGCGAAAAAAGGTTTCGAAGAAAATGTGAAAGGGAAAACCTTTTGCGCCCTCTGGTGGAAGTTTTAAGAAAAATATAGGTACAAAAATGGATTCCTCAAAAAAAATACCGCCTATAGCATGTTTTTATACAAAATTTAAGCACTACTTTACGACACTATAGTAAAATGTCAAGAAAACTCATTTTCGCAATTTGGCAAACTCCAAATTGTTTTTAGACCGACCCATAGTTCCCGCGGCTAATGTGCTTAGAATGGTACCCTGAATCCATTACCGAAGGATACGCGCATAGTCGAAAAAATCTTTCTATACAAGTGGACCCACCCTAACATACATACGCATTGGTTTTTTGTCAAATGCAACAACCGAAAGAAAAACGAATCTTCCATCGCAACGCTAATCGACAACATGCGCATCCGCACGCCAAGTTATCGCCCAGTCAATTCGTTTGACAGTCGACGTTCATCAATACACAGCGCAACACATTCATCAGATTGTTGCCGACTACTCGCGTTGCACAAGTTGCTGACACTGGCAGCGTTGTCAATTTCACCGCCAGTACTTGGCTACTGCTGATGCTGCTGCTGCTGCTGCTGCCATTTCCGCGCAATGAAGTGAGTTGATCTGCTGCTGCTCCTTCGTTTGCCTGTCCGCCACGCCAATGTTCGCCTGCCACACAATCAATTTGTTTGTGTGTGCGTAATTATTTGAACAATTTACGGTCTACCAATTGCATTGCATTCTTTGCCATCCCCAAAGCGAAAAAGGGGAAAATCAAATGCAGCCAAGTGATCATGAGGATCGCGGCATGTAACAGCAAATGTGGAAAAGGGGGGAGGTACCGAACTGACTTTTCCTGCTTTTTCTCTATTTTCTTAAGAATGCGTTTTTTCTCATAGCCGCTGCAGCTCGAACATACATATGTATGCATGTATGTACTTTTTTTTGCAACAGCAGATCTTCTTCTCTTTTACTTCTCTGTTCGCCAATTGTGACAGTTGCTCGTAAATTTTCATTCAGAGTGACGCTGACGTTACTGTATGGGCGTTGAATGCATTTGTAGGCTGTGTTTTTTTTTTTTTGAATGCAATTTTGTTTTGCTAGCTGCTTGTTGTGATCGCAACGCTCGCTCGCACGTAGGCGCTGACATTTGCCGTTGTCATCGTTGACTGCTGTCGGCGGCAGCACAGCGCAATTGCAGCGGTAAATTAAAGTGGCAAATAATTATGTTAACTTGCATGTAATTGGCAATTTTTATTGTTGAAATGTACAAATTTATAGCATTCAATCTGCTTGTTTTTTTTGTTTTGGTTTTTCGTTTTTTGCTACTTGTTTCCTGTCTGTCGGATGTGCCACAGAGGCATTGTTGTTGCTGTTGGTATAAATGTCAAGTTAATCGGCAATTGAATTGACGATATTTTATACGGACCCGCTTAAGCTTTGATCTTAAATGGTACATAAGGTGCATTAGGGGTTAGAATGGCCTTTTCTCTTCAAGACTTCACTCGGTGGCCCTAGAGGCTCATTATAATGCCCAAGAGGAGATTTCCTAAAATACTTTCCACATATCTTTGGACTACCGCGATCTTTTGGCTAGTTCCGATAGATCTTCCTGCTAAAGCTGTCTATGCCCTCAAAAATATGGTTAGGCAGTAATCTGAATCTCAATGTGGGTGAAATGCCGGTTTCTACCTTTTCCTCGACTTTGCAACTTCCGTTGCCGCAGAAGCCGTTATACTGGGAGCTAAACCTGACTGTCATGTGGCCGATGGCATAGTGTCCTGGTGGTATTTCCCTAGTAAAGTTCCTGTTTTCCGCTCATCGAGCCATGGTCAGAGTGGCCGCGATTTTCCAAATGTGCTCAGATTTGTCCACTTCTGTTAGTGGCTGATCTGACCTTTTCGACGACTTGCAGGCGAATAAAAGGTGCTTGTATGCCTGCTCTCTGCTCCGCCAGTCTTGAAGCAGACCCCTTTTCCGCGCACTGATCCGCTTCTGCATGTCCCGGCACACCACTGTACTCTGTAGCTCGTTTCTGCAACTTTTCTCTACCGATTATTTCTGTACTGGTAGAGAATGTACGTCTTTCTCTACTACTTATTAGCAGTAGAGAACAAGTCGGCGAATTCATATCTCAATTCGCCTTGGTCGAGAATTCGTACAGAAACGAGCCACTGGGGTACATTATATGTAGGTTGAAAGTGTTGTGCATAAAACACCATAGTAATTTTTAATATCCCTTAACTCATATCGAGTTAGTCGTTGCCGAGCCCAGTGTCTTCATTGTAATATGACTGTCCATAATGCTAGCGAGTTTTAACTCTGTACGTAATCCTCAATGAGACGGACCTCTCCCGTTTCGATGTCTATTTTGGATCCTCATATCTGGAAACATACCAGGCAATGATATGGCGGACGAAATGACAAGATAGGGCGCATCCGTTGCACTTCCGCCGTCATGGAAGGTTTTAGGCATGCCGCTCGCTACTTGCTAGCTCATTCTAATGAATGTATCTCTCAAAGAAGCAAGTGAAAGCTGGAAAGTACATAATGCTCGCATTAAAGCGAAATAAAAGTGGCCGTAATGCGACGTGAAAGGTTCACAAGATCTCTACATGCTGAGCAGAAGAACCTGTCTACAGCTGTAGGCCTGTTAAGAGGCTGGATTGTCATCGAAACGCATGCATTGACTTCTGCAAGAGCTGCAGAGACTAATACGGGCCTGAAACCCTACCAGCACTCTTAATATGAAGAAAAATATTCATGGGTTCTGAATTTCTCGATAATCAAGGCGACTTATTGAAATTAGATATAAGTCAATTGCTAAAGTTTGTTTGAGTAGATGGGATTCATGATCCGCGTGGTATCACAGCGGGCCCAAATAAAGGGCGTAGAAGTGCTAGTATGATCATTAGCAACCGCTTTAACCTAACCTAACCTAGCTGCAGAGCGGCTAAGAAATACATACTTACATATCGTCGTTTAAAGTACAAGTCCCTTCTTTTATAAAACCAACCCAGTGCAATCTAGTTTTATAAGTCTTGTTAGGCAAACTTATATTTTTAGTGTGGAATGTCAGCTACGCGATTTTGCAGGACCACGAAACTCGGGAATTTTCCTAGTGCCCCCTAAGGGTCAAAACATAGTGGAGCGGCGAGCAAAGCGAAGAGCTAGCATCGAGCAAAGCTTAAATTACAAACGTGTAAATATGTACGCTTTGCTCTTCTCTATGCGCTCTCCCACTGAAACATATGCATTTGAAATCGACGCTTTGCAAGATGCTCTTTGCTCGCCGTTCCACTATGTTCTTACCCTAAAGCGTCGATCAGATTGCTCATCTTATATCTTTAAAGCGCCTCCCCCAAACCAACGGGCCTTTAGTGAGAATGGGTCGCCAACCCTGGTCTTTCCATATCATAGCATAGCACATTGTGTATGTACTTTATCGTCCGTTCTTCAACGTTCATTTTCCAAAAAAGTTTAGAGCCGATTTTGACCCCCAGAAATTTCGCCTTTTTCGATTGTTTAAGGCTTGTACCACTAACTGCTGGTCCTTATTGAATTGACCGCAGTTGAGTCAATTCAATAGAAAGTTCGTTGCCTTGAACACCATAGTACCCTGGCTTCAGTTCAAGCCTATTCCATTTTGAAAAGGAGTAAATAGAATATTTAAATCTCTAGATTGCTTCCTTGTAGGAAAGCCAACAATATACTCTCTCCTATAGAGACTTCACGTCTCATTACAGATTGCACCAATCAATTTTAAATTTATCAGCCTGTTTAAATTTAAAAATACACAATTTTGTTCGGAAAATACGAGAGCAACGAGAGTTCACGTTCCTGAAAGTAAACTCTTCCATGGTGCAAGGACCATCTTTCTGCCCGACAGTCAGCAATCCTTTAGCGAACATGGACGGATCCACAATCTTGTGATTGTTTCGTCCATTCGAAGCCGTCTGATCGCAGAGCTTATAGAGCCAAAAGTAGCGTTATCAAACGAGAGAAAATTCAGATCTGGGAAAAAATCGCGGCCCTCCTAATTTTACTATTTAACACTTTTTTCTTTTCTTAAATTAATGTACGGAGAACCAAACCATTTTAGTTAGCCAGATTCGTAACTGAAATTAGAACAAAGCTTTTATTTTTAACCCCAAAAACCTACTGTTTCGAAACTATTTAAAAGGTGTTTTAGATTCTAAAGAAAAAAGCGTGCCAACCTTTACTTTATGAGATCATATTCATATTAGGCGAAGGGACCCAAAATCCATAAGAGTTGACTAGTCTCGTTTGCCAGACATTTTCTTTCCGTGGGGCTGTCTTACCTATTATTGCCAGCTATGATAGCCAATGAGCCAACATTCCTGTCATTAATGTCAATTCCAAATAATTTAGCTATTTTTCTTAAGCATACCAAGACAGAACCATAAGAATAAAAAGT
Organism: Rhagoletis pomonella; assembly: GCF_013731165.1. Taxonomy (NCBI): domain Eukaryota; kingdom Metazoa; phylum Arthropoda; class Insecta; order Diptera; family Tephritidae; genus Rhagoletis; species Rhagoletis pomonella. The sequence continues at coordinate 17,273,608 of NW_023458556.1, forward strand.
GAAATTGACGAATAATGACTACGCAGAAGTATAATTAATATCGTATGGCTCGTGGCAGAAGAATTAACCTCAAGCGATTGTCAAGAGAACCGTTTGTCAGCGCAGCACCGCTCACCGCAGTATTGACCTCATTAGCTGGAGTCGCAGACAAATTGTAGTGGGGGTTCATACTTACAAACATCAGTAGTGTTAAGTAATTGTGGCTTAAACGATAATGTGATGCATCTTACCAATACTTTTAATGTTTTTTTTTTTTTTTATTGTTGTGGTTGCGGTTGCTGCTGTTTTAAGTAGAAGTTCAAGTAAATACGAAAGACAATTAATTGATCACTTGCAATACATCAAAGTAACACTTTGCACTGCTGTGGCTGCTGTTTGCTGTTTGAGGTGCTGCCTCAGCTGCTGCTGCCTTGTTTTGCTAGCGTTCGTACAGCTGTAGTAATTCATCAAAATCCACAAGAAGAGGTGTGTGTGTGGTAGAGCGAGCGATCGTTTGTTTAGTTCATCACCTGCGCGAGGTTGGTCAACGAGAAATACAGGTAGCTTGCACAATGCACGCGCCGACTGTGGCATCGATCACGATGGTATTTTTCATGGCTTAAGTACTTTGCTGATCGTTTTTCAGCCACATATACCACTAAAGGGTGTTTCAAGGGGTTTAGTGCACCAAACTCTTGCATAACTAATATATAATATTATTATATTTTTTAGTTATACAGAATCTAAATTGCCACTCATCTAGAAGATGCAGTATGCTGCTTGATATTAATCTCCCATATCTCTGATCACAAATAGACTTCAGGTTTTAAAGGAGCTTACTTAAAAGGAGCTTGTAGCTGGTTTTCTTTGCTGTAAGTACAGATTCTCTACTTAACCACCAATGGCCGGTATGGCTAAGTCAAATTTAAGTAAAAATTAATTTCTCAATTATTGATCCGATATACAAAATGAATAGCCCTATATTGTGGTTTATCATTATTGACAATATTCTGATGCGCTTACCATCGCGACAACTCACAATTTGTTGTGGCTCATTTTGGTTAACGAAATTTTAAGAAGAAAAATTAAAACCAACGGTGCTTTTGTCATTGACCGCGACCGCTGGGAGCAGCGCGAAGATGAATAAACTATTAAATTAGTGTTAAAATTATTGGTTACGCCCCCTGCTAGTGGAAGCACGCCAGTATAGGGTCTTTAAAAAAATGTTGGCCGTAGATTTTTTTTTGTATTCAAAAACATAAACAAACCGATCGTATGTAGTTAATCGCTCACAATGGCTTCGAACATTTCGATCGATTGCACGAACTGCTCCATTCTGTATTCTTGGTTTTTACTTTCATTCACTTCTTTACTTTGGTGCTAAACGTTGGGATCTCAATAAGTGGTTTTATGATTTATGTTGGCATTCCGAATCGCTTTAAACTGGCCTGCGGTGCGCTCATAAAAACCAAGCCTCTTTTGTTTTAGTGCAAAGTCGATGGTTAACAATAAAATATCGTTCACTTTTTTTGTGGTTTTCACTTTGGTTACATACTATTTTCTTTATTTTTTTTTTCTTGTCTAAAAATCACTTAAACAATTTGAGACAATTTGCGTGAATTGCGCAAAAACCGAGTAACATTTGTATAGTTTTTCTTTAGTATTTCTTTCCCTGCTTCAGTTATGATTTTTATGTCGCATTGGTCGTTAGCTCGTAGATAACACCAAATAGCCGATCGTTGCTAGGCGTAGACACACTATAGATTTGTGTGTACTTTAGTGTGCATCACTTTCCATACGAAAAAACAAAAAAAAAAAACGGTACTGTTTTTCCATCGCAAAAATATTCCAGAAAAATATTAAAATTTACTTGAACTGGGTCGATTTTAATATAAAAACCTATCTGAAAATATCTCCACGGATACCGTTAATTTGATTTCATTATTAAATTTTTTTTTAAATTTAAATTAAATTAAAATTTTTAAAACTCAGTTTATGTATAAAAAAGTTTTTGCAGACTTGAACAAATATTTTTCAAAACTAATTTGATTTATAAAAAATTTTTTGTATAAAAGTCAAAAGGTCTGCATACTAATTTTCAAAAATCGTATTAACCGAAACAAAATCTGTAATTAGATTTTTAATAAGAATCGATTTTTGGCGGTAATTTCAAATCATATCAGTTCACGTAAATCTCAATATTTTTCCGAAATATTTTGCTGGAACTTTTCAAATATAATAAATTTTATAATACCGGTGAACAACTTTTTTTGGTGAGGCAACCTAATGTACATACATAGTACATGTTTGCGTAGGCTTATTAAGAGATCATTATGGCTTGGTTGTAAACTTCAGTGAATAAAATTTGTACCGTGTAGCATAAAAACCACAGTAAAGGTTTAATTGTTGTCAGTAAAAATTATTCGAAACGATTGTCGATCGTAAAATTGTTTGTTAACTCGCTCATAAAATGGTGAAGCTGAAAATTGCCTAGGAACTATGAAAACATTCGTTGGTTAGATGCAATTGTTGAATGTGCTCAATGGGTATTCAAAAAGTAGTTAATTCCATGTGTCTATCACTGTACCGGTTCATACACAAATGCGTACATACATATTTACATAGGTGTGGTTCCTTAACCGCATAAATAGTAAACGGTTGTTAAAATTTGGGTGAGACTTTTGTGATTTTTACAAATCAATGGAAAAAAGTATGCTAATTTTTTTTTAGTTAATGTGTTCAATTGATATGGGTTTCTTCTGATACGTATTTATGTACTATGCATACATATGTCAGCATTCATTTTTCTGCATCATATAAATGGTTAAATCTGATGAAAAATTTGGAAAGCCTACCCAAGTAACTAGGTGACCTGCTCCCTCTGTGTAATAAGCGGAACCCTTTGTGGAACCTGCAGATGCCGTTTGATTTATATAAGTACTCTGGATATCGGCGACAATCAAGAAACCCATTAGTATACTCTTAATAACAGATCTCACCATATACATACCTCATAGCATAAACTTAAAAATGACAGGCTCCAAACTTGAAGAAAGAGGAGTTTTCTCAGCAGAACTGAGGCTAGAGATATGCTTTCTGCACCCTTGTTGGCAATCCATGAGGCAGCACAGCACTTTTTTCAAGGACCTTCAGAGAGGAAAAAGCCTTTATCTTCACTGACAATCATGCAGTCTTCAAGAAAACGCATGAAAGCAAGTCAACTTCCCTAAAACGATTCAGAAAGGCATACGCTGCTTCCTCGAAGCCTATAATTGTTCTCGAATTATTATACAATTCCATATGCGTTTTGCGGTTTGGACAACTCAGCTGGTGTTTCTTCGACTTCTGACCATTTGCTGTTTTTAGAGCACATGTTATGAAACCGCATTATTTCTGTAATCACCTCATCTTGAGAAATCGAGCGACGTCCATAGCGCTTTCGCTGTCTGGATGTACGGGGTTGATATATATGCCAAGAATTGTTGAGTGTTGTGAGGTCTTTGGGCCGGCTGAATACCTTATATGTACGTCGATAGCAAGAGTTTATTTCTGCCACGTACATAATTTGTTGCTAGAGGCGGAGGTGTGTGCTGAGAAAGAGAAGAGGCTATCGGAAGTCAATCCCAAGAGATAACGGTATTTAAATGTTGGTATTTTGCGCCATTAACGTACAATGTCGAGTTCTAATGACATTGGTTTAATGGTGAAAAGTTTAGAGTTGGGTTTGCGGCAGACATTTTTCTGGCAGTTAAGATATAAGAAACTATTTCACTGTTTCGTCGTAGTGATGTTTTCTTCTTTGTCGTACAGTAACCCATGTCTAAAAAGTGTATCAGTGCCTAAAAATTTGGTTTGAATGTTCATATCATAGATAATATGCGAGTAGTTGTAAACTTAGGTTAAAGCCACCAAAACCTTTGTACGTCGTCGAGCACATCAGAGCCGATAGCAGATGACTCGAGAGCCAAGTCTTGGTTGTGTTAATAGTAATGGCAGTATGTATTCAGTAAGGTTTTGTTGACGACTATACATGTATACGTCTTGGTCTACATATACGCTAGGGTGGTCCTTAAAAATATCATCAACAAAATTTTACAAAATAAAAATATAAACGAAAAATTTTAGGGGTCGTGTTTGGAAAAAAATGTATTTATTTAAAATCGAAAAAATTCTAAAAAATTTTTACTTGAAATCTAATGAATTTAATATATTATTGAAACTTATTTATAAAATTTCATAAAATCGCTGAGCTAAAGCTGATCAAAGTCAAAATTTTGTCTAAATTTTCGTGATATTTGTAATTCGATGAAATCCATCATATATGTAAATCAAAAAGTGAATTTTGAGTTTTTTTATTAGTTGTGACTTTTTGCATTTCAACGATGATCTTGGTTACGTCTTTTTGCATTTCAGGTGACGATATATACATTAGGGTGGGTCGAAAACACACAACTTGTTTGGTACGAAAATTGTATAGGTCCTAAAAGGTGCTATTTTAATCCCCTATTATAGAAAAAAATCCAGGTTCTCTGCGACAATATCTTCAGTCTACGGAATGACCTTGAAAATTTCAAATTAAGAGTGGGAATATTAATTTTTCAAATTTTTACAACGACTTGTGTAGACCAAATCCGGAACTTGTTTTCTATCATAAAATCATAAAAAAATAAATTCGGCAAATTAAAAGTAATTAACATCAATATTTTAACCAATTAATAACGCGATGTAGGAAATAAAGATTAGTTTATTAAAATATTGATGTTACTTACTTTCCATCTTCCCTATTTATTTTTGTATGATTTTGTTATATGAAATAAGTTCCAGATTTGATCAAAAAAAAATCGGTGTAAAAATTGGAAAAATTGGTATTCCCACTCATATTTTCAATTTTTCAAGTTCCTTCCACAGACTGAAGACATTGTCGCAGAGAACCAGGATTTATTTTCTAGAATAAGGGATTAAAATAGAAAATTTAAAGACCTATACAATTTTCGTATCAAACATATTTTTGTTTCATTGTTTTTCGACCCGCCCTAATATACATGCGTATGTAAGTATATATATCATTACACGCACACAGATGTACTAAGTATGAACATGTTGAAATTCATTGCAAAAGACTTAATCATGCGTAAGCAGTTCAACTCAAAGAGTTCTAAAGAATTGTGACCGCAAAAGCCAAAAAATTCGTGCAGGTGCCAATCTGCGGTATCCTGAAGCGATGCAGCTTAAAATAAAACCAAAGAACCCTTTTTATAGTCAAAAACTACCAAAAAAAAAACAATAACAACAACAATAAATAACTATAAGGAGTCATTCAACGAGAAACAAACAAAATTAAGCCTTGTTATCATTTCAATCCACGACTAAAATGTGGGACTGAGCGAAGCAGCAGCAACAACAATAACATTAAGAAAAAACAGATGAACAGACGAACAACAGACCAACCAACCGCAGTAATTCTTTTGAATGAAATTTAAAACCAAACACAAAGAATGTATGTACATACAATAAATGTATATATGGCTACTTACTTATGCGTGTAGTACTTGTATGTTTGTACGAAAGTATGTGGGTTTACTTAAGTCTGTATGAATGTTCAAATAAGAAAAGGTTTGTGTGGAATACCCCATGCGTAAAAATACCCCGAAACGCGATTGTACGAAAGCAACAACAACAAACTGATGCTCGATTTTTTTTTCTTTTTTCTGTGAACCTCCATCTGTTGGCCGCCTGAAGGATTCTACTGCGGAGTCTTACTTAGTCTTATTTACACTCACAGAAAACTGGAGAGGCAACGCAGAAGACAGGCGTAAAACAAAAACCAATTCAATCGCATCTTTACATACAAATTATAAGAATAAAAAATTTAAATCAGCAACAGAACAGCAGAAAACATATTTAAATTGAATTAAAAATTTTGATATTCTGCATAAGGAAACCAAGGTGGACCGCGGCGCGTAATGTTCGATGAGCGAAACATGCAAATAATCGCGGCTTTCGTGATCGAAAAATTACACGTTTCGAATCGAATTCGATCAGGGAAAAGCTTTGGAAAGGGATAATAAGAATGAGACAACGACACTCACGAGCTCCTCGGATTCGCCAAACCAAAAGCAAAATGGGAGGGTATAACCTAAAGAGATACACGATTGAGAGAATACAAAGGTTGCGCCGATCTCGGACCGCTATTCCTCTCTTAACGAATTTGACAGAATCGTTGTTTGCATGAGGTCACACTTGTGCAACTTGTTTACGTTTTCCTTGCAACATTTTTTCTTCTTCTTCCATTCTTGTTCACGTTTTGGCATTTCTCTCTCGCAATTGCACCAGTGTGACGTCACACAAAAGTTATTCTCAAAAATCCTCTCTGATCGGCGCAATCTTGTATTCTATCATTCTTGAAAGAGATATAAGCTTCTTATTACTCTCCCTAAAGAGAGGATTGCCACAGACATACTTCAGGATATTGTAGTGTAAAATTCCCTCTGCATAAGTAAGGGGTCTAGTCAAATGATCTCTGATGCCTTTCTAACTCAGCTGTGATGCGTTTTCAACAAGACGAGAGTAGGTACTACGCCCAATGATGACCAAATTGACTAGCTAAACATGTTAAATGGACTTGAACCAGTTAAATGAACAAAACATGTTCATAAACGAGTTAAATCGCATGCAATTGTTGTTGGAAAATTGAACCAGTTAAATCATTTAACTCATTTGAAAACCAGTTCAGCGCAGAGTTGTATCAGAAAGCTTTCTGCTCCGGCCAATCAGATAGAGACAAAAGCTTTCATTTGACACGCCAACGTTCAACAAAATTATATTGGGCACGTTCAGAAGGCGCAACAGCTCAGTAACTGTTGCGATTGCACCTTCTGAACGCGTTGTTGTATACTTCTGATCAACTGAACAGTTGCGTGTTAAATGATCGTAATATTTTTCTGATCATTAGAGACAACATGTTTTTGAGAGTTGACTTTGACAGCATGTATCAAGCCGTTCAGAAGACGCATAACGATCACTGATTTTTTTAGAAACGGTTGCGCTCAAATGCTGCGCCTTCTGAACCTACCCATTCTGAACAATATTAAAAATTAAAAATCAACAAAAAATATCAAAATTGTATGCATGTCTGTCCGCCAAAAAAGAGTCCAAAGCGGTAATTAGTAATTTTCCATGAGGTCTCATCGTACGCAGAGATAAATAGTGCATACGAACTAAACACTTTGAAGTCTCTAAGTAATTCGTATGCGTTAATATCATGAAGCAGACATTCGCACAAAACAAATTGAAGCACAAAAACTTGATTTTCAAAATTTTGTTTCGAATTTTTATTGGTAATCAAACAACCGTCAAAGTTAACTCCAAATGTTCAATGTGAACGATTGTGTTTTCCAAAAAGCTCTTTTTCATGTAGCAAGTTAAATGGGGCCAATTTGAACGTAATATTAACTTGCGAAATTCTTCTAAACCTTCTGGGGGTTGTAGGACTAGGCGAAATGAAACTATGAGCACACAGAGGGGTACCTTGTTGGAATTGTCTTTGATTTTTCGCTTCCTGTCAACTTTTCGAACCGGAACAACGAATCTATCTTTAAATGCATAATATTTTTGGAAATGATACAAATTTGTTTATCAACATAAAGGGGGATCTCCCATTATTTTGAATAACGGTTGCATTTCCCTACTGGTCCCCAAAAAACACGCACAAGAAACTTTAAAATTTTCAGCAAATCTGATATCTCAAAGAGAATCTCTTAAGCTAGTATGTAAGGATCAAACAACCACAACTTGCAGTTATAATGGTATTTGTGAAAGGGAATATACCCTGCAAAAAATTGTGCGACTAATCTCTAAAGAGAGTATTCCGAGATTACTCGCAATCAGGTACAACTGGGCATAAGTTAGTCGCAACTAGTCTCATACGGGTACTATTGTGGATCATTTAGTCTCGATTCATCCATCACGGGTATATTTGGAGATCAATTAGTCCCCGACTCATCTCTAACGGGTACTATTAACGATTTAATGATATGTACGCACTTTGTTAATGAAATTTCATGTGCGGCGCTGGCACATAGAGAGAGTATTCGCTTAACAAAACTGAGAACCCCGGTTCGAATCTCAGCTGGCGCAAATTTTTATTTTTTAAAAGTGACTAGTCGCTTTTTATACCCGTTCGGGTATAAAGGTGAACAATTAGTCTCTTCATAGGACATGCTCGAACAAAAGCGATCAGTTCATTCCATATAAAGAGATCAAAAGTAGTATTAGTCGCATGCTCCTTTGCGATTGCTCCCGGAGTCATCCCGGATTAGTCGCATTTTTAGCAGGGTAAAGCACACTCGCAAAACACAAAATGTGTATAAACAAACAAAAAAAAATAAGCGTTAACATGGTAACAATGACATCCTGCTGTGACATTGAAATATTGTTATTATAAATTTTTATGACATTGTCATATGGCAGGCGAACGACAACTAACCAACCGAAAGAATGAATTTCGAAATGGTCTTTATTCGTGTGGATATATCTACATACATTCACAAGTATGTATGTACACAAATGCATGCATGTACATACGTTTGTGTGTAAAATACATACATGTGTAGTATGCACATACATAAGTACATATGTATATACAACCGCTTTTTTGTTTGATTAAATGAAGTAAATAAAAAGGTACATAAGTATATACATAAATGCTTATTTTAACTTCAATGTACAAACATATGTATGCACATTAGGCCGATGAATTTTTATCTAAAATAAAATAATTACGGGTTCTCTGTGTTAAACTAAAAGAAGCGCTGGATGCTCAAAGCAAAGTTCTGCAGGAAACTGACTTCAACTCTGGTGAGCTTTTCGGGAGTTTTGATGAAATGCGCACCGATGTAGGTGTTTAAACCTTAGTCTAGCGAATGCCGGGCAGCTGAGAAGGAAGTGCTGAGATGATTTCACCTCATCTTCCAAACAACTGCGGCAGTAGGGATTCGTGACGAAATTAAGTGGCATCCTCAAGGACAATGTCCAGTCAGTACACCTGTAAGAATTGAGAGCTGGCGATTAACCGAGTTTTAGTTTTCGCTGAGTCGAATGTGAGCCCATCTGCGCAGGAGCATGCAGTAGGCATCCAATGGAACTCATATGCTCTCCCTGTCCGTGGTGATGGCCCCGAGAGTGCCATGCCCAGCCAATTTACAGTGATATCACTATGCCATGAGACTCAACTTGATTTGCAAGTTCCCAGGCGGTTGAGAGAGAGGTCAGGCATTACCTGCCCAGTTTCAATCGTACCATTAGCGATTGCAGCGTCCTGATTGCCGCTTGGCTATCAGAATACCCTCCTAGTCGGCGAAACATTGGTGCGTAGCCAATCGGCTGCCTCTGTTATAGTGTCCCGTGTATATGTGATATCTTCGACTATAGTAGCATTGACCCCTAAGTCAATGAGGCTTAGGAAATATGATGTAAAAATTTCCTTCCTACATTTAAGGACCACCCTAATGTATATGGAAAATTCCGAGTAAACGGAGTAAAAAAAATTAAAAACCAATTTTTCATCGCAGTCATAATCCGGTTGACAGAAAATATTTTTATTCGCAATTTTTTACCAAATTTAATCAAAAACATTAGTTTTTTCATCATTCTTCATCTAGGTAAATATATTTAATTTTAGAAAAGTGTCATATGCCTAATGAACATACCGATGTATGTAGGTACGTATGTCTATATGTATATGAAACACACAATATGTAAATATTTATGTTGCGCACAAGCAGAGAGTGTTGTTAAGTGCGTACAATAACATAAAACAATGGCTGTAAATTTTTTGGTAACAAGCGCAATGTTTGTTTTCAGTATTTTTATGGCCGTAATGGGAGAGCAACACATCGAAACTGCGGCGTGACACGAAAGCAGAAAGGACATTGCATGAAAAATTAAAAAGCCGTTTAGAAGGTATATACGTATGTATGTATGTATGTATGTATGTGTAAGCATAACCATCTGCATGCCTTTAATTAATAACAAAAAGATCGTAACTCGTAAATAAAAATTATTAAATTGTCAGAACAAGAGACACTGCGACCTAAAAGGTCTTTACCTTCCCATTAGGCACCCAGAGTGTAAACTTTTGTCCTTTCTGTTTAATTAAATGACATCCGTTCTTTTGAAAGGGTAGTCGAAAAGCCTCGCCCGTATATGATCACGTACCGCCTCCCAGTACTTCGTTCAGAGTGTACTCACTCAGTAATTATGGTCCTCGAAGAGTGCGAACTGAGGCCCTGTGGTCCTAAAAAGGCAGTTAGCATCGTATTTGATTTAAACTCCTGAGGGACTCTGGTGTTTATTTTCAGTTTATTTTCCACAAAAAGTCAGACATAGCGGTATCTCATATAGCACACTTATAGTCATGCATGCCTGTCACCTATCCTAACCAGCATCGTTCGTACGTCCGACTTGTGAAGGTCTAGGAAATCATTGCTTTTTTATTTGATTAACTTTGCCATAATAAAACTCATGCAGAAGGACATTTGTAGACCTCAAACTTTGCTCGTCCATTGAGAGATAGCTCTGCTTCCAATAGCCTACCAAGCCCAAAATTTTAACATTTGTCAAAGAGTTTTTTTGCTTTCTCTCCAGGAAGTAATTTTTTAGTTCCTTTATAACTGCAGAAAATAACTGCCAACAGCGATGCGCTTTCGTTCGCCGCTAGACGAACCTTTTTTACCTCCTCCTTCTCTAAGCTGGTGAAAGTCGTCACTAGTGCTGTATCCAGTAATAGACATCGTATTCTAGCTATATATGGTGATAAGGAGCTTCAGAAGGGCAGTTTTTCTTACGCCTTTGTGCATCAGAGTGAAGAAGTCGCACGAAGGTGTCTAAAACCTCCTTTGCCTCAAGATATCACAGACATGCATTTACCATGTCGAACGGGGGAGGAAGGTTGTGCTTGGCGTTCTATTCTTAGTCACATTAGTTTTAAGGAGATCCAAAATTTAGTCATAAGGCTGTAAGGATCAAAAAACAAGAAGTTTTTAACTGTATGCGACAATAGATTGGCTAATGTCGAAACATTTTCTTATTTAAAAACCAAACCCTTAATAAGTTTCGTATTTGGAAAATGTTCGTTTCGCTTCGGCTACAGTCTAACATTGCAGAAATTGGGCGAAGTGCAGCTCGATTTATTTTCGCTATCAAAGTTGATGTCCTATCACTTTCTAAATGTAACGTAATTGCTTGTTAAACACTGCTCACAGAGAATAATACATATTGAGAATTGTGTAACGATACTTGGCTTTCCGTAGTATTTCCAGGCTTCGCGTCAATAAGCGCTTCACAGAGTTCAAGCGTAAGGTTACATTCACCCAGAAAGCGGAGCGGATCCCAGCGAAGCCGTGACGAGCGAAATGAAGTTTTTAAATTGCTGTAGCTATGTATATGAAAGTGTTCATACAGCAAGGTTTTTTCAGAAGCGTTTTTGAGCTGAAAGCAAAGCAGTTTTTTATTTTGAATTTTCTATTAAATTTTTCAGCTTCAAGGCGTTGCAGCAAACAAGATATAAATATATTCAAATAAAAACGAATTTTTTTAAATAATCTTTTGAATAAAATTGAGCAGATAATTTTTCGGCTTTTCATTGACTTTAAGTTTTGTGGTATATCTGCAGCAGAGTCGATGAGAAAAGCTCCGTTCCACCTCGTTCAGTGTGAACAACTGGAGATTTGCTTCGCTGCGCATTTCTTCACTCAACGCGGCCCGCTTTCTGTGTGAACGCACCCTAAGGGTTTGGTTTTCGCGTTTCAAGTTTTTCGATCAAAAGTAAATAGTCGCTTTCCCTGATAAACCTTTCTGCATCTGTTGGATTACAAGCTTTACGTATATGCCCGTCTTCAGTGTGATAACCTGCGGATATTTCATTGAAACGGACTTTCAAAATTCATACCTATATTTCCGACGCCAATTAATTTCCGTTTTCAGTTTTGCAAAATATTCGAAAACTCAAAAAGTTTGCCTTTTCAAACCAACTCCTTCTTCACAACCGCTCTTCTCAGTGCGCCACTTTGTCAACACCATCCGCGTGAATACGTAATCAAAACTCAAAAATCACTGATAATCAACTCCCATCTCACCGCCCTTCGCCCTTTTCTAATTTTCATATAAGGAAACATCAAAAGTGGAGTGAGGCGCGAAATCCTGCTGTGAAATAATTGTGCAGTGCGAAATTCAATTGTGAAGCAAAACCCAAACCCATCACCCCTACTCTCATCAACAGCCCAGCACCCCATTGCAACGCAGTAATTTCCAAAAAATTGACATAAAAATCCATTTGTCAGCCCCTTCAGATTAAAATCAAGGATTTAAAATGTAATTTGATTCATAAGCGAACGAGTACGAGTACTCGACTCTCCGAGTGAAGTGGATTGCTGAAAAAGAGCAACAGCGACAACAACAACAACATCAAGAGTGGCAATTGAAATATCGCCAGGAACGAGAAACCCCTTGTGGCGTACTTAATGTGGACGGAAGCCAGGAAGGAAGGAAGAATGTTAATGCCACCGCATCTACAAAAGCATTGCATATAATGACAACAGAGACAAACACACCCCCTTCGCTGATAAACCCACTACAAGTAGAAGGCCGAAAGGCTGATAAAAGGGGGGGCGACCCCGTCCGAACTAACGAAACGGAAGAGTGATTTTACGCTGCGGCAGCATAACATCCGCAGGACTACACACTACAGGACACACTGGTGGGGAGGGGGGGCACCAGCAGTGAAATTCTCCAGAGCATCATTTCGTAGCGAAGCGTGCCGGAGACTAAACAGACTAGGACTACATAGATACTTAAATAGCGTAAGGTTGGAATGTGACCTTTTGGGTGCATCAGCGCCGGTTTTATTTGTGTGTGTGTGTGTATGCGACTGGTTGAGTCCATTAATCATTTTCTAATTTGTGGATAGCGACTTGCTGTTTTGGCGTTTGCCGGCACTCGAATGCGGATACTGATGCTGGTACTGGTGGTGGTGGTGGTGTCGAGTGTGGGTTGAGTTGAGAGACAATGGTAGACACTTTCAGTTTGGTTTCACTGGTTGCGCGAAGGAGTAGAGTGGTGGTACGTTTATTTGCCCAGTTTTATATATTTGTATGTGTTATATGACGGAAATGCTAAGCAGCTCAAATGAAATTTTCACATCTGTAATTTGTTAAGTGCATTTGTTATTTTACAGAATTATGTTCACTTTATGGGTTAAGTGCTTTTCGAGCCACTGCTTCTGGTTGGCGCAACTGTGCAACAAGAATTGGTGTTGTAGCATTTTCTAGGTAATTATTTCGTTGCTTATGCTAAGGAGGTTAAGTGAACCGATTACTTTTGGAATTTATAGAGCTTTAGCCAAACCTTGCAGATTTTCAGATATTTAATGCCTTTACCCTCTCTTCGGTGATAATCAGGCTGCATTGAAGCCGAAATTACCGAAAGTATAGAAATCGGGAACCGTTTGTAGGTTGCGCGTTGCTGGAGTGACAGTCCTTGGCCAGATATAAATCTGGGTCGTTCCGGTTACGTAGACCCGACTGTCATGGCAACGTTCAAGCTCGGAACACTTTGACGACAGCAAGCGACAAGCAGCATCTGTCAAATTTTAAATACACACGTTCTTACGGACACAATTATTTTGACGACAGCACGATATCTTGGCTGCAGGACTGCAATTGTCGACGTCGCCAAATTAAATCTTTTTCTAATTTTGCCGGCGACAATGAGTAGATGTAGTGCTGCAAAATTAAATTGTCGCAAAATTAATCACATATTCTTGATTGTTCATGTTTTTCTTATTTACTTAAATAAAAATACACAATTTGTGAAATAAATATACCAAAATGTCAAACTTTAAAATCAGTTGTTTGCTATGTCGCTGAGGTCTTCAAAATGTTTAAGAAGCTGGCTTCAAGGCGACATTTGTCGACAAAATTATGTCGCTGTCGTTACGTCGTGAAGTTGCAGTCGTCAAAGTGTTCCGAGCTTTAGAAGAATCCTAGGGGGTGGTGGCATTAAAATGCCGACATAACTTTTTCACATGCATTTTTAGACCATCCTAATGTACATACATACCTGTTACGCTGGATTATCATCAGGGGCTTTCTCGAAGTCTAGCAAAACCCTTGCACAGTGCACGAATTGCATGGTTTGCAAAGGAAAATCGGTTTTTACCATGCAATCCTTGCATCACTAAATTAAAATTTATTTTATGGAAACTTTGCGTTTTTTTACTTCAGTGCTCAAAACTTCTGCGTTTATTATTTACTTTAAGGTCTTATTGTCCAAGACAGAAACAGGAAGTAAACAAAAAGATCTCATGTTCATGGTTGTACCGAAAGGACAATTATTTAAAAATTGTATTAAAAATTAAGCAACATAGCTGATATGTATGTATATCAATGAATAGCTGCTGAGCCGCTAATCCGTTTGGAAAATATTGTTGGCGTAGATGATGGTAAATTTAATAAACTTCACTTGTAAAAAGAAATTTGAGTTTGGCCAATTACATTAAAAAAAAAAGATTTATTAAGTGAGTGCATTTTTTCAGATATCAAAAAAATTACAATATGTATATCTAAAACTGTTATACTTTTTTTATATTTTGACTTCATATTCGTATGCATCGGGAAAATTTTACTTAAGAAATGATTCTCGAATGCCACAGTTCGGATTTTTTTTTTATATTTCTATTTTGAATGAATTTGTGTTATTCTCCAAAATGTTACTTTTTAATAACGAATACTGGTACAACCGTACCGATTACCGACTACAAGCTTATATTTCCACCGCACCAGCAGCCAGCAAGACAACTCTATTTTAATCAAATCAACTGGTGGATACCCCACAACACACACACACACATATTCTGCCACTTCACTTACCAACACCATTAACCATCAACTAAAGCACCAAAAGAAGCTCTCGAAGCAACACCCTTCCACCGCTTCCGCCTCATAAATTTCAACCCGAATCATGCCATTTGATTACTTTATTTATGCTTCCCAATTGTTGATTACCGATTTTCTTCCTGCGAGTATTTGGCAAAGAAAAAAAAAATTGCAATAATGTTAGAAATAAAAGGCGCAAGTTAATAGTGAAAATATTGTCGATCATGTCATTTGCGACAAGTGAATGTCCTTTTCAAATACATGTTGTACTATGTATGTATGTATGTTACAATTACGGAAGCAAATCGCCCCTCAGTGTATGTATGTACGTACGCAGATTATCGTCGAATGTTTCAGTGTCGCAACGGGGGTGTCATTTAGTAATTGGTACAGGATGCAGCTTGTTTGACAACTGCAAGCCAAAACAAACCACCCCGGGGATGTTGAATGCTTGTGTACTTTTGTAATTACGTACATATATATGTATGTATATATCTATGTAGATATATTTGTATACATACGAGTATGTGCGTTGGCGCCCCTGTAACTCCTGCTGTGTAATTTGCATTGCAATGCTGGATTCCTGCAGTGATTAGTTTTGAATTTTGTGACTTTTCACTTTTACAAAATTAAAATATGATAAATAGTTTATGGGAAAAATTCGGTAAGAGAATGTGTAGAAAAATTACAGAGATAGAGGGGCGAAAAAAATAGAAGGATTTACGCTCGTACTCATTCGTATATTCTCAAGTATTTTTTTACCTAAATACTATTTGCCTTCTGTAGAGGGGCTTTTGCATTAAGTTGAAGTGAAACCTGTTAGCGGTTCCCAAAACACCCCGGCCATTGTGAGCCGCACAGCAATATTATTCCCTCTACTATTTAAGTAACCTTTGTCTCCTTCTCCAAAATGGGAGACAGCCACAGATTGGGAGTCCTACGATTTCAAACCCGTGCATGGATTGATATAATTTCTCTGTTCAACACAAAAACCTTTTTCTACTTAAACCATACTTTTCTTTATTCAATCTTCCCGACTTAAGAGCCTTTCAATAAGATTGCGGATCTTAATCTATTCACAAGGCCGCACAGTGGTACAACCCCAAACATTTTTTGGAAAAAATTAGAAGGAATCGGCGTAGTGCCTTAATTTTCTGTATGGACATAAATCAAGAAAAAAAAAACGAAAAAATTGTCGTAGTAAACTTTTGTTCTCTAACGCCTTCTTAACTGAAAATACAATTATAGTTTAAAAAACTAAAACCTTCCTATTATAATTGCATTTCGTACTGTCATCAGGTTTGTAACTTGAGATAGAAATCGCTGCATCTTTTAGGCGCATCAATATTACATAGTTACATCCCGAGCTAATAAAAGGAAGGTAAAAATGATAATGTGTAGGTTCAGAAGGCGCAGAAGTTGAGCGCAACCGTTGCTAAAAAAATCAATGATCATAATGCGCCTTCTGAACGGCTTGATACATTAGCTGTCAAATTCAAAACTCACAACATGTTGTCTCAAATGATCATAAAAATATTACGATCATCTAACACGCAACTGATCAGTTGATCAGAAGTGCAAAACAACGCGTTCGGAAGGTGCAATCGCAACAGTTACTGAGCTGTTGCGCCTTCTGAACGTGCCCAATGACTTTATGACTGATTTATGTTGATAACTTTTAAGTGTAAAAGTCACTGGCTGCCTTTTATTGATGACTTTATAAATAAAAGTCTTCAATAGCTGCTGTCTTAGACATATAATATAAAAATCAAAAATAATTTTTATTTTGGATTTATAAAACAAAAATCAAAGGAATTGTTATTTGTTTTAATTTTACATAACATTTACAAAAAACAAAAATTATTTTGAAATGATATTCTCGCTGAAAAAAGAAATCGAGTGCTACGTACCACTTAGTTGTAGAACATTTCCTTCATAGCGAATTTTTCAATGACAGTTTTCATCAATAACTTCTATGTTCGGTCCCTGAAATTTAGTTTTAAATGCAGAATGACAGAATAATGCGAAACTATATGGATTTCTCGTCTCTCCTGAATAATTTCAAAAAATGTTCTTGGCACCTTTTCACCTTTAGGTAACAGTATATTTAGGCGAAAAAGTACCGAAATTACTAATTTTTTCATTGCCACTCGAAAAAAAAACCCAATTATTTTTGCTTTATACTTAACTGTGGAAAATCTTCAAATAGATTGCTTATCTTAGAGGCAATGGAAGTTGGCATCAAAGACAACATATCTGCGAAGTTTCAAGAGTTTACAACGAAATTAAAAAAAAAGCAACACATTTTGTAATTTTTGAAATTTTACGATTTTTTTAATTTTAGATGCTTCAAAATGTTAAAATTAAACGGTGAAAATGTTCTTCCTGCCAAAAGGCATGACTCTAGTGTACTTAATAAAACTAAATAGTGTGTCACCAAATAAAAAAAAAAAAATGCATTAAGTAGAAGATGACCACGATTTGTGAAACTAAAGTTCTATTTTCACAACTTTTATTGGCATCATCGAAATTCATACTACTGTGTAAAATTTTTACGCTTATATTAAATCACTTTTAAATAAAAATGTGACTTGTGGCTTTGTGTACCTATACCTGTTTTTTTTTTTAAAGCAAATGCGCATTTATACAAAGTCCTTCTTAAAAATGATTTAGTCCCCCTTAGGCGTTTTAAAAGTTGGCTAGCCTAGAACAATATTCTCGATCCAGTTACAAAATATTTTTGCAATGTAAAATCTGATTAATGAGTCAAAGAGCCTTAAAGTTTTAAAGTTTCGAGGCATCTCCATTCACCCTTAGCTCATCGATGAGCACGGTCGTAAGCAGAGTTGCGTTGTGAAGGGTCTAAATAAATAGTTTGGACGAAAACGTCTCATTCTGCCTCTGCCTTCGCTTAAGCGGATTAACAAAATGGCGCCAGTCTTCGTCGTACAGCATTCCCCCGCCCCCGCACTCCTGGCATATAGTCACTTTTGATTATCTTTCAAAATAAAATAAAATAAAAATTAATTCCTAAATAATTGAGTTTATCCGTCTTTTGCTGACTTCAAAGATTTATTCGGAATTAATCTGCATAACAACATAATAAATTTCTTCTCAAATATTAAAAGACGCTTTCCATGCGAAGAATAAATTATAAAATGCAGCGAGAAGTAAATTTAGGGATTCTAAGTCAAAAAGACACATAAAGAAATATAACTAGAAATGCATTAAAACATGAACATGCATAGATATGTATGTATGTACATTAGGGTAAATTTTTCTCGGCGACTACTTTTTTTCTCCCACCTCGAAAATTTGTGGGAAATACCTAAAAACAAGTTCCCTGAAAATTTTAGCTCTGAATATTAATATTAAGTGCTCGAGTAAGGCGTGCAAGCCCAAAATTTTCATAAAATTCCCGTTTTTTGCCACTCTCTCGTAAATAACAAGAGCTTCAGAAAAATTGCGAATGACAAACTTCTAGGCCATTAATGTTAAGTTGAGGTAGTGTGGAATTTTCATTGATTACACTGGTCTACAAATTTCAACTTTTTTTCTGCGAATAAGACGGGACCTGGTGTTTCTGAACGGATTTTTCGTGCTGAACACGAATCCGGGGTCAAAAATGTCCCATCACGTCACGTTTTCGAGAAAAAAGGGGTTGAAACCCCTAAAAACAGCGTTTTTGGCCATTTTCGAAAAATTATAGAGCTGAACCCTGACGTGGTACAAATTTTGCATATATCAGAAATTAAAGGCTAAACCGTGCCCTTTCGAATGAGCCCTATGCCGAATTGATCGCGTGCACCCTTAAAGCAGGGGGTGTATTTGTGTTTAGGGGTGCAGGAAAAATTGATCACAGAAAGAATTTAATCTTAAACGATCATAGAAAATTAATAATGCCAAGGTTTTAACTATATTAAAAGTCGCTGATTACGAATCTGCAGTTAGATTTTAAAAATTTAAGAAATTTATATGGTCGTTTAAGATGAAATTCTTTCTGCGATCAATTTTCCCTGCACTCCTAGACACAAATACACCCCCTGATCTAAGGGTGCATGCGATTAATTCGGCATAGGGCTCATTCGAAAGGGCACGATTTAGCCTTTAATTTCTGACATATACAAAGTTTGTAGCACGTCAGGGTTCAGCTCTACAATTTTTCGAAAATGTCCAAAAACGCTGTTTTTAGGGGTTTCAACCCCTTTTTTCTCGAAAACGTGACGTGATGGGAAGTTTTGGACCCCAGATTCGTGTTCAGCACGAAAAATCCGTTCGGAAACACCAGGTCCCGTCTTATTCGCAAAACCCTTGTAGACCAGTGTTATTGAGCTAAATTATATTTAGAAATTGTTAATCAACTTCACAGCCCAATATCTCAAGAAGTATCGATATTAGCGATTTAGTGTTCTCATACTTTTTTGTAGAGAATTTAATGGCCTAGAAGTTTGTCATTCGTAATTATTTTATAGCTCTTGTTATTTACGAGAAATATTGGGTTTGGTGACCCATACTAACTCGCTGGTGGGAGTTAAAGTTACACCGCAATGGACGCTTTTGTAGAGCATTCAATTCTAAAGAAAAATGATCATTGCTCATGATTAAACCATAAAATGCTCCTGAGCTGTAAAATTTTGAAGAAAAATAATCAAAGTTTACGTGTGAACGGGAACGGGAAATCTTTGCACGCCTTAGTGGAGCACTTAATAATAATATTAAGGGCTAAAATTTTTAGGGAACTTCTTTTTATATATTTGCCTCAAAAATTTCGAGGTGGGAGTAAAAAAAAAACAGTCGCAAAAAAGGGCACCCTAATGTACATACACCCATATATTCATGTTATTAACTTAAAAGTCAAAGAAACATTCAGCAGCCATACACGGTGCCATGGTTTGTTTGCTAGCGTATGTGGCATCCCTCCCACCTTGCAAAATAAAAGTGTAAGTGTCTATATAAAAATGTTCGTGCTGTCTAGTATTTATTCGAATAACATACTTATGTACATATGGAGTACACCCATTCATATGATATGTCTGTATTCATGTATAAATCCCTGATTTACGTAGCAAATCCATGGGATTAAAAGTGTTAGTTGGTGACTTTACCGTTGTAGCGGTTCATAGTGGAAAACACTCACAAAGATATATCGGCAATTTTGGGGTCGATAAAATGAGGAAGACAAAATGAAAATTATACGCCCTACGATTCGTTTGTATGTATACATACATACATATATGCATACATATGTGTGCCACAGCTTTGGCAAGCTTAAGCAGAATATTAGGAAAAATCGTTAAATAACTCAAGTGTGACACAGTGTAGTAGTAGTACTGGTAACAACTTCATTATCAATGTGAGTAGAAAATGGCTACAGTTACATTTGCTGCGGCTCGTTAGGGGGCTTTCGTGTGCTGTGGACCTTGAAATTGAATTCTTGCAATTGGAAGCGTAGAGAAAGGCTGGTGCATGCGGTTATGGCTATTTTGGTGAGCTAATGTCGGCACGTGCATAACGGCTGTTTAGATGCTTTGAATGCTTGACAGTCAACTTTAAAATAAATCGCTTTTTTAGCACAAGCAAACTTTTTTGTCGGAATTCACCTATTCAACGCTTCAAGGTTAATTTCTGTGAAATTTGTAAAATTTTTTATTCCACTTCTTTTAAAGCTAACTTTCGCTTTCTTTAATAGCTTAAATTTCTTTCTGTTCAGTCGATAGATGTAGAATTTATGGCACACATTTATGTACGTCCACATTATTGAGGCTTGTGACAGCCGAAATCGTTGGTATGCACTCTGCCACATTGAAATGCTGTAAACTCTTTGCTTTTCTGGCTTTTCCACTTTTACCTTCCCCTCTGGATCTTTGTCTTTTACGTCAACTGATTTATGACCTTCAGTGTATTTATCTAGGAAAGGATACGCACTTTGACAAATTCATGCATACTTTTTATATGTACATTTACAGGGCCGGTTGAGCTGTTCTGTAAATGAAGGGCGCAAAAATGTTGTGTTACGTACCTCCAAATGAAAATATGCAGTGCACCGTTATGAAAAATAAATCTCGTCTCCCATTTATTTCAACGAAAAGTCAAATGGTAGTGCATAGAGTTTTTTGTCGTAACTTTTCACAAAAACAATCCGTATTTAATCTGCATATTTTACGAATAAATCTAAACAGATTCTTCTTTTTTGTTTACTTCATTCCCAAGCGGGGTTTAGGGCTTCTACTACGACTGTGCGGCATTAGGTTCTGTTTCTGACAATCGCTTTGAGCTCCTGCCAGCTTAACCCGAGTTGTTTCGCCTCTCGATCGACTGTTATTCTCAACGTTTCACGGGGTCTACCGGAAAGTCTGTCTCTGCCAATTAAGCCTCTCCATTCCATGGCCTTTTTTGGAATACTGTCGTCTTCTTCTGCCTTTTCCATTTCTGTCTCCGAATCCAGATGTCATGTCTCGATTCAAGTGAGCTGATTCTGAGCACCATTCTAAGACATCTGTTGAAGAAAATAATATTTATAGCAGTATCGAAAGCACATTGAATTTGAAAAGCCAATCTTGAAGCTGCAACTCCGGTTGTTGTTTCGCCAAAACGTGTACGTCATACCAAAGGCCGCTTTGGCTTTACTTACTCGGCGGTCAATGTCTATCGCCAGTGCCGCCACCGCGGCAAATTCGCTGCCCATGATGTATGTGGAATTCCTCACAGTCTCAAGAGTTTGGTCACAGACTAACTCGTCACCACAAGCCTTCGCTGGCATACTTAGAACCCTGCTGCCTTAGCTTCTCTGTGTAGCTTGTTGCTCATTTTAGACAGATCAAAAAGACGATGCGCCTATAGACATACATATGTTATCGGCGTTGTCAATATATTGCAGTGAACTGGACATAGACCCCTGAAGTCGGCAATCGGGGAGTGGCCTCATCACATCCCTAATCATCAAAAGAAAAAGAAGAGGTGAGAGTATGCAACCTTGTTGAACCGTTTTCGAAATCGACAAATCTCAAATGCAGATCTGCTCTGAATTCGGCGCACTCCTCGATGATGATTCTCACTTGCTTGTATGGTCTTCGCAGGAGAAGTTCGCGCGGCGACAGGCGCTCCAAGATTACCTTTACAATGATCTTTGCCACCGCAGAAAAAACGCAAATACCAAGTCAGTTATCATAACCGCTCAGTTCACCACTTTTCAGCATTTTGTTAATAATGCCATCAATCCACTCATCTGGGAAGCAGATATTATCCCAGGCAGTGCTAATGCAGCAATTTAGCGGTGAGGCTTCGGCATACTTTGATAAACTGTGCTAGTATGATATGTTGCTCGTCTTAGCACAAAAGGCTTCTCCATATTCCTTGCAAAGTCGGGAAAGAGGCATACAGAGTGTTGCACAATATTTGTCTCTTTGAAAGAGAAAGGAAAATGGGGCTGTCACTTATGCCGATCACAGTCAGGAGTTTGGCAATGAGAAGTGGCCAATCACCAATGTAAAGAAAATACCCAGCTAGACCTTGCGTATCTTGTCTGAGAACTCTCTAGACAAATAGTTCGATGTATTATTAACAGAAAATGCCGACTGACTTGACACCAGAGTAAGATAAGTTCGTTATCTTTTGAATTTATTCAAGCCGAGACTTGCATTGCCGAACTAGTCTGGTAAGTAGTTGAAGCGCTGACCAATGTGTTGAGTGTGGATTGGCAGTCATAGCAGACATGTGAACTTATGCCACTCCACCGACCTATTTTCCACCGCGTAGTGGGGTTGATAATTCCAAATACCTCGGTTGGGAATACTAAGACATATTCCCCGAGAGAAAAATTAGACATATTTCCATTCTGACTCAGTGTTAGTTTTGGAGCCATTAGTAGAATGAGTAAGCCAGCACACAAGCAGTGATAGAGCCGGAATTTTACCGCAGGAAACTCAATATTGGAGAATCTCGCGCTATCTTGGAATTTTGAAATTACATGTGTGCCCACTACTGCGTACCCCAATGTGTCTTCGACGAAGAATAGTGGTGTTCGCTTCAAACGGGGCTCACAACGTCGCAGGCGCTGGTGTAGCAATGCCAATTCCCATCTCGCATCAATAATTCGAAGCCATAACGAAACCGTCTCACACGTTCTTGCAAATGTTTTAGTATTCATGTGCCCGGTACTGATCGAAAATAGCGAATAGTTTGGCTTTTAGGCTGTTCCAATTTGAGCCTCACAAGGCGTGAGGTACTAATACTAAGATTTCAAGGGTATTTGGCTCCAGCACGACAACAGATTTTAAGTCACCGATCGTCGAATAATATCTCTTTTCCGAAACAGTTCGATATATAGCAAATTTGTAAATGTTTTTTTTTTTATAGGTTGTGATAGCGCTCTTTTCTCTTCCAAAGGGTAATTCTGGTAATTTTCAGAAATATAGGAAAACCCATACAGTCCATCTTCGTACGAACTCAGACTTTTTTACTTGTTTCTAAACGAGCTCTTCAACAGATAATTGTTTAATTTTTGTTAAAATTGAAAAGTATCTATTTAGACTTGTTTGCCGCTTTTAAAAAGCGCCACCAAATACAAATACGCAACCGTACTAGTACCTCCGTCCGTACATATTCAAACGTAATTTATTTTGCCCATTTGAAGGGCGTAAGTCGAAAATAATCATGCATATAAAACTCAAATGTTTATGAGCAGATTAAGTGAGCTTTGGTGGTTCATTCCGCTCTAATGAGGCTGAAGATTAATTTGTATGAAAAAGGACTTTTACCTATCATAGAAATATCTTCAAAGAATAGCATTTGACTATATTTTGTTGAGAGAAGCTTAATTGTACATACATATGTATATACATACGTACATACATATGTATATACATACGTACATAGGTTGTATATTGTCTCCGTTTAAAAAAAAAAAAAAACTAAAACAAAAATTCTTATTTGACTGCTAGCATAAAATTGCACTTGAGACGCCCACCCAAAATGTCGAATTGAATTACTAAATGCATTTTTAATTCAAAAACATATGTATGTATGTATATATAATAAATAAATATATATGTATGCCTTTTGCCTTCTTGCCTGGCTGCATTCACATGACATCCATTGACACATTACGTTGTGCTGTCAACACTCCGCAGCGCCGCCGCTCGCCAGACAAAGCAATTCCGATCGCTGCAAGCTGTCCCCATGCTCCAGCTGTCCCCACCCAATTGCCCGCACAATATATGTATGTATTCATATACATTAGGGTGGTCCAAATATGCATTTGGGGGGGGGGGGGGGGGGG
>NW_023458556.1:17297893-17354477 GCF_013731165.1 Rhagoletis pomonella
GGGGGGGGGGGGGGGGGGGGGGGGGTAGTAGTGTCCGAATTTTAATGCTCTCACCCCTAGGATTGCTCTATATCGAAAAAATATACCGCTGTTTTTTATTTTGAAATCAAAAAATATTAAGAGGTTTTCCATGTATTTTATATGGGAAAGGAATACCAATTTTTCGTTGGAATGATATAGAATTCTTGAAAAACTATATTTTTCGAAACCTCTATTTCTCTTCAGGAGACCTCCAAAAATAATACCCAATTATGTATGTTACCATTTTTTAATATTGACAATTTTTATGACTCTCCACCCTATGCATTTTTGTGGGTTTTGGGGGAACTATAAAAAATAGCTAATAACTATTAAGAATGGTTAAAATTGGTACTATTATTGAAAGTCTCCTGAATAGAATTCTTATTTCTACGAAAAACAGTTTTTTTCATATAAAATACATGGAAAATTTTGAGCGCTTTGAGCGACTTCTAAATATTTTTTGGTTTTAAAATAAAATAAATAGAGGTATGAACATTTTTTCTGTGTATAAAAATCCTATGGTGCAAGTGTATTAAAGTTCCGGCTTTAATTTTCTACCACCCTAATATACATATGTGCATACATGCCACTTTTGAGAAAATTGTCGCAGCATCGTGGTTGCCTAATTTATGGATATCAATTTCGGTGCCATTAAAAGTTTTCGAAAAATACTCGCAAAATGCATTTGGGGCGTAGAAGCGGAGATACTCTATACATTTGTATGAATGTGTGTGCTTTTTTTTTGTCCGTTGCATGTCTTCAATTAGTTGCCAACACATCAAATGCATACATAAAACGCATGCAATGGGCACTGAAGTACCCCAAAAGTGGATATACATACATACATATGTACGTACTTGGAGCTCTTTACCAGTTGAGTAGTTGCTGTATGTACTGCCATCACTGCGGCTGTTTGCCCCTGGGAGCTTCTGTATTTAATTTCAGTTCTTTCGCGTCTCACATTGCATTTGTGAGTCTGCAGGCAATGCTCCCTGCACTGCTTCTCCTTCTCCTTCTTTTTCTTCTGCCTTCAACTACACTTCACTTTGATATATGTATTTGTGTGTGCATACTCTATTTTATATTCATTCGCGATGTATCTCCATTACAAACTCATATTTTATGTTTTTATTTATTTGCCTGTCAACGTCATTCAGCTGTTTTCTTAGTTCGTTGTCAAAAAAAAAAAAAAATTGAAAAAAGTGGTTCTTATTGGGTGTCGCGTGTTTGATGACGGGCGGCATAGTCAATACCACAAAGCCGAATTAGAGAACCTGTTGTCAATTAAGAATTTCTGAAATGGCATGCGAATGTGGACAAGTGACACTTGGATATGTTTACATTTTCCAAAGTATTTTTCAAAATCGCGCAGCAACTACTTAGCGTATACGAGAAAAAGAAAATGTAGTTTAAAGGAAGCTAATTAGAATTTACTTTAAGAATTCTAAATTTGAGGAGCTTAACTTAAACTAAGTTTTGGTTTAATTTCAATTTGTGAAAATCTGACATTTTTTTCTTTCCAGGCTCCGATTATATCGCATGAGGCGGCCCTTGGAGTGTTCGAGAAAAATATTCTACAGAAGATTTTCGAACCTTTACGCATTTATAACGGCGTGCTTAACGATGCAACGTTAAGCTGTATGAGCAGTGTTGCCGTTGAGAATTTTCAGAAAGTCGCTAAAAAGGGGTCATTGACGAAAAAAAGCGTCACCATATTACTAGTAAAAGAATAAATCATGAACTAAATCAAGACTTCAAAATAATCGAACTAATTGTCGAAGTCCACAAGCACGGAAGTAGGTAGGTAGATACATTGGTATGGCTGCCACTGCTATTGGGGGACACACACATAGACCACGAGTTGAGGGCCTGTTGTGATAACACGACTAAGAGTTTGTACTCCCCCTTGCTGAACCGTTGCGAATACTTGACGAAACTCGTCAAGCACCCAAGGTTTATATCCCTGCAGTGAAAAGCCAAACCAGTTAGAAAAAATACTAGTTCATAAACTAGTATGTGCCTACCAGTTCGACAATTTCGAAGAATTTAGGCGATCAGCGACATCTGCCTTTGAATTGCCAAAGCCAAAAATAAAACGCAATTAATTGCTTTTCTTACAAATGTCGGCTGTGGCGTCACGTGAAGACTACTGGTTCTGGTTCTGAAATCGCAGGTTCGAGGCCGCTTGGAGGTGATTAAGATTTTTAAAGTTAAATAAATGTAAGTAAAAATAATTTATTCAATTTATTATAAATAAATAACAACTTTGAAAATCTAATTGCATTGCAAAAAACATTTAGGAAGAAATGCTTGTGCCATAAAAACAAAGAAATTAAACAAAAATATTTTTTTATCAAATTTAAAAATTACAGTAAACAGCCTAAACAAAAAAATAAATTTATAAAAAATAGAAAATAAAATAATTTTCCCTGCGCCAGGATTTGAACCTGGGACCTCAGGCTTACCACGCGAGTGCTTTGCTCTGTCGGCCATTGTGACTGCTGGAGGGTCGCGAGCAAATGAGCACACTTATGTTTTTCACGGGGCATGAATTGGCAGACTATCTCATCAACTGGTATGATGCTACTAGTATTTATACTAGTAGATGCTGATGCATAGCCTGACAATTGACATCTCGTAGGACATCGCCATGTTAAAAATACCAGTCGCTAACATTGAAAAAGGATAGAACGTGAACTAGTTCGGCTGAAAAGCAAACCGGTAGAATTCTAGTTCACAACTAGTAGCTTTCCCTGCAGGGATATTTCACAATTTATCAAGGTCAGTAAAGTAAGGAGGTTACAGAGTAGATGGAGAACTGTCTGCTCCTCCTCATGGTTTTTGCAACTTCTCCAGCATCTATGATAAGGTACTCTGAGCCGTTTTGCATGTTTTCCTATAAGACAGCAGCACTTAGGTCAAGTTTTCCTAGAAATTCAGCAATTAGCTTACATTCATACATCGCAGCTTACGAAAGCAAAGTGCATACCAGTGCATTCTTTTCCCGGAAGAGCCTGCATGGTCGCACCCACCCCTCTGCACCTTTTAAATCAGTTCAAAGTTCGTTTATAGCCTCCATTGCAGCTGAGACCTCAGCCTGGAAGACACCGCAGTAGTCCGGTAGCCGAATAGAACGGCTCAGGATTAGGTCCATTTTCGAACCATATATGAAAATTACTGTATGGATTTTCTCCCTACGGTCGCGGGTGGAGTATAGTAATTTTCTGTCCATTC
This sequence comes from Rhagoletis pomonella, assembly GCF_013731165.1. Lineage (NCBI taxonomy): Eukaryota > Metazoa > Arthropoda > Insecta > Diptera > Tephritidae > Rhagoletis > Rhagoletis pomonella. The sequence continues at coordinate 17,301,149 of NW_023458556.1, forward strand.
CCTCGGTCTGTATAACCCGGAAGAAATCCTATTTTCCCAAAATACAGGAGTGATCCTGCAAACCACATTCGCATTCCCCTGTCTCTCTTAACGGAAGTGCAGCAAGAGATGCCATCTGCTGACCCACTAGATCTGGTGGCAGAAGATTTAAAAAGGCATTTAAAATATTAGTTGGCATTTTTCCGGATTGTTACGCTGATGCAGGTCATACTAATCCTCTGTACATTGCCGAGTAGATTAAGATAAGAAGCCTTAACCAAGGTAGGCCACCATGTTATAACTCCTTAAAGGAAAATCGGTGTGACCAACGTCCAGCACAGGGCGCAAAAAGTAGCCTACTTAAAGCCGATCCGACTTCAAGGCATGTTTGATGTCATATCTACAAACTAATGCCGAATTTCCACTAGGCATTGAAATGATAAAAAATTGCAGGCATTTAAAAAATGCCATGTTTTTAATGACTATATTTTTTTTAAGAAATGACACGAATATGTATTTTCTAATGCCAAACTTTGTCATTACAATATTTGCCATTTAATGCCTAGTGGAAATCCAGCATTGCCCACATTAAATCACCTTTGCATTCGATTGCCAAGAAACCGTGACCACCTTCCTGTTTATGAAATCTCAACCCCTCAATATCGTAACCGTAGTGAAATCGCCGCCTGGCGCTGATGTTAGACTCCATCACTATCTACCAAGAACAGATGGAACAATGCCTAACACTTGTATAGCTTGTTAATGAACCTCGCATGGAACTAACGCGGGAAACCATATCAAAACGCCTTGCTCCATAACGAAGCGCCAATCAGAGGCGGGAGAAGGCACGTAATGCTCTGAAAAGATGACGCGACCCATCTGCATAGAGAAGTGGCATTAACGCCAGAGACGCGGTGAATTCTGACTCAACTGAGGTTGGCTGGTGCAACCGCTTCAATAGCTACCTCTCAAGCCTAAATCTCTCACATATTCAGCAGGTAGACATGGCGCACACGATACCAACCTCTTTGCAAGCCTATACAATTCGATGACCCTGACAACCGGTCCTTAGTGTTCGTCCGTATCGAAGAGAAAACTCGATGCTACTCAAAGTATCGCTAGGAAATACTCGATTCTACTTGTACTCGAAAGTACTCAGACGAGAAATGTACTTCAATCACCGTATGCAATAAAACAACATACACTGGAGAAGGGGTTACTTGAAAGTGCTGAAACAGGAGACGGTAAGTAATGAGAAAGCTCATCGTTTAATTGTGTCTGAAGCTTCTGTTTCAAAACTAATTCTGGACTTAACCAATCTAACTTACATACATATGTATCCTAGACTGCATCCTAGGGAATTTCATGGAATATGGAATTTTTCAATTTAAAATATTTTATTAGCAATTTCATTTTTATCTTATCGAATACTACAAGGATACATTAACATAAAAATAAATTAGGTACATATTAAGTTCGTATAAATTATTCAATAAATAATAGCAGTTATACTGTAGCAAGGTAATGTATTTTTATACATACATATGTATGGATGCATGTATGTATTATGTACATATGTAAGTATGTACATATATGTATATATGTATCTACAAATGATTTCACTCCAAATTCCTTTCGGAATGGTCACTCAACAATTGACTGCGGATTTTTATGCAGAAAACGTAGCCTAACAATATGTATCACTTAAGTGTAAGCAAAATAAATAAATTTGTATACATTTTGCTCATAGTTATGGGGTACATATTTTTAGGCTCCGTGTTCTGCATAAAAATCCGCAGGCTACTCATCAATAAATTGCTTCGCTAACAAGCAATTCCTTCTCTACACATTCGGATGGGATGAGAACGGCACGTCAAAATCTTCTCCGAAAACGAGAAGAGTATATTTTTATCTCTGAGAAGAGAAGAGCTCAAACTCTTCTCAAATGGTTTGTGCAGTGGCTAGTGTGACTATCAGGCGACATCTGTGTGAAGTAACCGACGTCATATTCGCCTGAACGAAGCACTAGATGTCGCCGCAAGCCAAGTTGTGGAATCGGTTTGGGACCAAATGCACAACCGGAAGTCAGCCGAACTGGGAAATTTCTTCTTCTTTTCTCTTCTTTCCTTTCCTTTGCGTTTGCCATGTTTGTTATGTTTTCCGGGCGTTGCAATTCGTGTAACTTAAATGCATTTTTACGTGAAAATATCGAGACTATCAAGTATGCTAGAATCACTGGCAGTACTTCTCCTGCATGATATTCTCTGTGCCAGATATCACAGGGTTCTCTTTCAGCGGACACAATTGCAGCTGCATTTCGGGATGCTCCAGCGACTCAATTATTACATAATCGAGGTAAATACGCGGCGAAGCGAGGATACGCCATGTGAGTGGATTCAGGAAATTTGTTTGATATTCCCAGAAAACCGAGGCGTGTTGCGCCGGATCGGCTACATCCCTTCCCGACACCATGGCGCTATATTCGAAACCTGGCTCAAAGTACATAGCCTTCTGGGAGAAACGTATACGTTCGGCGTTGGATTTTTTCCCGTGCGTTTTGGAATGCAGCCGCACTGAGATGGTGCCAATCTCGCCACCGTGCATCGTGCTCTCATCGTGACCGGATACGCGCACTGTAATCTTGTAATGATTGCCTGCGAAAAACACATAAAACGAAATTAAGAAAAAAAATTAGTAAAAACACCTTGGAGATATTTTTTTAATTTACTTCACTTACGACAGAAGGGTCTCTTATCGGCCGTTGTCAGGTACAACACTGGCGGCTTATTCGCTTCTAACGCACCAGCTGCTGACAGCTCTTTGTAGTCCGTGTAGGTGTGGAAGCCCATGCGCATGCAAAGCTGTCCATCTTCATTGCAACGCGCGCACATCCCCTCCTTGAACGCCTCATACGACTCACATGTGATGCCCAAGAAAGGACACTTGCTCAACACACTCTCGGTGAAATACTGATAGCTACGTATATGGTTACAGCTCAAGAACTCCTGCATGCTCAAGAACACCGAACTCTTGCGTCCTTTCATATAATCCTGCAGTCGCACATCACAGCCGGGATTTTCCGAACCACCATTCGGGTAGAAATCAACATGGCCGACACGTTGGAAAATGCCTAAACCACCTTTCAAAAAGGGATTTGCATCCGTATGTATAGCATCGACGAAGTCTGCATCTGAACGATCTAGTCGCACAATGGACTCAGTGTCGGCAAAAAGTGGTCCCGCTGGATCCAGGCCAGTAATGCGGCCAAGTTTAAGACCAAAATCACGTTGCAAATGATAGCCGGCATAGCCAGCCAGGTGTGAGCCAAGCGAGTGGCCGATGAAGTGCACATTGCGCAAGTCCGGCAGGTGCAGCTCCTCCTGTGGTGAAGATAAATTTGTACTTTAGTATGCATACATTTATTATTTTTTATTTTATTTAAGTACACTTACGTAGATCATATGTATGACATGTGCAGCGATGGCGCCGACTAGCCGTATATTTGCGACCGCCTGCACGTATGGTGGGTTGGAGCCGCCACCCCAGTCGATTAGTATGACAGCGGCATTACCCTCCTCCTCGCTGTGCAACAAAGCTTTGGCCATATCTTTCATCTAAAAACAAGAATAGTTTTAAATTGTTAATATGTAGATGTATAAGTATAACACATTAGCGTGCATCACTCTATATACAGACAGATAAAATCGGTAGTGATTTTCCATTGGAATTATAAAATTATATATTACGTATATTTTAAGACTTTCGCCAGAATATTTCGGAAAAATTTTAAGCTTTATTTAAGCTGGACCCATTTGAAAATACCTACAAAAATCGAGTTTTTTTATGCGTAAATAAAATTACTTAAAAATTCTTTTTCCCCCAAATAATCACTTCAGATGATAGAGTTTAAGCTTATAAGATCTGCATACAAATATTTAAAAATTTTATCAACGTAACTAACATAATGAGATTTTCGGAGGTATTTTCAAATCACCCCACTTCAAGTAAATCTTTATATTTTTCTAGAGTATGTATTATTGCGCAAGTTTTAAGATATAATAAAATAAATACGATGAGAAAGTGGCAACTTTTTTAGTGAGGCATCCTACTGTACTGAAGTTGTACGTTCGAAAAAATATTATTTTTTGCCGTTACTCACCCACTCTACAAGTCCATTTTCTATATAACCATGTGAGATCAGGAAAATCTTTCCCTCTGGATTTATGCCCAAATGTGTCACAGCCTCTGGATCATTGAGATCTATAAATTTCGGCTGATCTAAGTTCCGCCTCGTATGCAACGTAAAATGTGGCTCTATTTGTGAAGGTTTATGCGGATGTACGTTGATCTGCCGCGTCGGTGTAGTCCATGGCCCATCCAATGGAAAGCAACCATAAACACCATAACATTTAACTTCATTGACATCTGAAAGGTAAGGGGGATGCAAGTTAACAATTATTTGCAATTTATGTGATAAACGATGTTCGATTGCAGTAAAAATTAAGGTTTGTTAAAAGAGATATTTATGTACATATATGGATGTAGATGTAAAATAGTTAATCGCCAGGCAGATAATCATACTTTTGAAACTATTGTACCGTTGAATGTTGGTCCTACTTATTATAAGCAAGCATATTGCAATAATAGTCGTCATCGATTCGCCACTTCTCGCTCGCTATGTTTGAGTTCCGGTCGCTTAAAGAAGAATTTTGCATGTGAAAGCAACAACAAAGTTAGCTAAGTAGCACTGATAGACGATAGCGAATTTGGATGTACCTCATTGATTTCGTTCGTTTCGCCACTCGCTAACTGTTGGCGAATCGACGACGGCTAATATAGTAAAGATCGAATACACTGATGTATCAATTGATTGGCTTTCGAGTCTTGGCTGCCTGAGTACTTACAACAAAGTCACCAAGTGGTAATTTCCATCCCAGCGACGAAATAATATAAGGGAGGAGCGATTTATTTTTAAAAAGAAGAAAACGGAGGCAAATTGACATGAGTGCATTGAGCTTGAGATGCCGCACAGTGTGGAAAATGACCTTTTTTGGTGACAAAATTAAATATGTCAAGAACAAGAACAGACCAAAAAATAACTGTAAGGGCATTTTAAAGTTTAACCGAGAGATGTAGAATTTAGTTTCGTTGGATACAAAAATTACCTTGACTTATAAAAAGACCTTCAAAAATAGAGGGTAAACTTTTTACAAAGATATATTTTAGCTGTTCTTGCGTGAAGGAATCCATTTCCATGGTCGGAAGCACCGAAAAATATATTTTAAATTTTTTTTTAAAAGAAAACGTAATGCAAAAACAAATTTTTAAGACAAGCTTTTATCGGTGTTTGTATTGCCAAATAATAATTGCGTTCCCTAACTAGCAATAATTTACCAGAAAGCGCTCCCGTTTTCGGTTCCCTGGCAAAGCAGGGGAAAAATGGGAGAATAAAATTGGTGCTCTCTTTGTCAGATGTCGCACGCTTTTACACGAAGAATTTTTCCTAGAAATATCTGGTAAACTATCAAACCATCAGCTGTTCAATGTTGTTAAAACTAATTGAAAGTTGTATAAGCAAAAAAAAAGTACATCTGCATTTTCATCTTATTGTATTATATATATATTTTTTTAGGAAGAAATATTAAGTTGTGTAAGTATTTTTGTTGATTTAAGCTCAAATAGTTTTTTTAGTTATAACTAGGGCTGTGCGATTAATTGATTACTCAAAATTTTAATTAATCATAAAGTAAATAACTCAATTATTCGATTAATTGGAAATTATGATTACTCAAAAGTTCAGTTACTCGAGTAATCAAGATTTTTGATTAACCAAAAACAAAAATATTTGAGTAATTTGCTTTATGATTAATCAACATTTCGAGTAAAATGAGTAATCAACATTTCAACTCTTTACATATGTATAAAGTAGTTAAAGTTCCTTGATACCTTGAAAACAACGTTTCTGTTTTCAAAAATGAAAACAAAAAAATTTTTTCATATACAGAATGTAAAAAAGAAAATAAGCATTTTCCAAAGCAAACTCTTTTAACGAGCAAAATTATTTTTTTGAGTAATCATATTTCAAGTAACTCGATTAATCATCGTTTTGAGTAATCAAAATCTTGATTACTCGAGTAATTGATTAACCGAATAATTGATTAACCAACTTGCTCGAGTAATCGAATAATCGCACAGCCCTAGTTATAACGTTTCGACAACACTGGTGCTTACGTCTAACTTACTTCAAAGACCGCGTCATCGGCTCATAGTAACATAATTTCTATAGTATTTCCTATTATTTTTTCATGGAAAAAAAGTCGCTGGAAATTTCGAAATAAATACATATGTATGTATGTAAATACATACATATTCAAATACTCTGCTCCCTGCTAGTGCAAATAACCGATGACAGTTTTGCATAACTATCCCATTGATAATTTAAAAAAATTGATAATTTCACTTAAGGCTGAAGTGATTTTAATACTTTCTAGTATATACCAGACATACAAATGTATGTATGTGTGTATGTAGATAATTAAAATAACTTTATTGCCATTTTACTTATCAACACAATTTGAACTCAATGAACTGCAATGCGTGTCTAGGTCTGTGTTGTTTATATAGCAAAATATGAGCTTTTACTTAGATACTAAATATATTGGCTTTAATTAAATAATATGACTTTCGAAGGCAAAGTGACTTTCCCGGAGATTTGCGATGATTTAATTTTATTTGAACCTTTTTTTTTTGTTTTAATGTTATTGTAGGCGGATAGTAACAATATTTATAAAAAAAAGTTCTGCTAGCAAAAACACTGCATATGCACATATACAAACATTATCTGTATGCCTATTTACTAATTCGTTTCTCAAGAGATAGTAAAAACTGATTCCGTATTGTAGTAAAACCCACTGGAATACTCTGGGTAAAAATTATCAGTATTATAATATTACTTCTCTTATTAAATGGATTAATTCTTAGGAAGTTCTGCTTGTACCTCAGTGTTGCCAGGTTACCGAAGTGAGAAATCGCCAGTTTGGTTATCGAAAATCGTCATTTGCATGTAAATATCTTCAACTTTTTAATAAACAGAACCAGGAAGCTCTTTTAGTTGTTTTCATTTTATTCTAGCTTCCGACTGCCGTATGTAAAAAATAAAAAGTTTAAAAGCGGGCAAATTAATGAAATGTATTTTGATAGAATTTTCTTCTAATATTTTTTTATATTTTTACAAGCTCTTGATTACACACCGAAAGCAATCAAAAATCCAAATTGCAGAATTGCAATTAAAAACCACTTAAAGTTTACTTTCATATCGAATAAGTAATTAATTAATGGTTCCGCATATCGATTTACTCCTGTAGCCGCAAAGTTATTTACCCGTGAATCGATGAATTAAGACATTGAATATTAAAATGACATAAACATGGAAGATGCATTAGGTGCGAGTAAAGTGAAAACCTTACATAAATTTTGTTTTCCTCTTAACACTCGTATTTATAGTAAATATGTATGTAAATAAAACATTTATAAAATTCATTTGGTTGACTGAACAGCGCGTCCTCGCATAACTTAAAAAATCTTCAAACCAGCTACTTACATACTTATTGATTAATGCCACACAGAAAAGCCTGAACAAAAATATTCAACCAAAACCAGCTATGAATGTTTGTGAAAGAAACGGTTAACTAACTTCGTATGTACATAGTTTACATATTACAAAATGTTTGATTGAACCTTCTAAATAAGCGGCTGGTATGCAGCGCTTTGGAGGGGGGCCAGTAATAAACGCAGTCACCAGCGGCGCGGCAGAATATAGGAAGTAGGAAACTTGAAAAAATTAATGGAGAACCACTGCATTGATATCTACCTACCTAGCGGCTAAGTCAAGACCGGTGCATTGCGGTACGGTGAACATTATGGCAAAAAATACACTAACTACCTTACTGGACTAGATTTACCACTACATATTTTACTTCCCAAATCGACTTACAAAAAAGCTCATATCCGTGTTGGCTAACTTTGACATTTCGCAATTTGCCGATCAAATTTGACCAGTTCTTGAAATCAAGTTTGTTGCGAAGTAGTTATTCAGTAATCGCTAACTTTGAGGTGGCATATGTATATTAGGGTGGTACTTACGAATTAATTTAGAACACACTGCTGACCTTTTAAGTTCAGTAGAGATTGATGAGTAGAATAGAAAACATTAAAATTTTCAATTTGCATAACTACACAGGCGGATTAACTGGGCCATCATAAATTTGTGGCCAGGAATTTATCAAAAATTTGTTTGAACCTGGTTAGGAGTTGGTTTATAAGTCAGTGGGTAGCTCAAGAAGTTAAGGTTGCCTTAAGTTCAAATGGTATGAGCTTAGATTCTCCCCACAAATAGGTCAATACAGATCCGTTGTGGAATTCCATGGACGCTATAAATTTTGCCAAAGCTCTTGTTTTCACATGAGACATTCAATTACTACGATTTTCTGTTGTATTCCGTAAGTGACCCGTAAGAGCTGTTTTAGGGAAAGATATTTCTTTTCTATTTAACATTTAGAGAACCGAAGTGCGCTGTCTGTTATTGAAAAGCTAGCGAATTTTGAAGGCTTCATAGGACGAAAGGTTACTCTAGCGCTAGTTGCCTACTATAGTGGTGTGTTCTCTGAGAAACTATTTAAAGTTAGCCATTAGTATACCAACTGTATCCTTTCCTGTCCGATGTCAACTCGTCGGCTTTACCTTCAAGGCACCTATGGGTATGAGTTGAATTCTATAATTCCGCACCATCCCATTCAGAGATGTAGTGAATTCTGAAAAAGAATTCGCATTGCCTACGCGTGAGTGTAAAACTTTCAGGCCAGTCGGATTGTCAGAGAAGTTGAAGACTTGTTTACTCGAGTAGTATTTTAAGACAGGCTTCATACTGCCTCCAAGATGGCCAAAATGTCTATGATGTATACAGCACAGTGGTCAGCAAGACGAAAATATGTCGCTTAGTTCAGTTGAGAAAGCTCCTCCATTCGCTGTGCGAATTTCCTGCCTCCTGAGATTAAGGAGAGACTAAAAACGTTGAACGTCTATGGCTAGCCAGAGTGTTTTGGTAATATGCCAGGTCGGTTCCATTGCCATCTTAACAATTTCTAAAAATTTTTTCATTCAGTAGAGATTTACATGTCGCTTCATGACGCGGGAGCTCGTCAGTCTTGCAGTTTCCCTAAATGTCGCAGGCAATATGTATGCTGAATTTCTCAGTCATCTCGTTAAGAAATCGGCGGTATTGAGCAACTACTTTGAAGTCAACAAGACTTTTCCCAGGGATTTAATAGTCGCCTGACTGTCAGTGCAAATGTAGATATCATGACTAGGAATAGTATCACACCGTACCAGTGATGCGGTTTTTGAGATAGCCATCAGTTCAGCTTGAAAAAACTGCAGTAGTCAGGAAAGCGGAAACTGAATGATAAGGCATATCACTGTTCCGAATAAACCCCACCAACGATTTGTATGTCTTATCGATCGCGATGGAGAATATACATAAGTCGGTAATACAGGGTATTGAGATTGTCGCTGCCGTCCCAAGAATAGCCGAACTGCTTGAGGTTTTTTGGTTGCATGTATAAGCAAGTTTGTTCTGGTTACTGTTTCGAGTAATAATTATGTATGTATTTATATGAATGAAGCTCGGCCGAAGACTTAGCAAACGGTTAAAGACTTTATTTGATACTACACTTTGTAGCTCCATACCTTCAAATTAAGGTATACGCGACTTTTATTTTAATATTAATCACATTCGAGACTATTTTAAGTAGGTAAGTACAAAAAAGTTTTTTTCGGTTAGGCCACTTCTGTCCTTAAGAACATCAACATCTAAATTTTGTATGGGGAACTTCTTTATTTTGTTCTAGATAAACAATAAAGACACCCACGAAAGATTAAAATTTTATAAATAATTTTAGAGGTTGCTGCCAAACAAGAAACAATTCAAAAACATTTTCAATTGATATCTGGTAAATTTTGCATATTATTTAAACTTATTCATATAAATTCATAAACTAATCGAGTTATAGCTAGCCAAAGTCAAAGTTATGTCGAACTTTTGCGTTTTAAAAAAATTTAAATTTTTTCAAACTCTCGGTAGCGACCCAAATTTTCTTTTTAAATAAAAAAATTGTTGTAGACAACAACAAAAATAAAGTGGTGCCCCATATAAAATTTAGATGTTGATATTTGAAAGTCCACCCTAATGTAATTTGTTATAAAATTTCTAAACACGAGTTCGAAAAGACTTTCACAAAAGTTTTAGAAGTTCATATTCGATATTTTCGAGACATTTTTCCGTCTTGAAGGAATGCGATTTCAATTCCCATATAAAAAAAAAATAGCTCATATATCTCATGATCCACTGATCGGATCTTAACCAGATTAGTATGGGACCACCTCTGAGACACTACCTTTCCGATGCAAAAAGAATTAATTAAAAATCGGTTGACGTGGTCCAAAGTTATGCGGTAAGATACATAAAACAAAAAATAAAATAAAATAATAATAAAAAAAAAATATAAAAAAATTGAAAATATTCCGACGAACTGATAACCTCCTCCTTTTTTGGAAGTCGGTTAAAAAAGAGATCTGCCGCAGACTTAAAACTCATCACAACCACACCCGATAAAAATCTGAGCTTTGTACCTATAGATCTTTATGTACATTTGCTTATGGCAGGCTATAAATTCCGCAAATATGTAGATATGTATGTAAGTATGCGTCGCATAATCCATAATAATAAAAAAACTTACCACTCTTCTGTGATGGCGGCAGATCGACTAAGGTATTCACTGCAGCTCTACTGGTCTGGTTTGCCAAATAGAGCATCGTCTGTAGCATTAGACCACCAGTGGAGTTTGATATGTACATTCTGAGTTTGTTGTTTTTTTTTGTTGTTCTTTAGTAAATATTTCACCAGCAATTATTACTTTTTTATTTGCTTATTTTAATGTCTTCTCACAACCTTATTAGTTTTTATGTTAATGTTGTTATTTTAACAGTTATTCACATTTTAGCAATGCAACGATCACTGCCCAAAAATAGTTTTCGAATTAATTATTCACAGCACATTTTTTTCCTTTTTTTAACACATTACTATTAAGCGATTAAAATTTAATTATTTTCAAGAATTGCAATCGGAAAAGTATACAGTCTTCACTTTTGTTTTAGCAAAAGTCTATTTTCCTTAATGCGCAGATTTTTGCTATACTAGTTATATAAATTATGAAATCTTCTATCATTAAGTCGGCGATTCACTTTCCGTTCTTTAAGTGCTGTTTTTTATTCCTTCTTATGTATGAAAATATGTATATATTTTGTTTATATGTAAATCTTTTTTTTATTCAACTTTCGCTTCGTCCATTCACTGCCGATGCGCTTTGACTTAGGTATTCATCCGTTGTCGACTTTGGTTCCAATTCTTTTAAGCTCATCTGTCTTGTTTGAAAAACGCCGCAATACTGAATTGAATTAGCGGAGTTGCGGCAATTTTATTGATATTTATGTACGTGTACCGTGACGCGCTCAATCTTCTGCTGCGAAACCAAGTCGAACCGATCGATCGTAAGTGATCGTAAGGCCGCCAACAGCTCGCAAGCGTTTTAAGACAGCCACTAAGAAGACATAAAGTTTTTGATAATACAGAGTCGGCGCTCTATGGTGATCGGTTTGGTTCTTCGGCTTCCATTTCTATGTGATGTGTGTTGGAGTGGTGTGGTGTGGTCTGGGGCGGCGTTGGTGGGGTCTGGGGTGAGGAGTGTGGAGTCGAGTGGTGCGCAAGACCAACTATTCATGGTTGATAATGACTACAAACATACATAGGCATATGCATATGTAGCCACATGCAGGTTTGTTGTTGAAATCGCATTGATAGCTGGTACTGTTATGCCTGTAACTGATCTTGATTCTTGTGCGTAAAGTTAGATGGCAATTTATGGAAGTTATTGCAGAGACGCATGCACAAATGAGAGTTAGTGCAAATAAATTTACATGCAGATATATATATGTACTAGCTCGTACATACACCCCGTTTCACTTGAATAGATACATAATGTTCCTCAAGTTTCAAGTTAATATCTTTACTTGTGCGCAGCTTCGTTTTAGTATCATTTTAAAGACTGATCAGTCCTGCAGGAATGTGGTGAAAATAAGGAAATTCTATTCTTGAGTTTCTCTTCTTTCAGCGGCATTTTGGTGAATCAAAAGATTTACTTAAGGCCCGTCCACATAGAACTTTGGCGTTGCGTTGGCGTTGGCGTCGCTTCAACAGCTGACTATGAATACATGAATTCAAATGCAGCCGTCCACATAGCCAAAATTCGACAACGCTCACGCCAACACAAAGCAAAAAGATGGCCAACTCTCATCTTTTCGCGTGCGTCGCTCGTCAGCTGTTGCAAATAAATAAAATTATGTGAAATATTTTCCTTTTTAATCAAGTGCGGGCAAGAAATATCGTTTTTAATGCAATTATTGATATGAAATATTAATTTATCTGTCGTTAGTATGTTAATGTAGTGGCCCAAGCATTCGCTGCTAAGCGCTCATTGTAGCAAGCATACTTTTAACGTGCGTTCTGTCAAACCAACGCCAACGCCAAAGCCAACACGAAAGTTCTATGTGGACCGGCCTTTAGACCTTTAAGTCACTTTAATTTAACCATTTAATGTAGTTAAATAATAAAGCGTAGATAATTAAAAAGAGGTGTGCCCAGCGACCTTAATATTATACCCTCCACTCATCACAATACCTCATTCAGTCTTACAATCCCCAGAGAGTCTAGAAGAACTTTTGCTGGCAGGGAGTGTATGTGCATAGCCCTTGGCCACATTGCGCGCAGACTTGTTTCTGTATTCTCACCACTGTCTAACACTCAACAAGCAGATGCAATGGTGTCTCTTTAGCCGAGTCGCACAAGCGACGGAAGTCATGCGAATAGATTTCTAGCCTGTGCAGATATGCTCTCAATCAGCAGTGTTCCGTGAGGTTGCCCATGACAATTATCAGTTTCTTTTGGCTTGCCGTCGTGCAATGGTTTTTTGTCAATTATTCTCTCTTATTATTTGTTTTCTGAGTTCTCCCCCAATCGTGCGTGGACCTACTGCAAGGAATAGTTCGGAGCCTTGCGAGCTGAGGTTGCTGCTTTCCACACTAATCCGTCCGCTACCTCAATTCTCTCCACTCGTCCGTGGCCTGGTATCCAAATCGATTGCCCGACACGTAAGTTTGGCAAATCAAGCAACTCCAAACATTTTTCATTAAATTTATAGGGCGGTTCTGGCCGGCGGACCTTTTTTTATTGTTGATAATTAAGAAAAAATCTTTTATTTGTATTTATTTAATTTTTAAAAACATTTTTTAGTTTCGCTTTGTGAAATTTTTTGAGAGCACATGTTTAGAATTACTAATTATCTTCATTACGATAACAATACTATTCTAACAACAATACTATACTAATCTACTATTGTGCCCCCTGAACTTTTCCTTATGCCTTGTGTCAGTCAACAATATTCGTTATTCTTTCAACTGAATTCCTAATGGAAAGTCGTGTACCTGCGAAAATTTCTATTTTTTGAAAACTTTCTGCTTTCGGAAAGATGTGTATCTATTCAAGTGAAACCGGCTGTATTTACACTCAAACATACAAATGCACACGTCTTTGCGCAGTTGATTTGGTAATTACTTTACTCACATGAGGGAATATTCGAGAATTGCATGTGGAAACCTCGGAATATATAAATAATAATAAAATAAACGCAATATATCAAGATTTTCCATTTCACGCACTTATCTTCAGTATTCAGTATTCTTTGACCATACATATGTATGTACATAAACAGGCCTGTATCTTACTGCACACTCGCTTTCTTAACTCTTTCGTACATACTTACATACATCTCTGCATGCTTACGTACTTAGCATTAGCATTACTTTTCTTTTGTTTTTGTTTAAAGGGAGTTAACGAATAGAAACGATGGGAGAACAGAAACGGTGGGTCTTTACCAGACAGTTACTGAGTGATTTAGATAGAGTACGAGCCGAGTCGTTCGATCAGGCAGAATTGGGATCTGCAGCCTAAATAGCTTAAGAAGTCAGGCCAGAACGACCTGGAAAACCGAGCTTTTTACACAGAGCTCACTGAGCTGACTTAAATCCTACCTATCTGCGATTAGTGGCATACCTGGTAGGATGCTTTGGTTTCCGCTTGGCTATGAAAATATGGCATTCACGCCCTAAACGAGGGTGGCCACCTCAGCTTGTTCTTGACAGAACCCACTCCCTAAGCTGAACCCTTGGAGAAGCAGTGCTTGTATACTCCGACGAATTCAGCTTTACATTCAGCTTTGGTAGGACATCATTAAAAGCCCCCTCGATATTCAAAAAGGCACAAAGGGCTCTTGTATGACTTTAACAAAGGTGAGGTAGGGTTTATGGCCCCTAAGCACGCAGGTGCAAAAAGTCTTCAATAGGACGAAAGGAGATATCGGTTGCTATCAAACCATCTGGAGACATATTAGAACTTCCCCCTGCTTAAAAAAACAAATTCTCACTTCACAGCTTTCAAAGATAGCGCTCAAAGCAGGCGAGTAATATACTAGGAAGGCCGATCAGCCAATTGACCATATAAAACTGGTTCTTATCGTTTTGAGGTTGATAGAGAAGTGCAAATCACAAAGAAGACTATCGACTTATCTGCGCTTATCGGTCAGTCGTCAGTCGTCAGTCGTCAGAATTATATCTTAAGACCTTTAATAGCATTAATTCATGATAGCTATATATATGAGTAATCCACTTGCAAACTGCGCTCTGTAAAATTTTTTCGATTTTTAGTTTTTGGTGGGTAACGTACCAGTATTTAAAGTAGTTTCATGTCCACTAACAACACAGTGCAAAATCTTTCTATATTCTGAAAAAATAGCATCAAATGATAACTACTCTTGCAAAAGTCGCTATCATACTTATTTATAAGCTCTCAAAAGTCTCCCTCTTCTGATGAACTTAGAAGTCTGCTTTAGGTCGTATAGACTGTTAATGTTATGTTATGTCATTTTATGTTATGTTATAATGTTATTAGGCTCTTGTTTATTAAAATTTTCAGGTAAAAATAAAAATTCAATTTAAAAGATGTTTGTTGTCGTAGTCGTTTTTTTTTTAATTTATGGCTTTCTATTATAAAATCACATAACGCTGTTTTCAAGTGGACTACTCATATATGATAGCTATAAACGTCTAGTGATTGAAATTAGCTTCTGCTGCCACATATGCATATGTACTGTACTCTCACACACAGTCAACAAAATGAGAGCTCTATAAACTTTTTGGCGAATGTTCAAAAATGACCTTCGATATCCGATAGGCATTTCGAACTGGGAACGAGCTCATAACCAACCTTAGTTTTCCAACGTTCGTAGTATATTGGAAATACATTCGAGATGGGTTTGACAGAATAGCTATATTTCGGTGTATTTCCCCTTCCAAATTAGAATACTGTGTTATTTTGCTATGAATTAATAATGTATATATGTCTAAGGAATCCTTCATCAAAGTAATTTACTGCGATGACTTGGTTAATTAATAAATATTATATTACCTCAATGTATTTTAAAAATACTATTTCTTACTATTTGCGGTACTATTTTTAAAGACCATTGGGCACATTTTGAAATTTTGAAATTCCATACCTGAATCCAGCTCATTCTTGGAATGAAATATAATGACAGCCACTCTCTCTCATTAAAATTTCAATTCGAAAATGGGCTGGATTTCGAATTCATGACGAAAGATAAATACATTGGATAACGAAGGTTCCGTTTTGTTGTAGTTCCCGAATCGAATACAAACCTATTTCACATATATTATCGAAGGTGAGACTCGAAAAAAGATTTTCTTCCAAAAAATGAGGGAGCTGTTTCATTTTGAACCATTCATTACTTTCTATGCAACCTTGGCATTTGAGGTCTCACAATCATGTTATTAGGTTAAAAGTCATCTGTTAAGATTTTGGTACATTCGCAATTTTCTTTGGTAGAAAACGTAACACTGGTTATTATTTCACAAAATTCTCTATACCTATGTACATTATACTCGACTAGAAGGAAAATTTCCCATTTATTCTTAAATGTTTTTAGTATTCTCGGGTTTCTATTTTTGGCAATATTGGACATTGAGCCTAGTCTAGCAAGAAACATTAAAAATCTTAATGGTACAAGCCGGAAAAATACAGCGCTAGCTAAACGTACACACTTGTATATACTTATATGCTTACATATGGATGGACGTTAGGGTGGTTCTAGTTCTTAGCAACAAGAGATTGATACATATGTTATGAAAATATTAAGACATCTGGCAAATATAAGGGCACAATCGGCTCATTTCGAACGTAAAGGAGTCTATCCTAAGAACCTGTGTGTGCCTTTGCTGGAGCGGTCTCGTTTTCCAAACAATCAGCTGTGAGTTGAATTAATTTGGTTACTTAAAAATCTTGTGCATGGAAAGTTTTCCAACAGTCGTATAATTAGCGCTCGACCGGAGTAAATGTATATTAGGGTGGTCTAAAAATGCATGTGATAAAGTAAAGTCGGAGTTTTAATGCTGTCATCCCTAGAATTGTTCTATAACGAAAAAAACTTTACCCCAATTTTTTTTGAATAAAAATATATTTAGAGGTCGCTCAAAGCGCTCAAGACTTTCCATATATTTTATATGGGAAAAAAAAAACAATTTTTCGTAGAAATTATAGAGAAATCTTTAAAATCAATATTTTTCGATCGGAAAACTTCGTTTCTCTCAAGAGACTTCCAAAAACAATACCATTTTGTTTATTTAACCATTTTCAATTATTAACAATTTTTTATAGGACCACTGAAAACATCAAAAAATGCAATGGGGGACCCATTTAAGGCATCTAGGGGTCTCCTGAAGAGAAACGAAGCTTTGCGATCGAAAAATATTGTTTTTAAAGAACTCCATAGAATTTCTACGAAAACTTGTTATTTCCCCATACAAAATTCATGGCAAACTACGAGCGCTTAGAGCGACCTCTAAATATTTTTCGATTTTAAAATAAAAAAAAGGAGTATAATTTTTCTCGATGTAGAAAAATCTTAGGGTGTGAGAGTATTAAAATTCGGACTTTACTTTTGTTTTGACCACCCTAATTTACATACATATCCATCTCATCGACCAATAGTCCCTCATTGAAGATCAACCAGTCTGGGGTGCTTCATAAATCCCAGTCGCTATTTCCGGAGCCACTCAGACTTTCTCGGTTAAAGCGGATCTCTATTCTAGCGGACAGCGGACGGGACTCAACAACATTAGTACCGTGCATAACTTTAAACTGTTATTTTATTTTTAATTGATCCTTTTTCCTTATTTATGTTTTTGATGGTTACAGTTTTCGGTCGAAAATACAGTAAATTTACATTATTTAGAAAGAAAATCTGGCAACTCTGATCTTACATTGAAGATATTGAGACTGCTGTCATTCTAACGTTAATTTGATTTGATCATTTTTTATTCGATCTTGCAACAGATCAAAAAGGCCTAAGATCTGCATTATCGAATTTCGTAAATGTGTACCGGGTACTATGAATTTTGAATCGTAAAAAATCAATACCCCGAACTAGTTCCAAAATGGTTCTAAGCAAGACTCGAAATGTTCACAAAAAAATACCTGAACTAGTCCCAAACTGGTTCTTAAATAGTCTCAAAATGACCCCAAAAAATCCTGAACTAGTTCCGAAATTATCCTCATTTAATCCCCCAATGGTCCCGAACTACATACATCAAGTAGCAGCGTTGCTAGAAGAGCTGATTAGATTTATTTTTATTAGTCCTACTTCTGAATCCGTCGCAAATTTTGTGCATACCGGGAGCAAAGATGTTTGCAAGCCAAAAAAAATTCCATATGTGCTGGTACACCCTAATGTATTTATGCAGGTACATACAATTTTATTCGCACATGTTTTTCAGCGTAAAAAACACCCCCAAAGCTTGGCTTATTATCTCTGGCGCACGCTCGTTTACCGCCGAAAAAAACAAACAGAACTGTCCAAAGTCCAACCAGGAGGACCTTGCTTGAACTAAGTACAACTAAGTATAAGTTAATGTGAATGTTTTTTAATTCACTTATTTATGTTAAGTTTGTGTTACATGTTAACCGCATTATAATCGTTTGACGTCAATTGATTTGCCGCGCGAGACACATTTTTGCGGTGGCGGAGAAGATTTCCTTAGTAGCAGCTCGGAAGCTTATCAGACAGTAAACAACTGCGTGCGCTGCTGCTGGCACAGCAATTGGACTTTCAAACTGGCTAGAGACAAAAACAAGCATCCTCGTACAAATATAAAATTTAATCGATTACAAATTAATTAATTGCTGAATTCCTCATCGGGCAAGGGGGGGAGGCGCAAAGCCCCCATAGCTTCATGCTACTCATTAACGAATTTGCTGTTACGCATTTGAGTTGATTATTTTTGTTGGTCAGAGTGTAAATATTTGTCTGGAATGCATAACAAAATATTTTTATAATGACGCATTTATTTGATTGCAGTTGTTTTTATTGCCATATAAGAGGTAAATAAGTTGCATTAATAAAATTGTTTTAAAATCAACTTTGTAAATTTCTTTAAAAAAATTACGTGAACTGAGGATAAAATTTTTGTTCATACACTTTTGGATATGAAATATCTATTATGCAAAAGGAAAAGCGTGTTGGATTCTGTGCAGGCATTGATAAACTTCGGGAGGGAAACAGGTTACAATAGGGGTATTCACACTCATTTCGGTAGTTTTGGGTAAACTGCTAGTGGTTACTCGGCTCCTAGCGAAAGAGCGCATTAGTTTGCTGTATATCGCCAGCAAATTGTCATTTAGAAACTTCTTCCGAAATCAAACTGAAAAGCCATAGGTAATCAACTGTCCAACTACCTAAAATCCCCAGCGTATCCCTCTACGCGACCACCATGCGCTCTCCCACGTAGTTGTTTTCGATTTGAATGATTTATTGATAATTAATAATTATAAATATGTATTCGATTTAACTATGTACGCGTCATAATCCAGGTCAAGCGATTGTCCAACAAAGTACACATATAATAATGATTTTTTTTCCTTCTTTTCTGAGTACTCATTTACCACGTATACAATTTCGTTCGCGCTGACTTCTGTAAACAATGTTTGATGAATTCGTAAAATATTTTTTTTTTTTATAATAAAGTCTAAATTTAGTTTAATCAGGCCCTAAGTTAATGTAAAGTACTTGTTTACACACTTTGCTAATTGCTTTGTCGTCAGAGATGCTTACATTCATACATATGTACATAAGTATGTAAATACTAGGATGCTCGGTTATTCGACTTTTTTTTGAAAACCGAGTTCCGAGTTATTAGAAAAAGGCAACTTAAAAAACAGGTTTCCAATTTTTAAATTCAGAAAAAACCGGTTAGGGCGGTTATTTGTTTCTAATTTTTCGTAATTGATAACTTTTATTACTCACTTTTACTATTCACAAAATAAAAAATACCTATAATGAATTTACAGCAGTTGCATAAATATAAATTAAATGTAAATTAAATGAATAAACGGTTTATTCGATAACAAAATTATGATTCGTTCGATATGCGGACAATTTGAAAAAAAAAAACAAAAACAAGAGTAAAAACCTAGTCAGTCACCCTAGTAAATACTGCTTACGTATGTAAATACATACTAACACAAGTTCTGGTCGGCTGATAAGGAATGTTCTTCTATTTAGAAAGGAAAATTCTAAAATCTATTAAAATACATACATACATACATAAATTAAAAGTTAACATAACTATACGACACCTAAATTTTGGCAAGTTTTGACTATTTTATTATTGTTTAATTTAAATTATTATTTTTTTTTATATAAAAATACTTTATTCCAGCGCGAATTTAAATAAGGTGGTACTGATTCATCAGCTGTGAGTAGTGTTTGATTGTCTATCACTAGATGGAAAATTCGAAAGTTATGCCTTTTAAGCACAATTAAAATTTTAGTTTTTCGATTACACTTAGAAAAATCCGTTCGGACTCGGCGTAAAACTATAGGTCCCTCCCCTTTGTGTAGCATCAAGGCGCACGCCTCAACTCGGAGGAGAAGCTTGGCCTAACACTAGCAAATCGTGAGCTAAATTTGACCATAGATGCAGGTTTTCGAAAAATTTCGACCCCCGCGCCACTTACCGGCAACATTTTTTGTGGAGTTATTTTTTTAATGCGAGTAATATACATTCCCAATATAAATTAAATACGACCATAAATATGGGTTGTCGAAATATCTCGATTCCTGAGCTACCATCATTTATATTGCATTGTCACGAGAACCAAGCGAGTGTGACAAATTTCAGTTAAAAATGTTAGTACTTCACTAGACGAGACATATTGGAATGGTTTCAACCCAGCCTATTTCAAGTCTGAAACGTGATTTTAAGGCTGTGCATGGTTTAAACTAAGGAATTGTGTCTCTTTAACCAGTCTGTGTATGACTTTCTTGAAATATAATTCATGTGTTTCAAATTTTCTCCCAGAGAATTGTAAAAGTTTCAGTAATAAAAAGAAATTCGAAGTTTTTAATGTATTAATCGTTTTTTAAATTTGTTTGCATTCGAAGAAACCGCCACGTCTTCTACCTCTCGAATTCATTCCCCCGCCATTGTCTGGTTTTATTGAGCTTCTCTTCCTGGCAACGCTGGTGCTGGGCGTTATTTCGTTGAACCCTTAAAATTGTTACAGTTTAAGTAGAAAATTCTAGGGCGTAAGAAATATTTTAAGCGCCCTTTTCTAAAGTATCTTCTAAAATTTGTCTGCCCTTCAAACAGTTTTTTGGAGAACTAAATTTGGACAGATAAATATTAAAAGCTACTTGAGTAAACGGCGCTAAACGCAATTTCGCTAGTAACCCAACCGGCCTTACGACCTGCAGTAGGCCACCCGAAAAGTCAATTTTAACCGTTAGAATGTTTTCAATAAAGTTTTTTTTTTTTAATTTTTAATTCAATTGGTCTTAAAACTTATTAATATATTAATTTTTTTATTTATTTACTGCATTTAAATGACATACAACTCATGCGTGCATACATTTGTATTTATTTATACTGCAATATTGTAAAATAATTCTTAATTTAAATACATATGTGACAGTTAAAGTGAAAAGGGATCTAGGGGGCCACGTGACAATTTCGCCAAGGCACGTTTTGTGTGAAATTTTCAATGCAAACACTATGAATTTACCTGCCGACGAGGTGGTTTAGCGGCGTCAAAAGAAGCAAAATATTTTTAATAACTTTTACGCAGGGAAAATGACGCTCCGATGAAACCATCCTGCGACTCAGCACCCATGGGTGTACAACGAAAGCAAGATCACCCACGAACACAATGGAAGGATCAAGTGCAGCGCTCATCCACGAAGGAAAGAGGCAATTGGCGTAGCTTTTTGGTCTCGGCTCAAACCGACTAACAGTTGTAGTGTCAAATTAGAAGAAGATGGCGCAGATGATTTTTTGTATGTTAATTTTTTCATAAGTTCACTTCAAAGATGGTTGCATTGCCAAACAAAACATTAAAGTCATTTTTCTCGAGCCGTAGGTCCCTTTCAACTTTCTCTGTCACATATGTATATATAAACATACATATGTAGATATAATGTATGTATAAATTACGAGTAGTTAAGTGAAAAATTTACAAAGTACAATCTTGATAAATTGTATGACGAACAACAGATACAATCCAGTGTATAGAGTAGTAGTTATTTAGAGAATACGTATGTATATGTGCGTACGTATAATTCTAACCTAATTCATCTTCTACATACAGTGCTGGTCACTTTAATAGTGCCCCTTTTGAACATCAGCATTGACAGTTTTCCCATTTAGCTTATAGAGTACAAAATTTATAATTCAAAAAATATTCAGCAAAATGTTTATAATTTTTTAAATACAATTTTTCATTTTTTTTAGTATGCATTTCCCAAGTACCAACAAAATTGCACTGATTTTTGAGGAATTTTTTTTTTGCCATATTAAAAAATTTGTGGCCAAATACATTAAAAAAATCAACGCAATTTTATAGAAACTTGGAAACTGCATATTTAAAAAAAATTCTAAAATTCTTTTTAAAAAAGTTTGAAACATTTGATGAAATTTTTCCGAATCATTAAACATGTGTAAATTTTGTATAAAGTTTGAAAATTGATTTGCATGGTTTTTGTTACAGAATATGGGTGTGTTAGGAAATGCATCAAGCCGAAGCATCAGTCTGTTTTATTTCTAAACTATAATTAGTGGAAATGCCTTATTTACGCAACTGAGTTCCAATTCGACATTTGACCGTGAATGCGCATATTGCACATTCCCCTCAATTATAGTTCAGAAATATAATTTTTATAAAAAAAATAGTGAAAATTAAATAAATAATGGAAACCAGCCAGTACTGACGAACAAAATGGGCGCTGTTCAAGTGGCCGGCACTGTATATATGTTTTTGTATTTGTGCGTACGATTGTTTTATTGTCAATTTCATTTATATGTATTGTTTAAAGCTGCAAGGAGATACCTTTTTCATAAGCATTAAAAAAAAAATCATGGTATCAAAAACTTTATTAGAATGTCAATGGCACAATGGCATGTTGCTCAGTACTACTCTTTTAATTTATTGGTATTTTGCTTTTTTATAAAAAAATTTTATTTCTTCAGCGCTTAATACTAAAACTTAACATATGTACTTAAGTGGTTTTTATCTTTAAGTTAAATTATATTTGGCATAGGTTCTGCACACTTTTTGGTATTTTGAAGCTCAGCATTTACTTTTTTATTTCAAGTTGTTTTTTTTTTTTGGGTAAATACTAAGTTTTTGCTTAAATTCTCTATTAATGTAATTAAACAAAAAATCGTGCAGAGCAGTTACACTCTTTAGAAAAAGGCACACTCATTGTCAGTATTTATATTTGTAAACCAGTTGCTCTGGCAAGCGCCACGATCATTCTGTGCGCTGAATGATCAGCTCGATCTTGTCGCCGGCCGCTGCTATCAAAGGCACTGTCAGGCAACAATCAAAGTCCTGCGTTTTCATCTCATTCACCTGCATAGTGAAAATATTAACTCATTTTCTTCAGCAAATAAAAATTTAAACCAAATCGAATTACTAACCTGCATAATTCTATCGAACGGCTTTAGTAGGCCACTCAAGTCCGCCGGTCCACCACTGCGTATGCGGTTGATGAACACACCGCGTTCGTACAGGCCATCCGACACCGAAAATCCATAATCATCGTATACCTTATCTTTTTTCAAGGTCACATGGAAGACACGATGCTTGCCATCTTTGCTGCCGCTGGCCGAAGTCGCGTCCGTATTCGAGGAGGGACTGCGTGGACGCCGCTGCACCTTGGCATAAATAGCCTGTGGCTGTGGCAAATTAGCAGCATCTAGATGCCCACCCGCCATAATGCTTGATATTTCATGCGCGCGCAATATTTTCAAGTCAACTGTATCGCTGAGATTCTGCAAAATACTTGTTGCGTGCGACAGTGGCATACCCTGCACTGAATCGTCGTTGATGGCCAGTAGTTGATCGCCAACTTGTATTTGACCATGCTTGTGTGCAATGCCGCCTAAAGGAAGAGAAAGGTTGGCAATCAAGAAATTGGTGGGCGGGAATGTACATATGTATGTATGTATGTGTGTATTCTGTATCATTCACCTTCCACAAGTCCGCTTATGGTTATCGGCTTGCCAATATCCTCGCTACCGGCAAGCGTTATGCCTAACAAGCCGCCTTTTGGCTCCAGTCGCACGGTGAAGATAATCTGATGAAGACTGCTGCCGCTGCTCTTGCTACTCGAACTCGTGGCAGAGCCGTATACCTTATTTTCCATGGGTGGTGGTAAGGCACTGCAATCGGCACTGGAAGAGGAAAAATAAATTTTCTTTTAATTAAGACAATTTTCTATATTATTTAAAGTTTTGAGGCCCAAGTCTGCGACTAGAAATGCCAAACAGATTATCCTCAAGGATTCAGACCAGAAACTATGCGATGAGAAGCGACAAGTCATTCAAATTACTCCTCCCTGCTGATTTTCCCAATAATATGTATGGAGGCCAAGAAGGGCTGTTTAAGCTTTCTCCCATACAGCCAACTTGGAAACATAAACTGTTCAATAGCAGGTATTAAGCAAACCACCTACCAATAAGACTTTGAAGTCCGTGCTTTCCTTGATCACAAGCGTTGGTGCTATCATTAGCTTACTGGCTAATCTGCTATTCGTGGCAGATTCGGACATCGCATCCATCTAGAGAAGCGTACAGCGCTTTCAACACTACTCTGGATAGTTGGCATTAACGGCCTACCTAAGTCTTTGGCTATTCTCAATGTAGCTTATCAATTGCGAGGAATGGTAAGAAAAGTTTATAAGTAAAATTTTACTGTGTTTAGCGCCCGCCGTCATAACAGGCAAAAGATGTCGCTGGCGGCGTATAGATTAGACTTACTATAATTCACTTGTTAATATGGATAACCTCGAGTTCTAAGAAACTTTTACTTCATCCGGACTGGGGCCGATTACTGCATATCATTGGATGGTTTGACTACATCTCCCACAACCAGACTTAGCTCAAGGGAGGGCCGAGAAGAGTTTAAAAGTTCTATATAAGGTAGGCAAAGTTTTAAGGTTTCCCAATAACTTAAGCATCTTCCATTTGAAATTAGTTAGCCATGGACCGATTGTTTACCTACATATGAATGTAAAACCTTTCACGAGACGAACATTTATTTTGTTGCTTGCTCAGAGAATGTATGATGTTAATTTTAAGGTCCACAGCGAAACCGCATCTCTGGTGAGTTAGTAGTGCCGGTTACACTTAAAGAGTTCATGAGTTGTTCCCGTACAAAGACAATGCCTTCATTTCGACATTTAATGCATCCGCAGAGGAGTACATCTTAGCAAAAGATGCGGTTCTTTCAGTATCAGTGACCTATTAGAGAACTTTTCCTTCCCCGGCAACGTAGCATTTGTTGCTTGCACAAGGATATTCAAAATTGAATGTCAATAGGTGGTTATATGTAAATCTTAGCTAGAAATCCTGGAAGGCGAACATTGGGCAGATGATGAAAAAAGGCGACAGAAACCAATGAACTTTACAGTCGACTAAAAATGCTGTCGTAACTAACTTAATCGTTGAGATTGCAGCGAATCGTTCACCAAATTCCGTCCTTGTCGCTCTTTTATCTGCCAGTTACCAAAAAAGTTAAGGTAATTGGATACACAATGACTTAGCTGCACTGGTAGCAAACGTAGGGCATGGGAAACCCGCAGACGACTCATAAAGAAAATTACGAAAATAAATTAGTTACGAAAATAAAATGTATGCAGCCCCTTCTGAGGCCGGTATTTCACATTAGTGATCCTACTATACGGACCGTTTCGCCCAATACAGCCTCGTAATAGCTGGTATAATTCCTGCCGATCTATTGGCTAACGGAATCCAGCGTATCGATCAGACGTACCGAACATAAAGCAGAGGCCTCTCAAAACTAGATATACATAGATCGTAACAAAAATATTGTTCAAGTTTTCAACGTCACATGCTACTCTTTCCGTATTGAACAAGATGACGTCAAACATTTTAGGTTTGGGTTTGAAAGGTACTTGTCGTATTTCTACAAAAGAACACCAAGTGAAATAAACTTGGGATTATGTGAAGTGTCTCCCAGCTTCAAAAATACTATAGCTAGAGCACTGCCTTCTTTAGTATCAATCTTGCGTGGCTGCAAGTGGTTTTTTTAAAAAGAAAGTTGGCCGTGCTTCTTTACGAGAGTGCTAGAAAGGTAGATTGGAATAATCGAAAAGTAGAACATCGCCTTAAAGAGATGCAGAGTCGAGCGTAGTTCACCAAAACCTCAAAGAAGAGACAAAAGCTCACCTGAGTGCTGGCAGTACCGATCGACTTGATCGGCCCAAGGAACTCTTAGGACGGAAAACTCTTTATAGGCTTAATGAAAGTTTTAAATAAATAGAACTTTTTTAGCAGGAAATGGGCAGAGAATAATCAGATCTGAGCACTTCGACCCTTTACGGTGAAAGAAAGACTATAGAAAGATAAAACTGTAGTAGTAGTTTATTTTCACTCACCTCGCATAGCGGTCCAGATCGTAGCCGGTAAAGTCCTGATAATTGTTATCCTCATTGTCCGGTAGTTCCGTGGTAAGACTTTGTGTGTTTTGCGCTGCAAAGGAACGTCCCATCGCCGACGTGTTGGCGCTCCAAGTATTGCAGGCATGCTGATGATGCCGCATTTGCACCGACTGCAAACTACAGTTGTCATCAATGCCGCCGCCGCCGCCGCCGCCGCCGGTAGTGTGGAAGAAATCTGGTTGCGGCGTCGTAGACTTCAATGATAAGCAATCGTTGAACTTGGATGTAACGTATGCCGCTGTGCTGTACAGTTCATGCTCACTCGGACTAGCCGCACAATTGCTGTAGATGGGATTTGGCATTTTTTGTTGCGCATCGAACAGAAAGTCCGGCAGCATAACGCGCTTCACTGTCAGCGTAGTAAAATCAATGGCGGCTGTGCTCTCCTTCAGCAACGAGTCTACATTGTAATGTTGCACCGGATGATTATCCACTGCTAAGAGTATATCGCCGCCACGTAACGACCCAGTACGATGTGCTGGACTGCCGGGTTTCACATCGGATATAACAAAACCACCATGACTAGAACCATTCACGCTGATGCCCAGTCCCGATTTGCCCGCGCGCAACAACTTAACATTGTACACACCGCTTGACGGTACCACCGAATCGGCCATGTCGATTTCAATCTCCAATTCCAACCAATTAGCTGCTGGCGATTGTTGTGACTTCTGTGACTGTAGCGTGCGATTCTCGCCCAATAACTGGCGCATCGTCTGCACATCCAAATTGTACATTTTATTAATGGCCACAATGCGATCGCCCTTCTGTATGGAACCACTGCGATCGGCCACCGAATCGGCCAACACTTGCGCAATTGTGACGGCGCGTCCGCAAGCAGTCGCTGGGCCAAGTACTATGCCGGAACCCTGACTGCAGTCCAGCAACACAGGAAATGTTTCAGAGCGACAAATGCCAATGGCGCTGGTGGGATGATGCAGCGACGTCCCAAGCCCTACGTTCATGCTGCTGCCAACTCCGGTCGAAGATGCGCTGCTGCTGCTGTTGACACCATTGCTGCTGCCACTGGCGCTACTACCACCACTGGCGCTGCTGGCTGTGCCACTATTGCTGCCCGTGCTGCCACCGCCATTGCAGCTGTTGCCGCCGCCACCGCAGACTCCAACGTTAGCGCCTCCTCCGCCGTTGCCTCCGCCACTGCCACCACCACCACCACCTTCCAGTGGCAGCGAACTTTTTCGTACGAAACGTTGGCGTTGCCGCGACTTGCGTGACTCCAATGTGCTGAAACCATACTTCGGACTGCCGAGCGTTGTGTGACCTAAAAGCACCAAAGTGTAGAAAAAGTATAGTGCGTAGAAAATTGATAAAATAAAATGAAGAAAATGGAAAATAGTTAAGTGAAAATTATGGCGTGTGCGCGCCTGTGTGTATGAGTTGTGCGTTATGTGTCAGTTGAGTGAAAGTTCTTTTCACTTCCACAAAAACTTGCCCCCCAAACGCTATTTTTAGCGACCCCATCAATATTGTTTAATGGAAATTAAGTGCTCACCCGCACGCGAACACGTTTATGAGATTTTAAAGATTTTCAGACATTTTACAATGGCTTTTTACGCATTGCACATTCAACCATTTCAGCCATTTCTGGTGTTCTACTGGGTGAACTACTCGGCTGTAACAAAAACGCTTCGTCCAAGCTGATTCAAAAGGCTAAATGCTCTCGATATTCATGAACTAATAAATATTTCAATAAAAGTGGAAAATACAAATTTTCTTCATGTATCAGATGTATTCATACATACATATGTAAAGCATTTATGTTGGATGTCGAATACGTACAGATTGATGCTATTACTAAAAATCCCTATAAGCCAAAGAGTTATGCACGTATGTATGTATGTACGCTTGGGTATAGGAAGGAAAGGTGAAAGCTCATTAAATTCATATGACAACTTTAAATTCCTTCTTTTTGTCTCACGATTTTTACCATGTAACCCTTTAGTCCATTTTGAGTCATTTTTCAATATCTGTCTCCTAAAAAATTTAATTTTCCCTATAATTTATAGCTTTGTGCTTAAATAGCGATTCCTTTAAATGGCATTTAAAGCAAATATTTAGGAAATGGCTCATCATGATTACCGAAATATGTACACACATACGTGAAAAATCTCAGATATTAAAACATTTACTTTTATATAGATACAAAGTGCCAAATAAAATTTCAATTTTTTTCTTTCGGTCCGATATGAAAATTTCGTTGTCGGTCACAGGAAAATAATTGTGGCTAAGGCATACAGGTAGTATCAGCTGAATTGATTTTTTTTTTTTCAAATTATTTGGTCTCGAAAATTTCAAACATTTTTAATTTCTTCTCGCAAAAATTCTAAATTGTTAAAATCTATTTGCATGTGAAACCTTTTTTCCATACAAAACAAGCTATTGAATAGCAGCTTCGATCGCTCAACTCAGCAGCACAAACGCTGATTACTCGGCCTTGCAAAGAATGGGTCAATGCTTCGAGCAGCAAACAAATTTACTAAGAAAGAAAGTTGCAACAATTTTAATTTTTTCCAATTTAAGTTTTTTTATTTTTTATTTTTTTTTTTTTTGGTACTACACAAATCAGGGCAGTTTTTGATACTTTCGATACCGGAAGCAACAACAAAATACACGCAAATGGTGTTTTGGCTCTAATACTACTACCTGTTTCAGCCCCTAATTTTCATTTTTAAGTCAGCGCTCGCAAAAATACGAATTTTTAATAAAAAAAACTTTTTCCGCTACTTTTTTTTGATGTTGCTGAGCCCAGAAATTTATCCATGGATCTACCGAGTGGCAGTATTCACCTCTATGCATTCGGCTACGGTGGCAAAATCACTACTCAAATCCCAAAAAAAAGTCAGGAAAAATGCAACAATGTATTAAAAAAAAGTTAAAATAAGGTGAACATAAATTTTCAGTGATTTTTATTTGTTTTGCATTTGATCTAAAAAAAAACTTAGAACTTATTTTGCTTTGCTCTTTTCTAAATAAAAGCTGTATTTACTGTTAATAGTGTTATTGTAATTTTTGGTTATGATTTCATACCAACATGAGCATTTTCACTGTAAGAAAATTATGTAAAATAAAACCGGTTTATGCGGTTTCTTCTTCGTTTCAAAATCTGCAACCGGGCTTTTTTTCAAATTGCAATCTTTCGAATAACTCGAAAACCGGTTTTGAAAAAAAAGGTGTATAATCGAACACCCTACTACGTAGGCAGTCTAAGGAATATACAAATACGAGATAACGAGAGAGCGAACGAATTAGCTAAAGCAGAAGCATCTATCGATAGATCCGAAGCGGAGACAATAAACTATCCACTCGAAGTAGGCAAGAAAGAAAAACACTTGCAATTCGCAAGAATGATTAAGTCACGATTTAAGAACCAACAAAAGTGCAAAAAAAACAAAAACTGTAGACCTCTTAAGTAGGTCAAGGAATGAGATCGTTAAGTTAACGGCCACTATACATACAGCCAGGATTTGTCTCCCGTACAACCGTACCAACGATTCATGACAGCATATATACATATAACATCAGAGGTAGCAGAGATAGCGTATCAGACAACGCTGCTATGAACCATAATATATGCCTAATACCTATACAAAGCTTAATGGATTTCAGCGTCATTCGTAAACTGTGCCGCGGTGGAAATACGTTCAAAAGTTGTGGTTTTCGCCAAACTTTTTTCGATGATAATAGTCTCAGAACTAAGTCAGAGATCTGTATTAAGGTTAGCTGCATCTTATAATGTAACGAAAACTGGCTAAGAATTAGCAAAGTTATTTTAATTTTTTGCGAAAAAGTTCAATAAGTATTCTCTTTCCATTTTAATGCAACATTCCTGTTTTTTTCACAAACAAATTTCAAACGAACAATATTGTTTAAGTATTATTTTTCTATACATATGTATATGTATCATAATTAAAAACAAAGAACGGGTGCTCCTTCTTAAAGCCATCGCCAGTTTTAACTTATATTCAAAAAAAGACTTGATTTAATTTGAATACCGCATATTTCAATGCTTTTTCCTTTGCAAAAACTACAAGATTTTCAAATTTTTTAAGTGGCTCTAACAAATCTAGCCAACTAAAAACGACGCAGTACTTAGAATAGAAGCAAACAATTTCAAAGTTCTCCACAAACGAGCATCTAACATGCTAAAAACCGATTATCAACTTAATAACTATAATTTTATTTATGCATTTGCATCATTAATTGCACACGGAAAAGTAATAAAATTCAACAAAAGTCCCCTATTTCCCTACAACTACTACATTACATAAATTTGATCAAAAGAAATGTTAGGAAATAAAAAATTAAAAATAGCAAATTGCTTTATGCTACACCGCTTGCCACACTCGAAGTGTGTCTCTCCCCGATTTAATGGAGTTCTTTTTCAAAAGCACAACCTTTGAAAACTTAATCTATGGGCTTCTGCTTGCATGGCACAAATTCCCACATCTCGATAATGTGTGCGACTGTCCACTTTGCTTTCTTTCGCCACCATACGTTTTCATATGCTGCATTCCCTTATGTATCTAGAATGTTGTTGGGAGCATGTTATTTTATGATCAGCAAATGTCAGAAACCCATATTGACATAAGTCAAATTGTGGCTGACTGACGCCATGCTAACACTTAAGCTCGCAGGCGATATGAGCATTTTGATGTGGGCGCCATTGCTGAGTTGCATCTTCTTTCATTTTCACGATTTTTCCTTTGGAATTAAGTGAAAGAAAAAATGATGAAATTGCAATTGGATTAAGGCGCTAAAGAGAGTTGATAATATCAGTTTAGGTTTGCTATATAACCAAAGGTTCCAATATACTATATATGTATATGTTTTTCGCAACCTAATGTTATACGCCGCGTATGCGTAAAATTATTTTATACTAGCAAATACCCGGCGTGCTTCCCTGCCCCTTAAAAGTATTTTTGTATGGTTTGATACCCGTATTGTAATATTTCATTTGTTTTATTAATTTAATTTAATAAAATTTTCCAAATGGATGGCAACCCTCCTCAAAAATATTTTCTTCAGTTTAATACCCATATTGCCATATTTAATTTATCTTATCTATTAAATTCAATTAAAATTTTCAGGCATGCGGCAACTTCCATAAAAATATCTTCAGCTGTAAGCCTTCTTAAACCTCTTTCTTTTGACAGTGGAGCCGCTATATTTTAATTAGCTGCACTATGTCCATGTCATTGTTAAGCTCATAGAGCTCATCGTTCCATCGTCTGCGGTACTCGTCGTCGCCAAGGCGTAAGGGGCCGTAAATCTTCCGCAAAATCATTCTCCCGAATACTCCAATGGCCGCGTCATGGGATGTTGTCATTGTCCATTCTTCTGCGCCATATATCAGCACGGGCATTATGAGTGACTTATATACAGAGCGTTATTTTCCGGGCAAGGCGCTGAGCGCATCAGCTGGGCAGGTGTTCATTTCTCCTATTATGTCCGATGCAAACCATTTCGTGCAATTTACTTAGTTTAATGCGTGCGGTTCTTTATGTGACCTTAATCCACTATGCTATGGAAATTTTAGAGCAATGTGGGTGTCAAACGAAACGGGTTCAAAATAGGAGGATTCTCGACTTTGCAAGACTTCGGGAATCCCTATGATATATTGTAGGGATGTTGCATCCTGTTAAAAAAAATATAAATTGGAGAGGGTTTAATACTCTTTATTTTTAAACATTTATCTATAGGGTTGCCACAGGTTCAAGAGTCAGTTTAACCAAATATTTTAATATTAGTTTGTTTCAAAACTATTTTTATAGGGGCTGCCACCCGTTTAAGTAAAAAAAATATATTTTAATATCGGTATTAAACGAGAGAAGTTTAAGGAAAGCTGTATCTATTTCATAAATAGTTTTGCCAGGGGTTGCCACCAGCTTAGGAATTTAAAATCAATCTAAATTACTAGTTAAATGCAATCCAAATAAAGTTATAAATTTGAAATTTTGTAAGTGAATGTGTACGTTTTTTACTCCTTTTTCCGATAGAAGTTGGCATATAGATAGCCCATGACCTGAATTAACATATAAAATGTTTTATGAAAAGGGCTGCCACCTGCTTAAACAGTTTAATTATAAGTTAAACGATATCTTACAGTAAGGATGTTAGACGAACGAGATTAAAAAAGCTTTAGTACGAAAATATTGATAAAAGATTGCCACTTATTTAAATTGTTACATTAAATTTTATTAATAAGTTAAATAAAGTATTACAATATGGATTGCCAGCGAGTGAAGTAAAGGTTTATTCTAAAAATTTGTAACTAAATAGAAGAAGATTTTGAAGAAGGTTGCCACCAGATTAAAGGTCAAATTCATTTTTTTTCATATATAAAGTGGATACATATTACAATGCGGATGTCAATGGAAAGAGGTGTAGGAAAGCTTTCTTTCGGAAATATTTTAAAAAAGGGTTGCCACTTGTTTAAAAGAAATTAAATTGAAGAGGCGATCGTGTTTTTTTTGTCTTTTTCGCCAATATTTTCCAGTAGTCAAAATTAGACAAAAACAAAGGTTCTCCGATTCCCATTAGACTATAATCGATAGATATAAGCTCAGT
Organism: Rhagoletis pomonella; assembly: GCF_013731165.1. Classification (NCBI taxonomy): domain Eukaryota; kingdom Metazoa; phylum Arthropoda; class Insecta; order Diptera; family Tephritidae; genus Rhagoletis; species Rhagoletis pomonella. Next base: position 17,333,974 of record NW_023458556.1, read on the forward strand.
TAAAAAAACAAAACCTAATCAAGTGTAAAGTACATCCATCTTTTGTTAGCATATTTTAATTAAAATTATTGATTGTTTTAAGAAAGAATTCTATAAGATCGATAAGGTTTCTTCCTTATTTCCTTGGCGGCTGGAACATTTAATTTTAACCCCCTTCAGTATCATAGTACTGAGATAGAAAAAAATGATTTGAATTCCGAAACTTAAGCATTTTGAAATTACAGAAATATCTACTTACATACATACGTATATTAATTTTGTTTACATTTCAGTTGTAAGGTATTTTGAAATAATAGAATTCTCAAACGAAATTTACAAAGGGAAATTTCTTTAGAAGCCCTCGCTACATAAAAGCTACACATACGCATGGGGTCGTCCCTCTATACCTGTGAACTATATGTATGTATGTACGTTTTTTTAGGCGCCAAACAATAACTGTTACCACAAAATTGTTGTCCGCAGTCATGCAACATCGCGCCAGCAACATGACAACGCCATTGTCAAATGTCACACGGAGCACAGATGTCGCATAAATCAAAATACCGCAGCTAGTACATACAATTTGGTGAAATGTTACTTAGTGTTTAAGGAAAAAAAACAACCTATCAAATGTAAATTTTGGAATTAATTCCAGCCACAAAACTAGTGTAGAATGCAAAAAGTTGCATGTAAGTACTACTTATAACGGGAGTAGCTACAAAAACAAATGAATCATATGTCAACAAATCGTCTACGCGCAGCTGTCAACGCCACGCCGACAAGCAGCGCCAGGAAAGAAAAGCAAAAACAAAGTTAGACTTTGGTAAAAGTAAAATTGTATGTAGATGAGAAACACGACAAGCAACGCATAACAGATGCAAATCTGCAGCACGCCCCGCACCACACTCCACACAGCATAGTACTAAGTATGTAGCTTACCTCGTCGCGTCAACGCGTGCGCCGGCATAATTTGCATCTGTGTATAGCCACGGCCTGTGTTCGCATCCAACATTGTCATCACTTCGTCCGGACTGTGGGCTGAGTTCTCGATTATGGTGTCGTCGATGGAGAGCACTTGATCACCCACAGACAAGGCGCCACATCTGCAATGGAAAGCAGAAGTATTTTCGCTTAAAAGCAAGAAAGAGGCAAGACAGTTGCTCCTAATTAAATGCAAAATGATTTGTATTCCAGAAAAATACGTAAATATGTACCTCTAGAAAATCGTCCTTACCTGTCTGCAATGCTGGCTGGCATTATGCTCGCTATATAAATACCAGCTGTGCTGACCTCATCGATTTTTGTGTGATCCAAATGACTAGTCGCTGGATAGTTGCACAACACTAGCCCCAATTTATCATTCATGGGCCGCTCGATTTCAATCAACAGTGGACCCATTGAAAATTCGACACTCTGCACCACGGACACATCATATTCGACTGTGAGATTTGTATAGCCGGAAACGTGTCCACCACATTTGATGATCTGTTGTGCCTCGGCCAGTGTTTTGCCAATGAGCGACAGCTACAAAAAAAAAAATGGAAGTATTGCAGAAAAAAAGAAATAACAAATGTCTTTTACGAAAACCAGGTGCAATTTGTCAAATATCATTGGAGACATACATACGCACGCATGTACGCACCTCATCCACTCACACACGCACACTCATCACATCACTCACTCAACACTCAACACTCGACACTCTTCATCAGTACTCACATTATCGACACGCAGCAGCCGATCGCCCGGTTTGATGCGTCCGGTCTTGTAGACAGGTCCATGCGGCCGAACGTGCGTGACGATCAATGGGAAATCGCCACCGCCACGCAGCGTCAAACCCAAACAACCGCTTTCGCGTTCCACTGTGATTTGCGCCAACTTTGATGTGACGCACAAACTATTCTGGGAGACTGTGAGTGAGTCCACAATGAAACCAGCAGGAAGATAGCGGATTTACAACGGCATTCCATATATAATCCATTGTAAACAATGCATCACAGTCGAACCGAAGCAACAACAACCATATCCAGTGTTCATATGTGTATATATATTAGTCGAGGCATTTCGTTGAGATTCCATTCAATAGGTCATTCAAAAATGTTGGCACACCGATCGATGGTCGATTGATGCATCGAAGTTTCCATTTAGGTCAAGTGATGATAGATGGATAGGCAGTCAGGCAAGTGCCGGAAAGTGCGAGTGATGATTTGTGGGGAATTGCGTAAATTTGTAAAATGAAAAACATAGAAAGTAAAGAAAAGAAATAAATTTAAAATGCTTATAAGATTTGCAGATTTACACCCAAATTCATAAAAAAATAAAGAACACTTTAACTGCTTTATAAATCAAAAATTTTTATGAACATGTCGCTTTATAGAGCTCGTTAATCCTATTTATGTTTTATGAATAATATTTATTATGATATAATATTATTAATGTTTATAGTCTTTTGATAATAATGATGTGTGAGAAATTTTTTTTTTACTCATCGATAACTATTATTTTAATACTTATATAATAGAAGTCTTTTCATAATAATTATCATTGAGATAAATATTTTTAAGTCTTCAAAGACTTTTATTTTGTGGCTTATATTTTAAAAGTTTTTGATAATAATTATGAGTGTGAAAAAATTTTATATATAGTCCCGAACGGGTCCCAAACAAAACCCCAACTTAGAAAGTGCTAGATAATTTTGAAAAGAGCTGAAAAAAGAGCTGGGAGCTAAATCCCAATTTTCTCAGCTAAATAGAAAGATAAAGGGCTAAATCTAGCTCCAAAAGCACTAAAATGGCAACACTGATCGGAACTTATACTACAGCGAAATGTATAAAATTAGCTTTACAAAAAATACCAAAAGATTTCTTAATTTTATGTAACTATCATTTGATTGAATGTCAGTGGTGGGACACTGAAAAGAAAGCTATTTTACCTTTCTGCACTCAAAGATGAATTTTAGCCCAAACACTTAATTTTCATAAACGATGTTTTTGTGTTGTAAAACACGAACTATGTATACTAAAAACTAGGCTTATACAGTTTTCATAGGAATTAAAAAAAAAATATTTAAATTTGTGTCTAGTGGGAAATTTCCTTGTGACTGGTGTAAGTAATTATACATCAGGTAAAAGTTTCCATAGATAAAAATTACAACTTATTTTCATTACATTTTTTTCAACAGTTTAATTAAATTTAGTCATTTAAAAAGAGATTACAAATGAAATAGAGATAATTAGGGAATTTTACATTTTTTTTTGGTTTTTCTCTTTTACATGGAATGACCCTATTGCAAAAATGTAATCAACATATTTGTATGTACAAAATTTTGAAGAAAACATTAAACATTTTTTTTAGAAACTAAACTAAAAAAATCTTCTAAAACTTCTCACATAAAATATTTCTTTAATTTTATCAGAAAAGGAGAAGGTTATCAATTCGTCTGAATATATTTTTTATGTATGTTATTGCATAACTTTGGATCATGGTAACCGATTTCTATAACTCTTTTTTTTAAGGGAAGGTGGTGCCTCAGAGATAGTCTCATACTAATTTGGTTTAGATCCGATCATTGGATCATGAAGAAATTAACGATAATCTTAAATTTTTATATGAGAATTGAAGTCGGTTTTGGTTTTTTTGCTTAAAAATTACTTGTTTTGGTATGATATAAGATGCGAGTGCAGTTGAAATTCTGTGAGGGTAATTTTGTAGTAATTTTTTTAAGTACTAGATTGTCGATGCCTTTGCAAAACCGCTTATCTTACGGCACTCAAGTTTTATAGGAGAGCGAAAAAACTGATTTCCTTTGAAAGCCTTGATAGGCAGTAATTTCTTTAGCTATTATTTTGAAAATCTCTTGTTTGAATATCGACTTTACGATTTTTATGCATACATGTCGATGCCTGGGGTTCAGGGTAACCAAATCTCATTTTTGCCCCAATGGCGATTTAGGCGGTTTTGCGAATGCATCGACGATCTATTTATAAAAATGATGCTAATTTTTAGAAAAAGTAGCACTCGCACCTCAATGGATTAGTTGTTTTTTTTTTTGCAGTTTTTTGCCATTATAGTTAGCTACAAGGGATCTGGCGCTGGTCGTCACTTCTATCTCATTAAATATGCCTTGGTCCAAACGAACTCACAAATATTAGCTGATGTTATTAAATTTTTCCGTCTGAGTGAGAAGGTAATTCAAAACCCACAAATTATATATGGATATGTACATATATCGTCGCCTGGATAAAAGATTTACAATTTCCCAAAACCGCGACGATAGAAATTCTTTAATTATTTTACTTTTATTGTTTATTGTTAATTTTATTTCATTATTTTATAAAAAACCTACATAAAAATAACAATTAATTATTTAAACCATAAAACACAGCTAATTACTTATTAAATATTTTTTAATTACCTTTGAGTTTATGAAAGATTTTCTTTTGAAAGGTGTTGATTAATTTAGTATGACTGCATTATTAACTCAATTCGTACTAAATTACCTTTAGCCAACATCTCGGAAATTAAAGGAGATATTGTTTTTAAAATATGTATGTATGTATATATATAACTAAAAATCGTAAAAATGGCACTTTCGACAATTTTTTATTCAGTCGACAATATGTACATATCACACACCTAGATATAAATTGCGATCAACTAAAACCAAAAATTTTGGGCGATTTTTTTGCATAAATCTATTTATAGGACTCACATGTAATAAAGAAAATATTTTTTTCTTCATGATTATGTACATTAACTAAAAAACTACTGATATACCTGTTTTTATATTAATTGCGTTGAATCTGTATGATTCAGAAGCAGTTAAATTTCCCTCTCTGAATTTTGAATTAGCTCACTTTAGATCTATGTAGGTGTGCGATATGTTTACTTAAGTTAAGTTTAATATAGTCAAGACATCTGCTGAAAATCAACATGTGGATTTTAAGGATATCTTCGAAAAGGCGTTCCCCAAATTATATATGTAAAGATATTTTTTAATTTCAAAATCGATAACTAACCGTAGCTAACAGCGACAATGAGTGTTGCCGTTTTTTTACAATAACTACGCCCGCAACATGTTGACTAGCGTTTATGTCTATAAATATGTTTCTAAACATTTTATCGTTGTGTTTACACAAACATATCTACAAATTTATACTTAAATATTATAAAAAACATACATACATATTTATGTGCGTAAAAATAATAGATTTGAATGATATTTTCACACTCACTATATTCGGGTAGAGAATATTCGATTTCCACCACAGCAGGAACACTGCGAGCATCGCCTCCTCCATCAACACCACTGCCACCACCACCACCGCCGCCACTAGAGCCAGTACCCGAGCCATTCCCAGCGGTTGTTGAGCCATCACAAGTGCCGCACAGCATGCTCATGACGTGTTGATTACTCAACCCAATTGTTGAGATGCCGTCAATTTGATGAATGCGATCGCCAGGCGCTAGAAAGTCCGCAGCATGACCCAGTGGACTCAGCGCGCCAATAACAGGTGGATACGAAAGGTCGTTGCGTTCTGGCGATATGTGAATGCAATTTGTAATGCGTAAGTAGGTAGGATGCCGCGAACGTCGATGAATGAAATGAATTGTCGTTGTATGTATGTATGTATGTAACATGAAATTAAAAGAATGAGAAAATGTAAGGTTGAATAAATAAATAAACAAATGCTAAATGAAATTGCCAATTAGACGCTGAAGCCGTAAGGAATCGTAAAAAAATTTGTGGTAGAATAATTATTTAGAAGCGCACTGATTGAAGCGAGATGTGGGTTGTCGGTTGCACTCTTATGGGAAGTAAATATATGTATGTATGTATGTATGTATGTATGTATTTGGGTGTGCGTGTTTGCGTAAGTGTATTTACAGGCTGCTGTTAAGTTCGCTTGCAATATGCATTTGTTTATTTACTTAACAGACAAGTGTTGTTTATAGTTTTTATTGCTTCGATGTTTGCACACATCGATGTTGTGTATGTACGTATGTAAAACGTACAAAAGGGGGCCTGCAACATAGTCCAAAGCCCAAATGTTGTTAACTGGAATCGCTGGCAATAAAATTGTAAGTTTGTTGTTGCAGCTTATGCCGTTTTAATGAGCGCATTGAAGTGTTCAATAAATCCATAAAACCCTGTTACTTTATGAATGCAAGTCTGTAAATACATATACGGTGACTTAAGCAAGTAAGTATATATTCAAGTGTTGAGTTATTTTTTAATATTCGCCCGGTTTTTAACGTTACTTTTTGATTTTTCTAAAAAAAATATTATCCAAGCCTTTACCAAAACAAAGTACATATGCATATAAATCAAAGTTTCAAAACTTTATACCAACATTTAGGGAAATTCAACACGATTTCAACAAAATTTCGAGCTTTTTAATTTGAACCTTTAGAACATTTGCAGCTTTATAATTGTCCATCAAATTTCAATCTAATTAATTTTTAGACGTTTGAAGCTTACACTTTATTCGAGTGGATTTTCATGCGCTATAAAACTGCATGCCCAAAAGGCTTCTAACGATTCAGATTAAAAAGCTCGAAATTTTAATTAAAAATTTATTTAAATTTCCTAATTTTTTTATGAAGTTTGACCCGTTGACTTATATAGTTTTGGCTAAAACTTAAAAAAAAAATAACAAGAAAAATTTTACCCTTACTGATCTTAAAGGTCCTGACTTCGAAAAAACAATATTTTTTGCAAACTCCGAATTACAAATAGATTTAAATTAAATAAAAATTGTTTAATATAACTTAATAAAGAGCTTGAAAGATTTTTTTTTTTTTTCAAAATTCAAATTTTAATATCTTTATAAAAAGTTACCTTCTTGATATGTATTTTCAGGATCTTCCAAGGTCAGTTGGTGGTAAAGTATAGAAAAAAAGGTTTCGCAAAGATTTTTTAATTTCAAAATTCCGTAAATTTGTTTATTATTACGAACTTTTCTTCTTCTTTAAAGGCCTAAACTTTAACTTTAAAACGACACCAGGACCATTTTCGTAACTACATATAATAGATTTTGAGATATACATAAAAATAAACTTGAAAAATCCCCGAAATTATAAAATTTAGAATTTTGAATAACTATCGAAAAAAAATTTCAATTTTTTTCCATGCCACAACTTTGTTACATATGTACATATATGTACATATGATAAAAGGAAATGTCTACCCAAAATTCATCCAAATCAAAAATGCTCGATTTCACATGGATTGACCCCCATACATATGTAAATAAACCTGTTTTTATGCCCCATACCCATATGTAAATTAGTGCATACATACATATGTACATATGTGCCAAAAATGATGTTAAATATGTGCGACACCTATGCCTGCGTAACTGTGAAATTTGATTATACATACATATTTGTGCGTAGCCAAATAAATTTTCATTTCCTCCTGCCACAAATCAAGTCATTCATGCGACCAAAAAACGACGCAACGAAATGGCTGAGTGCCAAGTTAAACCAACATGAAAATATGTAGATACATATGTATATTTGCATATGTAAACATGTATATATTTTTGTTTAAAATACATATGATCACCGAAAAAAAGCGAGGAAAATGTTAGAATTAAATTTTCTTACATGCAATTTTGGCACATCTTATAAATCATACAGCTGCAAGTAAGAGAAACCCTTCTTCAAGGTAGACCGACACGAGTTTTATATGTTGTTACATATGTATGTATGTACATATTTGAATGCCGTTGGTATCAAGCAGGGATGCCAAATCTGTGAAATCTAATTATTCCAATTGATTTTCCATGAATAACAAAGGCCCTTAGAAATATTCTTTTTTGTGTCGAAAGAATCCGCTCTAGTATAATATCGACTATACAGAGCTTTTACTCTATACAATTTACAAATTTGGTTTGGAAACAAAACTGCTTTGGCGTTGCGCAATATTCAGTTCCAAACTACAGAGGTCACGAGAAGCTACATGAAAATCATTCAGAATCTGGAATCAATCGTTCAGCTAGCCTCCCAGCTCAGTTGTTAGCTCTTTGCATTAGGGAGTTTATGAATATTTGCATCATAATTGGCATCACTTAATTCATTCGCATCAGCACTAGCATTCGTATCAACACTAGCATTCGCATCTAGGGATGCAAACGATGCATCGATGTTTCTCAAACATCGATAACATCGGCCAAAAAACCGATGTTAACCATCGATATTTGAAAATGAACTCAACATCGTAAAATGGGCGATATATCGATGTCAATTTTAACGATGTTTTAAACATCGACTTTAGTTTCGGTTCAAAATTGCCATTGCGTTCACATCTTTATCATGAACGAAAGACACAAGATCACGTAAGAACAAGACAGTGAAAAAAGTCGATTTTTTTTTGCGGGTACTACGCCATCTTGTTTCACTGGAAAACGAGGGAAAAGTAAACAAAGCAAAGAAAACAACGAAAACCAAAATTAGTCAAAATTATTGTCAACCACTTTTAACGCACAATTTAGGTAAAATGATGCAACAAAATGCTTTAATATGTGTTGTCATGTTGAATTAACTCTTCTTTACTTGAATAAAAGTGTAAAATAGTGGTGCTTGTGATGTAAACAAACGCTCAGCTGACGAACCCGCTTTCGCAAACTTTTTTCTCAAAACCAGTTACAAATACAACGTCGCGTTCTTACGTGATCTTGTATTTTTGGTTCATGCATCTTTATGTTATATTCTTTGGGCTCTGTCACACGGTCAGTATTTATTGACGTGATCCAAGTATCGCGATATTTATTGACGGTGTAGTATGCAGTATTGATGGATCGTGATCCATCGCAAAATTTCTAAAAATTTTGAAATCTGGATCGCGGATCGCAATACCGTTAATAAATATTGAACGTGTAGTACTTTCAAAACGCGATCCATACATTTCTTCAGTACATCTTTTACTCTCATAATGTAAACATCGGCTTTGCCTTCACTCTCGGGGCTTAAAATCTTTCAAAACAAATTGAACAAATCTTAAAATAATTGTCGAATGCATTATCTGTAAATTATACGTACAAAATAAAAATATTTTCTTGCAAATACTGACGCGATAAATATTGAACATGTAGCATTCGTGCGCGATCCATCAATCCATCAATATGGATCGCGATCCAAATATCGTGATAATTACTGACCGTGGGACAGAGCCCTTTGGGTAAGTGTATTATGGGTGATGACAGCCCTGCACTTAATAAAAGCAATTGGCAATGTTGAACATAGGCGATTTCCATGACGATCACTGTATTTCAGGATTTGCAGGTTTTACAGGTAAAGCGGTTTTCGCCATTAATAAACCTTATGGAAGGTGGCGTACGTTAACCGCTTCCTGTAAAAACCTGCAAATCATGAAGTACCTGCAACATACTTATTAAAAAGAGAAACATCGGAATATATCGATGTATCGATAGTTTTAGGGCGATTTTTTTCGGCATCGATGTTAGTGTTTACGATACATCGAAATATCGATGTATCGATGTTGGCTCTGAAAATTTGCATCCCTATTCGCATCGATACTAGCATTCGCAGCAAATGATAGAGTAGCATAAGTTCTGATAGGATAGTGCTCTTTTCGAGAAGGAGCCTAACAAAATTCACCAGACGCCGTTGCACCTTCACGATAAGTGTGGTGTAACCAACAGATAGACATTGTTGAAAGTACCCTCGAGGAGCGGGTGTCATTTTTTATATTCCGTCCAATATATTCGTCAATGAGCGTTTTAAGAAAGAATAAAGTGAGGTTATATGTCTATAATTCTTCGGTTTCACATGAGCTGCCCTGTCTCCTGTTGGTGAAAACACCACATTCGTCTTTGTCCACTCGTATTGTATGCGAGTTAGGGCTATAAAAACCTATGAAAACAGAGGGCGCAGTTTGTCCTTAGTTCATGTAGTTGGGTGGGAAAGATTCAGTGGGATCACGGAGATTTGTAGGGTTGGAAGGGCTTGTCCATTCCACCCACACATAACCTACAATAGGACTGGACGTAGTGCCGGAGGTGTCCGCAGAGCAACCCCGGAAGAGAGTAGGTACCCATAAGGATCTCCAGCATTTCATCCGGTCACTATTAGGCTTCTGGATAGAGTTCATACTTTAAGAAGATTTCGGCAGAACTCTTCGCAGCATGTTGGCTTCAGAGTGTTGTTTTATGTTGTTACAGAAGTTTTGCCAAGATTCGCGTTTCGCTCGTCTTATGGGCTTCTTGAAAAATTTGAATGCATCGAAGAGGGTGGCCAAAAACGTGTTTGCTTGCCTTGATTGAAAAGCCCAGCCGCTGTTTTTTCTAAGTGCTGAATTATCAGAATGCCACCACTAGGGTTTCTTTTTGCCCTTCGGGAGGATGATTGGGTATTTGTCACAAAAATCACAGCTTCTTAAATTTTGGATGATGAATCCAGCTCACCGATAAAAACAACCTTCGTGTTCGAGAAACTCGCTTCATCAGATCTTAGCGATAAGCAGGACTTATCGTGAGAAGCGTATCCATGTAGACAGCGTATTCGAAAGGAACTACTCACTGAGTAGAGTCAATCGTATTCGAGAAAGAAACCTGGAGTAGGTACCTTGAGTACATTTATTTCTGAATTACAATCTCCTTATACATACTTAGTTTGCTGTAGGCACCTACATACATACTTACTCTAAAATGTTTCAGGAATCCTTTAAGCAGTAAAGAGATCGATTATTTGGACCACCCAAATCAGCACCTCCCCTCCAAACAATTCTAATAAAATTTAAAGAAATCAATATGAATAATTCTAGCAGAATTTTTCAAATATTTATAAACGAACTATTTACCTCCTGCCTTATTTATGATAAATACGCTCCAAAACAACGAAGAATTGGCCAAAATATTAATGGCTCGTGTGTTGCGACCATATCATTTACTGTTGCCAAACGATCAACAAACATACATTCGTACATATATATATATATATGTATGTGCACAAGTTTGAGTTGTAACAATAATAATACATAATAAACCAAACGATAGCAACAACAACATTTGAAACTAGTCCAAAGTTGTCATTGTCGCGTAGCAGGAAATTTGGCTGTACGTACGCCTCCATTCTTGGCCCCGCCGCAACATGCCCCGCCGGACCGTGTGGCCTTCTTCATTACATTTAGTCAAGCAAATGCAAATACTCGCATTTTTATTTATTATATTTTTGTTAATGTTTTTCTGTCGCAGATTTTCCTCGTTTTTATGTAGATTTTTTTTTTTTGTTTGTATTTCATTTTAGACCATTTTGCCGGCGGCGACAGTGATTTCTCATCCAACTATCCACCATGTGGCGATTTCAGCAACAAAACAACGTCGTTGGCATGCATGGATACATTGCGTCGCGCTGTGAGTGTCTAGACGTGCGGTCAATAGCGAGAAGACAAGCAGTCAGCGAACAAAAAACAACTGCGATCACTAAATTTATACTAAAAAAATAAAAAAAAATACCAAGCATACTCGCCGTGGCTGCCAAGTCAAATTTGTAGCACCGCCCAACTGAATCTTCGTTGCCCCTTCGGTTGATTCATGCCAACTGGGCATTTTGACAGCGATTATCTGGGAAGCCCTCGCCGCCCGCAACGCTTTTACCCACTGGCGACTACAATGTACAAAGTATATAACAGTGGCAACTGCTGCACGCACAGTAGCAGTGGCTTCACACATGGCGTCTGTTGTTAAGCCTTCAGCGTGGACTCTCCTCCGCCCCTTCCGAGATTAGAAATCTCCAGCTACATGATTTATTTAAGCATCTAGCGTAATTTATGACATTTCTTAATCAGTTATAAGCAAATTTTATACTTAGTATGTAGTCATATGTATTAGAAATTGAAAAGTGCTTCCGAACAAATGCACGAAGAAGGAATTCGATTACATCATCAGATTTTATCACTTTGAGAGATTTTTTGTATGGATTAAAATGATTTAAATGTTCATAGTTTAAAAAAAAACAACAAAAGCACTTCACTAATATGTATGTACATATATGTACATAGCTTGTGTTTAAAAATAACCAGGAAATTTCTTACAGGCCAGAGATGTGGGCAATTTTTTAAACCAAAGACTCGCATACAAAGTGTTCGACTGTCTCTTTTGAGCCAGGGTAATCGCAGCCGCGAAATAACCTAAAGAATAGCAATCCAAACCATTCGACATGTACCCTAACGGGCCCTGTGCATACGGCAGTATGTTTATAGGTATCATACTTTCCCTTTCCTAAGAGAGCTTTGATTCTACGACCCCGTACGGTGCCACTTCTACAAGATTTTCGGGTGATAAATTTCGGTAATTTTTCCTTTGATCTCCCATAGTGCGGAGCCGACCCTTGCTGGTTCGTCCGCTGCCTCGTTTCCATAATCATCCTTATGTCCCGGGACCCATATTCGGGTAATTTCATATTGATCAGACATTTTGGCCGGCTCTCCCCTACATTCATCCACTAATTGCGATCTAACAGAGGCAGACTCTTTTCTGCCCGAATAGCCGCTCAGCTATTCAAGAAGACATTAACCTGCGTTCTCGCGGGTACATTCTCTTTGATGCTCCTTACTGCCGCCGTAATTGCAAACGTTTCGGCCTGGAAAACTCTTGCATAGTCTGGTAGGCGAAAGCGTAACTTTAAGGTATATTTCTCAATGATAACCCCTCTACCAAAACCGCATTCCATCTTTGACCCGTAAGTAAAGAACGAGCTACACTGCGTAAGCCACTGGCACGGGTCGAGAATCTATCTTAACCAGTACTTTGTCTAAGATCACGAGTAACGGTAATAGCACTCCTCTCTGTGGGGTGCCTCCCAGTGCATATACGGCCTTGCTTTTGTACCCTATTTCGGCGTAGATTACTCACTATCCAAGTTCGGACGCAGTGATCAATCACTGTTTCCATAAGTGCCTTATGAATGACGTAACGCTCCCTGAAGCATGATTGGTAATATTCAGTCCATACCCGGTGATTTGAAGGGTGAGAAGCTGAAGATAACAAAATTTATCTTTTCGCTCTCCAGTAGCTCTTTCAGCTGGTCCTTAGAGAGGATTGGTAGAATGTTTTAGGGCAGAGGTTTCCACTACATCGACCCTGCACCCTACAAAGTGAGCATGCAGAAGGATATCCAGGAACCTTTTTATAAACGTTGGCTGTGAACTCGCTTTGACTAGGGCCGCTGAAGGATGCATAGCCTACGTTGGCCACTTTATTGCCTAAGACTACAGTGCGACACGATATCCAAATGAGGGAAACCCGATTCATTAGTGCGATAAGTATTAATAGCTAAAAGCTGTCCCACACCAGGTTTGAGGTGAACTCTAGTGATTTCAAGGCAAAAGGATCTTGCAATTTCGCATTTCTCTGTTTTCGCCTAGCATTTTTTCAGCTGATACTAGACCCTTTTCTCCAGGAGCAATCCGCAGGCGGTCACTGGTGTACCCGTACGTCGCATGACCAGTGATTTCGCTTCAAGGATACCATTTTTCAACCTCTTGTCAGACATGCAGTATCCCATAATTTTTGTAGGGCCTGGTACTTATGTAGGTATACAAGTCTTATATTCTGATGCAATTCCAAATTTTTATCGCACCATACGTTAGCTCAGAGCTCGGATTACGATTGCTTATCAAATTATATGCTATCTGGCGCCATTTAAGAGACGCAGTGATCTGGGAAGAAATCGAAACTTTCAAAAATTTTAGAGTGTCTCGACGCTGTTCTTGAGCTGAGATGTCTAGGAGCCTGAGTTCACACAAAAAATATTTAGGGAGTGCTCAAAGTGCTAAAAGTTTTTCATGTATTTTATATGGCGAAAAAACAATTTTTCGTAGAAATGGCATACACTCTAAAAAGTGCATGTAAAAGTACTACCTAAAAGTGTATATTTTTCAACCAGAATCCGTGTAAATATACGCACAAGATATTCAATATTTGATTTTGAACATGCGATGTTTAGAATATACACATAAATATAAACATGAAATGTTTAAAATTGCAAAAAAATTTTTAGGCAAAAATAAATTTTTTACTTATAATAAACACGAAGGGCTCATATTTACTCAATTTTAAACATTTTATATGTAATTTTGCTCTACGCGACATATTTGGTATTTGAAAGTAAGCAGACAGTGTTTAATTTTATAACACGTTGTGTAAATTTGCACACATTAGGAGAGAAAACTGGTTACCTCTCTTTATATGCGTAAATTTGAACAAACATTTTTTAGAGCAAATTTTAAACATTTTATGTGTAAACTGTGAAATTGTGAAAAATAAACGTTTAGAATTTAAAACACAAGTTTGAAATTTGTTCTACGCCACACATATGATAAGTAAAAGTAAGCAAGCAGTGTTTAATTTAATTAAAACGGTATGTAAATTTGCATTCATTAAGAGAGGAAACTAATTACCTATCTTGAAAATTTAAACAACAATTTTTTAGAGCGTGGAATTCTTTAAAAACCAATATTCTCTGGTTGTCTTCGCGAGACTTTCAATATCAATATCCAATTGTTTATTTAACCTTTTTTTGAATACAAAAGATTTTTTATTAACATTGGGGTATATTTTTTCGGTATAGATGAATAGAATCTTTTCAGTTTGGGTTTACTATATGTGAGTCCCCAGTTCTTTGAACATTTAGCGATTTTACCTTTTAACTGTAACAGTATAATCTCGGAGTAAAACTTTAGAAAAATTATTTTATTATTTTATTCTTCGGTTGAAATTAGTTTTTTTTTTTCTTTTTTTTACTTATTGGTTTATTTTGATGCTTGCTCGTAATAAAAACATATGTTATGGAACATGACACACAATTAACAATGCGCGAGTGTAGGGAATTTGAAATATTTATGCGAGCGATAAATCATTGAAGATTTAAAGTGAAATTTATTTATGTTTGTATGTCGACAATTTCCGCAGAAATCTTAAATTCTTTTTCATATGCTTCATTAAGTAGTCGTTTTCAGATTTTAGATATTCTTTAGCTTTGAAAGAATTTAAATCAGAGACACGCAGAGAATTTTAATTTTTTTCAACTCAAATATAAAGATGTTATTAACAGTTTTATAAATTGAAAATTAAGCGAGAATAAAAATGAAATTAATACTACATAGTATGAAAAATTTTCGCGTAAATTTTTTTTTTCGGGCGAAACTCAGGATAAGGCTGAATTTTGATCGGCGAATGGTTTACGGACACTGAAAGTACAATGCCGATGAATTGAAATTATCTTCGAAGCAATCGAACCATATTCCCAGAAAAGAAAAGTACGCGCCAAATATTCTCATTCAGCCTTATCGTGGGTTTCGCCCGAAAACAAATTCGCCCGAAATTTTTTCATCCGCCCGCAGTGAATACACGGAAACGAAAAGTGAAAAATGAACCAGTTCAAGGAAAACGAAACTTATGATAAAGCGGATTTTATAATTTTAATCCGAATTCCTTTATACAGTTACTCTAATCTAACCTAACCTAACTTAACCTACATAATTGTTTAGCGTTGATACAATTAAAAAAATAAATAAAAATATTTCGTGTACAAAATCTATTTTCCAAATACATATATACAACTGTATACAAAAATGCTCAGAATACAAAAAGAAATCGATTAAGTTATGTCTGTCTGTCCGTCCGTCCGTCTGTGTACACGACAACCCGAACATATCTCAACGAAATTTGGTATGTAGGTTGCCCTTTATCCAAGGTAGGTTGGTATTGAAAATAGGCGGAATCGGACTGGAATGATGAAAAATTGAATTGTTTAAAATTAGTATATGAAGTAGAATTGTGGTAAAAAATAATATTATTATGAAATTTTTGGCAAATGGGCGTGACCCGCCCACTTATGACGAAACTCTGTATCATAGTAGCCGCTTCACCGCCCGTAGCATGGCACCGCCCACTTTATTTATAACTACAAATGTGTCTCTCGTTAACTACTTTATCGATTTCTACCTAATTTGGTTCAATTATATCATTAAGGGCCGGTTGTTCAATGTCTGGTTATCACTACCACTACACTATCGACGATTTCGACATCATGCATGTAACATGTGATCGATAAAGCAGTAGTTGTGCTTAACCGGAGCTTCTACCTCCGATTTGTGCTAATCAGATATTGAACAACCGGCCCTAAGTCTAACTCAGCATATTATCGAAAGCGTTTGGAATCGAGGAAAAACATCCCTGCTTATCATGCAAAGGTACATAGTTTAGAGAAAGTTGAAGCGATGGCATTTGATATCTGCGCCGGGTATATAAAGTTCGGTTTCGCCTGAACTTATACCTCTTTACTTGTAACTTCCTTGCTAACTGGCGCCAAATGGTAAGACCAAGTCAACTCAGCTGGTTAAGCATCAGAAAAGGAATTTTTTTTACTTTTAAATCACGCTATTATCCGTCCAATTTCGTCAGGATTGGCTGGAGGCAGGCCCGTCGAGAGGGAAACGAGGGAGGGGGTGAATCTTCCGGGCTAGGGCATTTTGTTAATTTTTTTTATGGAAATGTGTCGGATTTTCCTAATTTTTTTACAAAGTTTTAAATTCAGACTTACACGGTTTTTGTTATATGGCGAGCTATACTTTCTAAATAATATAATAAATATTAAATAAACAGAGGAAAAATAACGTCTCTATTTCTATTTTCGCTACTGTGCATATGCCAAATTTTTTAACGTGTAATGGGCTGTTTCTTCTTAGCGTAAAAGCACATTTAGCTCTAAAGCTTGTGATCAACTCTGTTTGTCTTGTTTCATAATTAATTTAGACAATTTTAAATTAACAGCACCGACAAAATAAATATATAGTACATAAACAAATTTTCTGTTATGGTTTAAACAATTCAAGTTTATGTATTGAATTTTTTGCTTAAAATTTCTTATTTTCTCCATGCGAATTGATTGGGATAGATACGAATCTGAGTAAGCGACTGGAACACGGCTGTTTGTCAAAAGCATACGATTTCGAATTCGTGTGCTAAAGGCGAAAGCATGAAAGTCCTTAATGCTGAATTTTAAATGCACAAAAACGCTGAATAAGAAGTAATGTTGCAATGTGTATGTTTTATGTACTATTGAATTTCGCAAACACAAAAATTACCTCTTATGTTCCGGGACACCCTAATGTGTTTACGTACGGTACAAAAAAAAACTCGGTACTGCTTTTCACGGAGTTTCTTTGCAAAGAAATAAACAGGGTGAGCAAATACCCTTCCAATGATATCTCAAAAGTCTAAATCACCATAGTTTTGGCCCTGTTGTTAAAGTTTCTCTTAAACCAATCTTTGAAAAAAATTAAAAACCAGCATAGAAAATCTCATTAGTATGATTCCGTAGAAATTTTTTTTTTTACATTTTATGCGGATTTTTTTAGCTTAAACTACTCAATCGCCTGAGGGGATTTTATGAAAATATTCTTTAACAAACTATTTTTATTCATAAAAGAGCTCCATTATTCTAGGTATTTTCAAATCGGTCCAGCTCACGTAAATCTTAATAATTTTTCGAATTATTTTGGTGGAAGTCTTCAAATATAATAAATTTTGTAATCCCGGCAGAAAGGCCGCTACTTTTTTTGGTGATGCAGTCGAATGTACATCTACATACATACGTAAATATAAATGATAAATTCTCTTATGAGCCAACACATTTTCGGAGCAATTTTTTATTAATAAAATCTAAAATCCAAACTCTCAATCTCGTCGCATATTTATCATCAACTGTCACATTTGATAATTAAACGCACATCTATTTTAATCGAATAATTTGCGATCGTTCTTTGGAGAGACTAAATAAGGAGTAGGTAATCCACTTGCAGATTATGTTGCCAGTCCATCAATCAATCAAATAAATAAGGCGATGCATGTCAAGAATTTTGAGGACACGCGTTGGCTTTCGGAGATTTGAAATGTCAAATTTCTTAGAATGAAAATGGAGACCCATCTTTGTTGCACAATTATGTTTGCATGCATGTATGTACATATGCATAGTTGAATGTATGTATGTATGTATGTAGCTTATGTATTAATGCTGCGTGACAAACACACAAAGTAACAAAAAAAAAACGAACCCCTTCACTGCCGCATGGCGCAACAAAACGGAAGTGGAAAGAGCTGCTGCTCTGAGTTGAGATTTGGAAATCATTTCGAAATACATAAATACATTTCAATCTTAATTTGGAAAAAGAGTGGCACTAATTGTTGTGGATTAAGTGAGGGTAAAAAGGGTAATGGGCGAGCGTGCAACCGCATGAGTCCCTATACAAGCGTGCCATAATTAGTAACACACTTTTGTTTTTAATTTTATATAATTTGCTGTACAAAAAATAAAAAAAGTTTTTACTAAATACTTTAAGAGTGGAAAATTTGGCTAAGTATGTACTTGAGAGGTCATTGCCTCCGTACTCACTCACTCACCTACGAATGTGATGCCCATATTGAGTGCGCCGTCACGTGGCAATGTTATGGTGGCATATGTGGTGCCACGATCGGGTGCCAGACCCGAATCCTCCGATTGTGCCGGACTCATGGCGCGATCAACTGTAAATAAAATGAAAAGAAGAATACCAAATGCAATTTAGTAAATATTATCATTATAGTAGTAGCTGCTTTAATTTTTCTTATGTTTTGTGTATTCATTAAATGTAAACACAAAGGCAAAAAATATACATATGTAAACTTGCGCGGAATCGCGTTAAGGTTTTGCTTAACGGAAATTTAATTTTGCGGCTGCTCGAGATCGCGTGTGATCATTTTCCAAATATTTTAATTCTGAAAGGCGAAAACTTTAAACAAATTTTAGAGACTAAGGAAAACAAAGAAGCGTATATTACATCCATACATACATATATTAATGGGTGTATGTTAGGGCGGGTCATTTTTTTTTACTACGCGGTTATAACAAATGAGGATTCTACGTGTAATTCTAAGCAAATTTGCCGGAAAACCCATTGGTCTAAAACTGTGTCTAAAAATCAATTCGGACTTCGCCAAATTTCTAAAATAGGTTTCGAAAAAAATGTGAAAATTTTCATCGTTGCGCCCTCCCTTGGGAGTTTTAAGAAAAAGATAAGTGCAGTAATGGATTCATCATACCAAAACCGACTATAGCATGTTTTTACACAAAATTTAAGCACTTCTTTACGACATTACAGCAAAATGCCAAGAAACCTATTTTCGCAATTTGACAAACTCCAAATTGAATTTAGACACATGGTTTCTTCGGCAAATTTGCTTAGAGTTACCCGTAGAATATTTCTGTGCTATATGCGTATGGTGGAAAAAATCTCCGATACAAATTGGCCCACCCTAGTGTATGTACATCAGGATGCCTCATCAAAAAAAGTTGCGAGTTTTCCATCGGAATTATAAAATGTTTTATATTTTAAGACCTTGGCCAATATATTTGGAAAAATGTTAAGATTTATCTCTAGAAATGTCGATTATATTTTAAATAAAATTGGTTTTTAAAAATATTTTTTCATGTGAGGTAATTTTGGGGGAAAAATATGTATACAAATATATTTTATTTATAAAAAAAACTCCATTTTTAAAACTCGAAAGTCTTAAAATAAAATAATTTTTACAATCGCGATGGAAAAAAGGTACGGATTTTTTGTATGGAGAGTGATTCCCCTAATGTGCACATGTGTTTTTAAAAGTGGAAGGAGAGTATGTATGTAATTTAAAAACATACGTACATATGTGTGTATGTAAATTAGACCATACCACCTTACAAGCAAACAATAAAAGTTTGCCGTATTTTTGCTAGGCAATTTCGAAGGAAAAAAATGTTTACCGAAATTTTTGGTCGCCTTTTTACATTATCCGGGGACACCCACATTCGGGAATAAATTTGTTTTTAAATAGTTCTACGGGAGTAATCAAAAAAATTGAATAGCAAAAGTATTCTTATGATTGGAGAGCTTAAATCTGGTTGATAAGTGATAGAACGGGATATCCGAGGTCAGTGAACTCGTGACAAAAACATCGATATATAATACTTTAAGTCCCGAATGTAAATGCCAAAGATATGACGAAAACTGACAAAAGGCGAGCCCTACGTTCGGCGAAAAAAATTGTCTTTCGAATTTGCCTCACAAAAATATTTAGAAGCTCAGGGATGCACGGCGCACTTTTGTCTGATACGGTCTTATGTACATACATACATACATATGTATGTATGTAAAAACATGCAAATTCGCAAGCATAAAAAAAAAAGTTGCAAGTTTGCATTTTCCTTTATCGCTTTTTTTCAACCGATCTTTTTTACGCCACCACGTCGCTTAAGCCAAATTTTTTGCCACTTCCTGGTGGTCCCATTGTAGCCCCGCTCGTTAACACTTTTAACATTTCATTTTATGCCCTCATTTTGGATACACTTCTTTCTTCCTTTTTCTGTGGATTTTCCCTTTTGCAACGAGCCTTTTACGATCATCGTCAGCTTTGTTGTAAAATGTGTTAAACGCATTTTATTGTGTGAAATTCAGACGCTCCAGCCGCTGTTTTTTTTTT
>NW_023458556.1:17354577-17358052 GCF_013731165.1 Rhagoletis pomonella
CCACTTAAGTACATATGTTAAGTTTTAGTATTAAGCGCTGAAGAAATGCAATTTTTTTATGAGAAAGCAAAATACCAATAAATTAAAGGATTAGTACTGAGCAACATGCCATTGTGCCATTGACATTCTAATAAAGTTTTTGATACCATGATTTTTTTTTTTTAATGTTTATGAAAAGGTATCTCCTTACAGCTTTAAACAATATAAATAAAATTGACAATAAAACAATCGTACGCACAGATACACAAATATAT
Source organism: Rhagoletis pomonella (assembly GCF_013731165.1). NCBI lineage: Eukaryota > Metazoa > Arthropoda > Insecta > Diptera > Tephritidae > Rhagoletis > Rhagoletis pomonella. Next base: position 17,354,832 of record NW_023458556.1, read on the forward strand.
ATACAGTGCCGGCCACTTGGATAGCGCCCATTTTGTTCGTCAGTACTGACTGTTTTCTTTTATTTATTTTGAGATTCATTAATCTTTTTATACAAATTTGACATAGGGTGTGTTCAGAAATGCATCAGGCCAAAGTCTCCTTTATTTCTAAACTATAATTGAGGGGAATGTTCAAAATGCGCATTCACGGTCAAATGCCAAATTAGAACTTGGTTGCGTAAATAAGGCATTTCCATTATTGAACATAATTTAGAAATAAAATAGATTGATGCTTTGGCTTGATGCATTTCTGAACACATCCATATTCTGTTTTACAATTTTATACAAAATTTAAATACATATGTATAATAAATAATGTGGATAAATTTCATCAAAATTTCAAACTTTTTAAAAAAAATTTCGATATTTTTTTTTCTTAGATATGCAACTTTCTAAAAAATGGCGTTGATTTGTGTAATGTTTTTACAAAGTATGCTCCAAATTTTTTAATATGGGCAAAAAACGAAATCCTCAAAAATCAGTGCAATTTTGTAGGTACTTGGGAAATGCATACTCAAAAAAAAAAATTAAAAATTTTATTTAAAATTTTTTGAATTATAAATTTTGTACTCTTTAAGCTATATTTTATAAAAACTTTATGAATAATTAATACACAAAAGGAAAACTGTCAATGCTGATGTTTAAGAGGGAGCGCTATTCAAGTGGCCAGCACTGTATGAAGATGATAATTAGGTTAGAATTGTACGTACGTACATAAATATATGCAAATATACATACGTATTCTCTAAATAACTATTACTCTATACGCTGGATTGTATCTGTTGTTCGTCATACAATTTTTCAAGATTGTACTTTGTAAATTTTTCACTTAACTACTCGTAATTTATACATACATCCTATATATGTATGTATGTGTATATATATGTGACAGAGAAAGTTGAAAGGGACCTACGGCTCTGTAATGCTTAATGTTTTGTTTGGCAATTCATCAATCTTTGAAGTGAATTTATGAAAAGACTTAGATACAAAAAATCATCTTCGCCATCTTTTTCTTCTTTGGCACCACAACCGTTAGTCGGTTTGAGCCGAGACCAAAAAGCTGCGCCAATTGCCTCCTTCCTTTGTGGATGTGCGCTGCACTTGATCCTTCCATTGTGTTCGTGGGTGCCCTTGCTTTCGTTGTCCACCCATGGGTGCTGAGTCGCAGGATCGTTTCACCGGAGCGTCATTTTCCATGCGTAAAAGTTATTTAAAGTATCTTGCTTCTTTTGACGCCGCTAAACCACCTCGTCGGCATGTAAATTCATAATGTTTACATTGAAAATTTCACCCAAAACGTGCCTTGGCGAAGTTATCACGTGGCCCCCCAAAATCCCTTTTGACTTTTCCCGTCACATATGTATTTATATTAAGAATTATTATACAATATTGCAGATTAAATAAATACATATGTATGCACGCATGAGTTGTATGCCATTTAAATGCAGTAAATAAATAAAACATTAATATATGTATAAGTTTTAAGACCAATTGAATTAAAAATTAAAAAAACAACTTTTTTGAAAACATTCTAACGGTTAAAATTAACTTTTCGGGTGGCCTAGTGCAGGTCGTTTACTCAAGTAAATTTTATTATTTATCTGTCCTTAAAAAACAAATTTAGTTCTCAAAAAAACTGTTTGAAGGGCACACAAATTTTAAAAGATACTTTATAAAAGGGCGCTTAAAATATTTCTTACGACCTAGAATTTTCTACTTAAACTGTAACAATTTTAAGATTATTTTAAGGGTTCAACGAAATAACGCCAAGCACCAGGGTTGCCAGGAAGAGAAGCTCAATAAAACCGGGCAATGGCGGGGGAATGAATGCGGAAGGGAGAAGATGTGGCGGTTTCTTCGAATGCAAACAATTCTACAAAGTACGAATAATATGTACATGAAAAACTTCGAATTTCTTTTTACTACTGCAACTTTTACAATTCTCTGTAAGAAAATTATATTGCAAGAAAGTCATACACAGAGTGGTTAAAGGTATACAATTCCTTGGTTTAAACCATGAACAGCCTTAAAGTCAAGTTTCAGTCACGTTTCAGTCTTGAAATAGGCTAGGCTGGGTTGAAACCATTCCAAGATATCTCGTCTAGTGAATTACTAACATTTTTAACCCAACCGCCCTGTGTGATTCATAAATTTATAAATTCGTGGAGGGCTTTTCTACATATAACAAAGCAATAAAGGTTACCATTAGCATAAACATATGTATGCAAAATATGCTAAATAAAAATTTCGTTGAATTAAACGTAGAATTTTTAATAACAATAAAGGGGGTCGAAATTTTTCGAAAACCTGCATCTATGGTCAAGTTTAGCTCACGATTTGTTAGTGTTAGGCCAAGCTTCTCCTCCGAGTTGTGGCCTGCGCCTTGATGTTACACAAAGGGGACAGACCTATAGTTTTACGCCGATTCCAAACGGCGATTGTATTTTTATCAGAAGCTATTTTTCATGGCAGAAATATTATTGGAAGTTTACCATTGCTTGTCGAGAATAAATAGTCAAAACTTGCCAAAATTTAGGTGTCGTATAGTTATGTTAACTTTTAATTTATGTATGTATGTATGTATTTTAATAGATTTTAGAATTTTCCTTTCTAAATCGAAAAACATTTCTTATCAGCCGACCAGAACTTGTGTTAGTATGAATTTACATACGTAAGCAGTATTTACTAGGGTGACTGACTAGGTTTTTACTCTCGTTTTTGTTTTTTTTTTCAAATTGTCCGCATATCGAACGAATCATAATTTTGTTATCGAATAAACCGTTTATTCATTTAATTTACATTTAATTTATATTTATGCAACTGCTGTAAATTCATTATATGCATTTTTTTATTTTGTGAAAAGTGTCATAAAAGTTATCAATTACGAAAAATTAGAAACAAATAACCGGCCTAACCGGTTTTTTCTGAATTTAAAAATTGGAAACCTGTTTTTTAAGTTGCCTTTTTCAGTAGTTGAGTTGTAGGCGGAAAAGTGTTCCCTCCATAATTTAAGTACGCTCTGGACATCAGTTACTAGGTCGCCATTATTGTTCTTACAGGAGTGCGCCCCGGTCTTTAAACCTTCCGTAAGTCGCCTAACTCTCTGGTAAAATTTTTGGGCATTCCTCCTGTCGGCCAGCATTTCAAGCTCTTCGCACTCACGTATTTCTGCCTCTCTCTTC
>NW_023458556.1:17358152-17366703 GCF_013731165.1 Rhagoletis pomonella
TGCGGAGGTGGTAATAGTTGATTACCATTGGCCACAGTGCCTACCCATTACTTTTTGGTCCAATAAATATTTTTTTTTTTTTTTTTATATACATACATGCAAACATACTGGTCTCCCCTCTCACTGAGTTATTCAACAAGTAATGGAAAAAAAATATTTTAAGACAAGCTTTTATCGATGTTTGTATTGCCAAATAATAGTTGCGTTCCCTAACTAGCAATAATTTACCAGAAAGCGCTCCCTTTTCCGGTTCCCTTGCAAAGCAGGGGAAAAATGGAAGAGTAAAATTGGTATTCTCTTTGTAAGATGTCGCACGATTTTACACGAAGAATTTTTCCTGGTAATATCTGGTAAACTGTCAAACCATCAGCTGTTCAATGTTGTTAAAACTAATTGAAAGTTGTATAAGCAAAAAAAAAGTACATCTGCATTTTTATCTTATTATATTATGTATATTTTTATGAAGAACTATCAAGTTGTCTAAGTATTTTTGTTGATTTACGCTCAAATAGGTTTTTTTTTACAACGTTCCGGCAACACTGGTGCTACTTCAAAGACCGCGTCATCGTCTCATAGTAACATAATTTCTATAGTATTTCCTATTATTTTTTCATGGAAAAAAAATTCGCTGGAAATTTCTATATATATACATATGTATGTAAATACATACATATTACATATTCAAATACTCTGCTCCCTACTAGTGCAAATAACCGATGACAGTTTTGCATAACTGTCCCATTGATAACTTTAAAAATTGATAATTTCACTTAAGGCTGAAGTGATTTTAATACTTTTTAGTACATACCAGACATACAAATGTATGTATGTATGTATGTAGATAATTAAAATAACTTTATTGCCATTTTACTTATCAACACAATTTGAACTCAATGAACTGCAATACGTGTCTAGGTCTGTGTTGTTTATATAGCAAAATATGAGCTTTAACTTACATATATTGGCTTTAATTAAATAATATGACTTTCGAAGGCAAAGTGACTTTCCCGGAGATTTGCGATGATTTAATTTTATATGAACCTTTTTTTTGTTTTAACGTTATTGTAGGCGGATAGTAACAATATTTATAAAAAAGTTTTGCTAGCAAAAGCACTGAGAGGAAATATATACATATGTACATATACAAACATTATCTGTATGCCTATTTACTTATTCGTTTCTTAAGAGATAGTAAAAACTGATTCCGTATTGTAGTAAAACCCACTGGAATAATCTGGGTAAAAATTATCAGTATTATAATATTACTTCTCTTATTAAATGGATTAATTCTTAGGAAGTTCTGCTTGTAACTCAGTGTGCCAGGTTACTGGTGTGAGAAATCGCCAGTTTGGTTATCAAAAATCGTCATTTGCATGTAAATATCTTCAACTTTTTAATAAACAGAACCAGGAAGCTCTTTTGGTTGTTTTCATTTTATTCTAGCTTCCGATTGCCGTATGTAAAAAATAAAAAGTTTAAAAGTTTAAAAGTTTAAAAGCGGGTAAATCAATGCAAAGTATTTTGATAGAATTTTCTTCTAATATTTTTTATATTTTTACAAGGTCTTGATTACACTCCGAAAGCATTCGAAAATCCAATGTGCACACTCTACTTTGTACGATTAGTACTGCAATTAAAAACCACTTGAAGTTTATGTTCATATCTAATAAGTAAATAATTAATGGTTCCGCATATCGATTTTCTCCTGTAGCCGCAAAGTTATTTACCCGTGAATCGATGAATTAAGACATTGAATATTAAAATGACATAAACATGGAAGATGCATTAGGTGCGAGTAAAGTGAAAATCTTACATATCTTTTGTTTGTTTGTAGTAAATATGTATGTAATAAAACATTTATAAAATTCATTTGGTTGACCGAACAGTGCGTCCTCGCATAACTTAAAAATCTTCAAAACAACTACTTACATACTTATTGATTTATGCCACACAGAAAAGCCTGAAGAAAAATATTCAACCAAAACCAGCTATGAATGTTTGTGAAAGAAACGGTTAACTAACCTCGTATTACATACATACATAGTTTACATATTACAAAATGTTTGATTGAACCTTCTAAATAAGCGGCTGGTATGCATCGCAGCGCTGTCACCGCCCAAGAGCTTTGGAGGGGGGCCAGTAATAAACGCAGTCACCGGCGGCGCGGCAGAAAATAGGAAGTAAGAAACTTGAAAAAATTAATGGAGAATTGATACCTTGCGGCTAAGGTAAGACCGGTGGTGCATTGCGGTACGGTGAACATTATGGCAATAAATGCACTAACTACCTTACTGGACTAGATTTACCACTATTTTACTTCCCAAAACAACTTACAAAAAAGCTCATATCCGTGTTGGCTAACTTTGACATTTCGCAATTTGCCGATCAAATTTGACCAGTTCTTGAAATCAAGTTTGTTGCGATGTAGTTATTCAATAATCGCTAACTTTGAGCTGGCATATGTATATTAGGGTGGTACTTACGAATTAATTTAGAACACACTGCTGATCTTTTAAGTTCAGTAGAGGTTGATGAGTAGAATAGAAAACATTAAAATTTTCAATTTGCATAAATACACAGGCGGATTAACTGGGCCATAATAAATTTGTGGCCAGGAATTTATCAAAAATTTGTTTGAACCTGATTAGGAGTTGGTTTATAAGTCAGTGGGTAGCTCAAGAAGTTAAGGTTACCTCCTATTTCGTATCTCCGATCAAGTTAAGAACTATTTATATAAAAGTTTATGGCATCAGGAATATGGTGAGCTCTGTTTTACCGGTCCTGCGGTCATAACTTTGAAGGTTAGATTAGGTTATGCGGCAGTCCTAAGTGGACTTACATGACCTTTGCATTTATTACCGTTTCCCTATGAACCACTTGGTGCTTAACAAAAAAGGAGCACAGGCTTCTAACATCAATCGCTTTGGGGTCATCGAGATCATTAAAGAAATAATTGCCCAGAGCTTTTGCTCTCCAATTTTATAGTGCTTTTATAGGCGATGGTAGAGAAAATGTTGAATGGTTTCTTCTTCGTCTTCATCCATGGAGTTTCTGCAATAGTCGTTCCAGGGTGCGCCTACTCTAGCTACATGTAAAACAATCAGAGAGATATTAGCCGCTGATAACTCCATTCGCTGTGCGAATTTCCCGCCCCCTGAAATTAAGGTGAGACTTAGGACGTTGAGCGATTATGGCTAGCCAGAGTGTTTTGGCCATATGGTCGGTTCCATTCGCCATCTTTCATTACCAATTTCTAAGAAGTTTTCATTCAGGAGATATTTACATGTTTGAAGAGGGATACTGACAGGAGTTCGTCAGCCTTGTAATTTATCTTAATGTCTCAGTCACCTCGTTAAGAAATCGGCGGCATTGAGCGACTACATTTGAAGTCAGCAAGATTTTTCCCAGGGATTTAATAGCCGCCTGACTGTCAGTGGAAATGTAGATATCATGACTAGGAATAGTATCACCCCGTACCAGTGATGCGGCTTTTGAGATAGGCATCAGTTCCGCTTTAAAAACACTGTAGTAGTCAGGAAGGCGGAAACTGAATGATAAGGCATATCACTGTTCCGAATAAACCCCACCAACAATTTGTATGTCTTATCGATCGGGATGGAGAGTATACATTAGTCGGTAATATAGGGTATAGAGATTGTCCCTGCCATCCCTAGAATAGCCGAACTGCTTGAAATTTTGTTCTGATTACTGTTTCGAGTAATAATTATGTATGTATGTATATATGAAGCTCGGCCGAAGACTTAGCAAAAGTTTAAACACTTAATTTGATAGTACAGTTTGTAGCTCCATACCTTAAAATTAAGGAACAAGCGACTTTTATTTTAAAATTAATCACATTTGAGACTATTTTAAGTAGTTAAGTACAAAATAAAACGTTTTTTGGTTAGGCCACTTCTGCATTCATGGCCTAATTTGTGCATGTATGTATGTATGTACATTAGGGAGGTCCTTAAAAATATCAACATCTATATTTTGTATGGGGCACTTCTTTATTTTGTTGTAGGAACACAATAAATAAATCCACGAAAGATTAAAATTTTATAAATAATTTTTGGGGGTTGCTGCCAAACAAAGAAAAATCTAAAACATTTTGAATTAAAATCTGGTAAATTTGACACATTATTTAAACTTATTCATATGAATTCATAAACTAACTGAGTTATAGCTGGCTAAAGTCAAAATTATGTAGAATTTTTGCATTTTAAAAATATTTAAATTTTTTCAAACTCTGGGTAGCGACCCAAACATTATTTTTAAATAAAAAAATTGTTGTAGACAACAACAAAAATAAAGTGGTGTCCCATATAAAATTTAGATGTTGATATTTGAAAGTCCACCCTAATGTAACTTGTTATAAAATTTCTAAACACGAGTTCGAAAAGACTTTCACAAAAATTTAAGAAGTTCATATTCGATATTTTCGAGACATTTTTCCGTCTTGAAGGAATGCTCATAAAAACAAGTAATTTTTAGCAGAAAAAAAACCGACTTCAATTCTCATATAAAAAAAAATATATATATATATATCTCATGATCTACTGATCGGATCTTAACCAGATTAGTATGGAACCACCTCTGAGACACTACCTTTCCGATGCAAAAAGAATTAATTAAAAATCGGTTGACGTGGTGCAAAGTTATGCGGTAACATACACAAAAAAAAAGAAAAAATGAAAATAAATTAAAAATATTCCGACGAACTGATAACCTCCTCCTTTTTTGGAAGTTAGTTAAAAAAGAGATCTACCGCAGACTTAAAACTCATCACAACCGCAGCCGATAAAAATCTGAGCTTTGTACCTATAGATCTTTATGTGCATTTGCTTACGGCAGGCTATAAATTCCGCAAATATGTATGTATGTATGTAGGTGTGGCATAATCCATATTAATAAAAAACTTACCACTCTTCTGTGATGGCGGCAGATCGACTAAGGTATTCACCGCAGCTCTACTGGTCTGGTTTGCCAAATAGAGCATCGTCTGTAGCATTAGACCACCAGTGGAGTTTGATATGTACATTCTGAGTTTGTTGTGTTTTTGTTGTTGTTTAGTAAATATTTCACCAGCAATTATTACTTTTTTTATTTGCTTATTTTAATGTCTTCTCACAACCTTATTAGTTTTTATGTTATTGTTGTTATTTTAACAGTTATTTACATTTTAGCAATGCAACGATCACTGCCCAAAAATAGTTTTCGAATTAATTATTCACAGCACATTTTTTCCTTATTTTTACACATTACTATTAAGCGATTAAAATTTAATTATTTTCAAGAATTGCAATCGGAAAAGTATACAGTCTTCACTTTTGTTTTAGCAAAAGTCTATTTGCTTTAATGCGCAGATTTTTGCTATACTAGGTACATAAATTATGAAATCTTCTATCATTAAGTCGGCGATTCACTTTCCGTTCTTTAAGTGCTGTTTTTTATTTCTTCTTATGTATGAAAATATGTATATATGTTGTTTATATGTAAATCTTTTTCTTCAACTTTCGCTTCGTCCATTCGTTGTCGACTTTGGTTCCAATTCTTTTAAGCTCATCTGTCTTGTTTGAAAAACGCCGCAATACTGAATCGAATTAGCGGAGTTGCGGCAATTTTATTGATATTTATGTACGTGTACTGTGACGCGCTCAATCTTCTGCTGCGAAACCAAGTCGAACCGATCGATCGTAAGTGATCGTAAGGCCGCCAACAGCTCGCAAGCGTTTTAAGACAGCCGCTAAGAAGACATAAAGTTTTTGATAATACAGAGTCGGCGCTCTATGGTGATCGGTTTGGTTCTTCGGCTTCCATTTCTATGTGATGTGTGTTGGAGTGGTGTGGTGTAGTCTTGGGAGGCGTTGGTGGGGTGAGGAGTGTGGAGTCGAGTGGTGCGCAAGACGAACTATTCATGGTTGATAATGACTACAAACATACATAGGCATATGTATGTAGCCACATGCAGGTTTGTTGTTGAAATCGCATTGATAGCTGGTACTGTTATGCCTGTAACTGATCTTGATTCTTGTGCGTAAAGTTAGATGGCAATTTATGGAAGTTATTGCAGAGACGCATGCACAAATGAGAGTTAGTGCACATAAATTTACATACAGGTATACATATGTATGCACGTACTCGTACATACACCCCGTTTCAATTGAATAGGTATGTACATCATGTTCATCAAGTTTCAAGTTAATATCTTTAGGTACTAGTGCGCATCGGAGAAGCTCCGTTTTAGTATCATTTTAAAGACTGATCAGTCCTGAAGGAATGTGATGAAAATAAGGTAATTCTATTCTTAAGTTTCTCTTCTTTCAGTGGCATTTTGTTGAATCTAAAGATTTACTTAGCCCTTTAAGGCACTTTAATTTAACCATTTAATGTTGTTAAATAATGCAGCGTGGATAATTAAAAAGAGGTGCGCACAGCGACCTTATCATCTACTATGCTCTGCACTCATCAAAATACCTCATTCAGCCCTACAATCCCCAGAGAATCTAGAAGAACTTTTGCTGACAGGGAGTGTATGTGCTTAGCCCTTGGCCACATTGCGCGCAGAATTGTTCCTGTATTCTCACCACTGTCTAACACACAACAAGCAGGTGCAGTGGTGTCTCTTTAGCCGAGTCGCACAAGCGACTTAAGTCTTGTGAATAGATTTCCAACGTGGGCAGATGTCTTCTCAATCTGCAGTGTCCCGTGAGGTTGCCCATGACAATCATCAATTTCTTTTGGCTTGGCGTCGTGCAATGGTTTTTTGTCAATTCTTCTCTCTCATTGTTATTATTTGTTTTTTGAGTTCTCCCCCCAATTGTGCGGGGACTTACCTCAACGAATAGTTCGGAGCCTTGCGAGCTGAGGTTGCTGCTTTCCACACTAATCCGTCCGCTACCTCAATTCTCTCCACTCGTCCGTGGCCTGGTATCCAAATCGATTGCCCGACACGTAAGTTTGGCAAAACAAGCAACTCCAAAGATTTTTCATTAAATTTACAGGGCAATTCTGGTTAAGACAGTAAATAGTCTTTCGTAAGACAAATGAAAGACAGATGGCAAGATAGTTCGTTAGACTTTTGTTATTCTATCACAAAAGCCTGAGAAAAGGCCACTTCACCACTCGTGGTGAAAAGCTATTTTGGGAGAAAGCACTTGTATGTCATTTAGTTCGCGTCGCTCGAACAGTCGCAATGGCCGAGTGAGTAGAGCATAGGCATGACTTTCGAAATATCTATCACGAGTACGGGTATCGGGCGGCGGATTTTTTTTTTTTTTATAAATTTCTTTTTTAATTAAGAAAAAAAATTATTTGTATATATGTATTTCATTTTTAAGAACTTTTTTTTTGCTTTAGGATTATTAATTATCTTAATTATGGTAGCATAAACACAGCCTTCTTATTTTGATTTTCGCCCAATATTACGATAATAATAAGCAGCTCTATTATTGCGCCCTCTGAACTTTTCATTAAGCCTTGTGTCTGTCAACAATATTTGTTCTTCTTTCAATTGAATTCCTAATGTAAAGTCGTGAACCTGCGAAAATTTCTATTTTTGAAAATTTTCTGCTTTCGGAAAGATGTGTATCTATTCAAGTGAGACCAGCTGTATTTACACTCAAACATACAAGTGCACACGTCTTTGCGCAGTTGATTTGGTAATTACTTTACTCACATGAGGGAATATGCGAGAATTGCATGTGGAAACCTCGGAATATATAAATAATAATAAAATAAACGCAATATATCAAGATTTTCCATTTCACGCACTTATCTTCAGTATTCAGTATTCTTTGACCATACATATGTATGTATATAAATCGGTATGTATCTACTGCACACTCGCTTTCTTAACTCTTTTGTACATACTTACATACATCTCTGCATGCTTACGTACTTAGCATTAGCATTAGCATTACCTTTCTTTTTTTTTTTTGTTTTTTTGCTCAAATTTGTACTGCCAGTTATGTTTAAGTAAGAATGACAAAAAGCATGTACACATCCTAGTTATTAGTTCAAAATGCTGCCTTGAATATTTTGTCGGGTATTTTTTGTTGTTAATATTCTATAGGTATATTCTCAGATATGCACCCAAGAACCTAAAGGTTAGTTTAGCTTAGCTTAGATAATTTTAAGGGACAGCCCCACAAGGGACCACGCTTACGCAAATAAAAAGAAGGGAATTAATGAACAGAGACGGTGGGTGAACAGAAACGGTGGGTCTTTACCAGACAGTTACTGAGTGATTTTGATAGAGTACGAGCCGAGTCGTTCGATCAGGCAGAATTGGGAGCCGCAGCCTAAATAGCTTAAGAAGTCAGGCCAGAAGGACCTGGAAAACCGAGCTTTTTACACAGCTCTCAATGAGCTGACTTAAATTCCAACTATCTGAGATTAGCGGCATACCTGGTAGGATGCTTTGGTTTCCGCTTGGCTTTGAAAATATGGCATTCACGCCCTAAACGAGGGTGGCCACTAGACTGGGTCGGTCCCCATACAAAAAAAAAAAGTTGCTAATGTCCGCCCCTAAATTTAAAGATTATGTTGA
>NW_023458556.1:17366803-17370214 GCF_013731165.1 Rhagoletis pomonella
TTTTTTTTTTTTGGCTTGTAAACATTTTTGCCCCGGTATGCGCAAAATTTGCGTAAACCGTCACGCGTAAACCAAGACGAATTCAGAAGTAGTACTAAGAAAAACACATCTAATCAGCTCTTCTAGCAACACTGCTCCTTGATATATAAAGTTCGGTACCATTGGGGGATTACTATTTCAGGACCTTTTAGGGCTCAAATCAAATTAACGAGAGAATGACAGCAGTTTCGATATCTTCAATGTTAGATCAGAGTTGCCAGATTTTCTTTCCAAATAATGTAAATTTCCGGAAAACACTGTATTTTCGACCGAAAACTGTAACCTTCAAAAAGATAAATAAGAAAAAAAGATCCATTAAAAAAAAAAATAACAGTTTAAAATTATGCACGGTACTAATGTTGTTAAGTCCCGTCCGATTTGACATAGATCTGCTTTAACCGAGTCTGAGTCTGAGTGGCTGCGGAAATCGGGACTGGGATTTATGAAGCGCCCCAGATCTTCAATGATCTGCAATGAGGTCGGTAAGATGGATATGTATGTAAATTAGGGTGGTAAAAAAAAAAAGTAAAGTCGGAATCTTTATACTCTTACCCCTAAGATTTTTCTACTTCGAAAAAATTATACTCCAGTTTTTTTTTTTTTTTTAAATCAAAAAATGTTTAGAGGTCGGTAAAAGCGCTCAAGTTTTCTATGTATTTTGTATGGTATAAAAACAAGTTTTCGTAGAAATTGTATGAAGTTCTTTAAAATTAATACATATTTTTCGATCCGAAAACCCTCTTCAGGAGACCCCTAAAAACCTTAAACGGGTTCCTTATTGCATTTTTTGACGTTTTCAGTGGTCCTTTAAAAAATTGTTAATAATAGAAAATGGTTAAATAAACAAAAGGGTATTGTTCTTGGAAGTCACTTGAAGAGAAACGAAGTTTTCCGATCGAAAAATATTGATTTTTTAGAATTCTCTACCATTTCTACGAAAAATTGTTTTTTTCCCATATAAAATACATGGATAACCTTGAGCGCTTTGACCGACCTAAAAATATTTTTTTCTTTCAAAATAGAAAAAATAGGTGTAAAGTTTTTTTTCGTTATAGAACAATTCTAGGGATGACAGCATTAAAACTCTGACTTTACTTTATCACTTGCATTTTTAGACCACCCTAATATACATTTACTCCGGTCGAGCGCTAATTATACGACTGTTGGAAAACTGTCCATGTACAAGATTTTTAAGTAACCAAATTAATTCAACTCACAGCTGATTGTTTGGAAAACGAGGCCGCTTCAGTAAAGGCACACACAGGTTCCTAGGATAGACTCCTTTACGTTCGAAATGAGCCCTTTTTGCTCTTATTTTTTCCAGATGTTTTAATATTTTCATAACATATCGAGCCCTAACCGCCAAAAAAACGTAAGCGACATTTTTCTCAAAATTTTCTTTTTGATGCTGAAATGCATCTAGATGGTCTAGGAATATTTCTGCATCAAAAAGAAAATTTTGAAAAAATGTCGCTTACGTTATTTTGGCGGTTAGGGCTCGATATGTATCAATCTCTTTTTGCAAAGAACAAGCACCACCCTAACGTCCACCTATATCTAAGCATATACGTACATATGTATAGGCAAGTGTGTATGTATAGCTAGCGCTGTATTTTTCCGGCTTATACCATTAAGATTTTTAATGTTTCTTGCTAGACTAGGCTCAATGTCCAAAATTACCAAAAATAGAAATCCGAGAATGTTAAAAACATTCAAGAATAAATGGGAAATTTTCCTTCTAGTCGAGTGTAATGTAGGCACATAGAATTTTGTGAAATAATAACCAGTGTTACGTTTTCTACCAAAGAAAATTGCGAATGTACCAAAATCTTAACAGATTACTTTTAACCTAATGACATTATTGTGAGACCTCAAATGCCAAGGTTGCAAAAAAAAATAATGCATGGTTCAAAATGAAACAGCTCTCTCGTTTTTTTTTGATGCGCCTAAAAGATGCAGCGATTTCCATTCTTTAAAGTAACCTGATGACAGTACGAATGGAAATTTTAATAACGAGGTTTTAGTTTTTTAAACTATAATTTTATTGTCAGCGTACGGCCCAAGATACTATCAACCTCACTAGTGAATTCTAACAGTTTATTAGCAGACGGATTTCGGATACCAGGGGCTTCGACTGTGGAAGAACTGAAGTGTTGCAGTCTTAGTCTGGTCAATGGTGGACAATTGCACATATCGTGCTGCAACGTCCCATCCTCTTCGAGGCAAAGACGCTAACCCGTCTCTGTGGATAGGCCAATAAGGCAAACGTGAGAGCGCAGGTGATTATGACCAGTTAAGTAACCAGTAAGCAGCTTGATGTTGGCTATATTCAAAATATATACTTATATATTTCCTAGAAAAAGGGTAAACAAAAAGTTAAGCTTGTCTAAGACCTATTAGCTACTGCGTTGTGAGTTTTACTCAGGATTCGATTATGGGTCTCGAGGAAGTCCAAATAAGTTCGCAAAGCGGTTCTGGTTTCACAAGTACAAATTATGAGCCGATGAGCTTTCCCTAGCTAGTTCGTCGGCGACCTACCCTGCAGACAACCGCACCTGCTCTGCCTTCCATCGTTAACTATTTTAGCAGACCTCTCGGTATGGGATTTAGACCGGAAATTTCCTTCCAAAGTAGATTTCTTTTAGCATAGAACAAGTTCTTATTGATTCTGTAACCGAGAGTAGAGCCATTCTTTGGAGTTTGTTAAGACGTGAAATTACAATTTTTTGCAACATTTTTGGCCACCAGGCTATGGAAGTATAAGTTACAATCAGGCGGACTATTGTGCGGTATAGCCATGCTATTATTTGGGGTTCACATCCCATGTTCGACCAAAAACTTTTCGACAGCCTCGGGTGGTTTTACCAATCGTTTTGTTTCAGTAGATGGAAATTCCAAATTGGTCTCTTATCCTGGGTAATTCCCAGGTATTTGAATTCGTCGGAGTGTGCAAGCGCAGCTTCTCCAAGGGTTCAGCTTATGGAATGTGTTCTGTCAAGAACAAGCTGAGGTGGCCACTAGACTGGGTCGAAAAAAAAGTTGCTAATGTCCGCCCCTAAATTTAAAGATTATGTTGAGAGGGTTCTGGAAAAATTTTTTTTTTTTTTTTAACCCTCCGAAATACAGCCGAAATGGTTTTTTCGTTGTAACTTGGTTATTTGACGGCCGATTTTTAAAATTGATATGTCATTATTTTTGTCTTGAGAAGCTTCACTTTTCGTTCTTATGTCTTTTTAAGCTTTGAAGTCGCGTTCGCATGATAAGGGCAGAAACAAAATTTTACCCCCCCTAAAGTATATTTTTTTCCTTACCAAACGAAAGTACTTAAAAATTCAAGAAAATGTTGCCTTCAAACTATATTACTAAAATAAT
>NW_023458556.1:17370314-17372580 GCF_013731165.1 Rhagoletis pomonella
TTTTTCTTCATTTTTTCGTTTTAGCGCCGCTAACTTGATTGAGCTAGACCAAAGGTCTGGGAAAAGTTAGTAACGGAGAGGTTTTTTTTGGCGAAATTTGCAGAGAGAGATTTAAGCAATCAAATGGTCAACGCGTTTGAATTGCCAAAGAATAGGGACGAAGCTCACGTCCTTGTACCCGACCGAGATGAGGTGAGAGCAGCAATAAGGTGGCTTACGAGCAACAAGGCCCCCGGGACCGAGGAAATATCGGCTGGGCTATTTAAAGCCGGTGGCGAAGATTTAGTGGGGCGCATGTACCAGGTGTTAAGCTGAATTTGGTCTGATGCATACATGACCGAAGACTAAGGGATATCCCACAGTTTGCGCCAATTACATGTAAAGGACTGGAGCCTTTCATGAACCAACTGATCGGACCTTATTCGTGTGACTTCATACCTGGTAAATTCACGATTGGCCAGATTTCCACAGCACGTCTTATCCTGGAGAGGACACAATATAAGCAAATCTACTCACACCATTTTTTTTTCGATTTTAAAGTTACTTTTCATAGCACGAAGAGAAGCTGGCTGTTGTACGATGCCGTGTCTAAATCTGGGATTTCACAACTTTCAGCTCTGTCCAAGTTGAGAAGGACCTCTCCACGCCATTTGACACCAAACGAGATTTTTGACAAGCCAATTCACTTTCGTGCTACTTTTTCAATCTGATACTGGGTTGCGCAAAAAGAGCTGCCAATCTGCAGATGATATCGACATCGTCAATCTGAAACTAAGGGACGTAAGCGCAGCATTTTCTAGATTAAAAAGAGAAGCTAAAGCGGTCGGAATGAGGATAAGACAATAAACCTTCTGGCTGTTTATAAAGAGTCCACGCGTTTCGGGGCACATGTGACTATAGGCACCTTAACTTTGAAGTAGTGAAGGACTTTGTCTACCTTAGATTCAGCATAAACACTCTCAACAACGTCTACAACGTCAGCCTGGAGATCAAGCGAAAAATTACTCTTGTCAACACGTGCTCCTTTGGAAGCAGATCCCTCTCTTGGCCAACAAAAATCACGTCCTACAACTCTCATCTTGAACATTCGTCTATATGGCATTGAAATGTTGACGATGTCGAACAAAGATGAGATGGCTGTGGGTGCTTTCGAGCGAACTATTCAACGCAAGATCTACGGCCGTGTTCGCATGGACGATGGGTATCGGAGAAGATGGAATGACGAACTGTATGAAATTTTTAACGACATAAAATGGGGAAAGTGAAACTCCACACACTGAATGAACTCAAAGTGAATTCGACTAAAATTCACCTAAAAGTGAACCGCTAAACCTGCATGATAAATCAGAGTATCCATCAAGTGATGCTAGTACCAGTATTTGGGTTCTAAATCTGTACATACATATATGAGTCCCTGCTGAAACAGAATAGACGCCTTTTCGGAACGAATATATTTTGAAAAAAAAAATCTTGCCCGAAGTCCGAAGTAGCTGCAATTACGATGACGGAGCAAGGAAGGGGCTTGCTATTTCCTACAAACAGTGCTCATCTTAAAGTGGACCACAAACACTCTGAATACTATCATTTGATAATGTTCTTCGCCCAGAGAGACAAATAAATTTTTTTCTTGGTTGGTGTTAGATGATTATTCCGGCAAAGTATAGAGATGATGAATTTTGTAACGAGTTCGCAATGCTTATTCTCAGCCTGCATGAGTACTTTCCAACTGACATCAGCCGCATAGAGACTTAAAGTGCATCTACATGGTATTCTTTTGTTGAACTTGATCCTTATCGATCAATTTTGATTAGATATTCTTCCAGAGCCAACACAATGAAAAGACCAACAATTTAGTATAAATATCTTGGAAATCGGCAGACAGAATGAGGTTGCAAGTTTTTAAAGGAATGAGTAAGTGTGATAAATGGGGAGTAGTGTAAACATCACTGAAATTCATGTGTATGTATGCACTTTGGTACTTATGTATGTATGTATGTATTGCGAATGCTCCTGAAACCAAACCCTATTATTTGTACATTTACGAGCCCACTTCAGCCAATATATGTATATTTCGTACATAAATGAAAGAGTTGACGGGCCTGGCTGCTGCAACGTAAAAAACTCGCACTGATCATTGCAACGCGCGAATGTGGGGTGAGGGCGGTCAGCAACACTGACACAGCCATTAACAACTTCAATGATTGATGAGATTTACGCCACTGCGCAGCGAGCAATAATAAAACGAACAGCAAGAACAAAAAAAAAA
>NW_023458556.1:17372680-17379603 GCF_013731165.1 Rhagoletis pomonella
ATTTTATTGTGTGAAATTCAGACGCTCCAGCCGCTGTTTTTTTTTTGCTCTTGCTGTTCGTTTTATTATTGCTCGCTGCTGCAGTGGCGTAAATCTCATCAATCATTGAAGTTGTTAATGGCTGTGTCAGTGTTGCTGACCGCCCTCACCCCACATTCGCGCGTTGCAATGATCAGTGCGATTTTTTTACGTTGCAGCAGCACGGCCGTCAACTCTTTCATTTATGTACGAAATATACATATATTGGCTGAAGTGGGCTCGTAAATGTACAAACAATAGGGTTTGGTTTCAGGAGCATTCGCAATACATACATACATAAGTACATATGTAAGTGCATACATACACATGAATTCCAGTGATGTTTACATTACTCCCCATTTATCACACTTACAGCCATTCCCTTAAAAACTTGCAAACTCATTCTGTCTGCCGATTTGCAAGATATACACCACTGTTGGTCTTTTGATTGTGTTGGCTCTGAAAGAATAACTAATCAAAATTGATCGATAAGGATCAAGTTCAACAAAAGAATACCATGTAGATGCACTTTAAGTCTCTATGCGGCTGATATCAATTGGAAAGTACTCCGTTTCAGCAGGGACTCATATATGTATGTACAGATTTAGAACCCAAATACTGGTACTAGCATCTCTTAATGGATACTCTGATTTATCATGCAGGTTTAGCGGGTCACTTTCAGGTGATTTTCTGTCAAATTTACTTTGAATCCGAAATTCAATGTGTTGAGTTTCACTTTCCCCATTTTATGTCGTAAAAATTTCATACATTTCGTCATTCCATCTTCTCCGATACCCGTCGTCCACGCGAACACGGTCGTAGATCTTGCGTTGAATGGTTCTCTCGAAAGCACCCACAGCCATCTCATCTTTGTTCGACGTCGTCCATATTTCGATGCCATATAGACGAATGGTCGAGATGAGAGACTTGTAGGTCGTGATTTTTGTTCTGCTTCCAAAGAAGCACCTGTTGGCAAGAGTAATTTTTCGCTTGATCTCAAGGCTGACATTGTAGACGTTGTTGAGAGTGTTTATGCTGAATCTAAGGTAGACAAAGTCCTTCACTACTTAAAATTTAAAGCTTTCAACAGTGACATGTGTCCCGAAATGCGTGGACTCTTTATAAACAGCCAGAAGGTTTATTGTCTTATCCTCATTCCGACCACTTATGCTTCTCTTTCTAATCTGAGAAATGCTGCGCCCACGTCCCTTAGTTTCAGACTGACGATGTCGATATCATCTGCAGATTGGCAGCTCTTTTTACGCAACCCAGCATCAGATTGAAAAAGTAGCACGAAAGTGAATTGGCTTGTCTAAAATCTCGTTTGGTCTCAAACGGCGTGGAGAGGTCCTTCCCAACTTGAACGAAGCTGCAGGTTGTGCTCAACGTCACTCTACAGAGCCGTATTAGTTTTGTGGAAATCCCAAATTTAGGCACGGCGTCGTACAACAGCCAGCTTCTCTTCGTGCTATGAAAAGTAACTTTAAAATCGACAAAACAATGGTGTGTGTAGATTTGCTTATATAGTGTCTTCTCCAGGATAAGACGTGTTGTGGAAATCTGGTTTATGGTGAATTTACCAGGTATAAAGCCACACTAATTAGGTCCGATCAGTTAGTTCATGGAAGGTTCCAGTCTTTTACACGTAATTGGCGCAAATGGCGGGATATCTCTTAGTCTTCGGTCATGTATGCATCAGACCAAATTCAGCTTAACAGCTGGTACATGCGCCCCACTAAATCTTCGCCACCGGCTTTAAATAGCTTAGCCGATATTTCGTCGGTCCCGGGGGCCTTGATGCTCCTAAGCCACCTTATTGCTGCTCTCACCACATCTCGATCGGATAGAGGGACGTAAGCTTCGTCCCTATACTTTGGCAATTCAAACGCGTTTACCATTTGATTGCTTAAATCTCTCTCTGCAAATTTCGCCAAAAAAAAACCTCTCTGATACTAAGTTTTACCAGACCTTTGGTCTCTAATGTGAATGCTTAAAACGGTTAGAACATTTTAATTTTCATTTGAACTAACTCGTCAATCCTATACGTTTTTAAAGTATTGCTACAAAAAAACAATAAATATATTTCAGTCATACAATCACTACTAACTTCGCCCGGATTCCACCAATTTCAAAACACAAAAACAGTTCCTTTTTTATTTACATACTACATACTTTACTTGCGAAAGCATACACAAATTGAAAACACATTTTTTTACGTTTGCTAGCGTTTTGAACTCGCACACACAAGGCATACGACATTCGACACACGGCATAAAAATATCAAAGACCTCGATTGCCCATACCTAGAAAAAAACATTGCAATATTTTCTTAATTTATTCGTCACCAGCAGCGTTAAGAGATCAAAGACGCACCCAATTTGCATGCAGAAGCGCAGAACGGTTGCGGTGAACGGCTGGTGTTTGGATGCTAAGTCAGTCGGTCGCTCGCTGGTGGTTCGCACAGGCGTTCGGAACGGTCGCTTTGATACGACTTCAGTACAAGAACAAAAGTTGCAACGCAACGCATGACCAATGCAATAATTCACAAGAAGATAGCCAAATCGAATTGTAACGCTGTGGGTGGATGGCTGGCGCGCGATCGGCATTTGCCGCTTTTGTGCTTTGAAAGCTTTTACAAATTTAGGTGCTGCACGTTCGGTTGCCTTGAAAGGAAATTACGAACAGAAGGCAGTTAACAGTGAGTGCAGCTAGCAACGCTGCAGAAATGCAGCGGGACTTGTAAAAAGAAATAGAACAATCTCTTCATATCTCTTTAAACCGTGACTTACTATGCTGCCGCTTTGTGGAAATTAATAAAAATAAAAAAACTGTTAACGACTGTCGCTCGGAATAAATCATCAGGTCAACTGGGACTCATAAAGTTGGTGCCATTTTAGGAAAATGTAACGGATAAATGTGTTACTGTGAGTACAGTATTCACCGGATATAAGCACAAAAATACCATGGTGATGAGAGGAGATTAAAGTTTCATACTGACAGCGGCACGGGCACTGAGTCTTCAACCAGGAAGGCTAAGGGTGAGGCTACCGCTCCATTGATGGCAGCTAAGCAACCTGAAAGACACTGCAGAAGTCCGGAAGCCTGAACATAGTTTTGGTGGTTGGTTTCCGACCGAAGAAACCTCCACTAACCCTGCCTCCAACTTTGATCCGACCGGGAAGAAGTTTACCGATCCATTTTTCGAGTAACCCCGCCCTACTCAGTCTTCTCTTCAGCGAATATAGGTAGAGAAGGAGTTTCTGGGAGCCCTTTCGAAGGCACTGTAGTCTATGTATTTAGGGCGAAATCAAAGCCCTCCAGAACTCCAGATGGTTACCACCCGATTTCCCTGAGCCTAATAGCAGTTTGTGCTATGACAATTCTCTCTGCAATATCCACAGGTGCCGTGTTCAACATCTATATGTTAAGCGCCAGTGTAGTCGTAGTTGCTAATGCTCCACTAATTCCGATTAGGGCGATCCGCTTGTACCGCTCCAGTTGTTTTACAAGTGTAGCCTTCTCTAGTGAGTTCCTAGGCTTAAATCTGGTTTCATAGGACTAATAAATTACTTTGGCCGAGAGACCTAACCTTTTAAAGATAGCTTCTCTACAGCAATACAAGGCAAAATACGCCTATCTTACCATTTGCTCAATGTTAGGCTCCCACGAGAGCTTCCTATCCAGAATAAGTACTTGACCCTGTCTGAGAGCCAGGTCTATTAGTCTCTCTATCGTTCTCAGCAAAATCGAAGACAGACTGATAGGCTTATAATCCCTAGAGGAATCATGAGAGCCTCTTCCGGCCTTCGGAGTGAACACAAAACTGATTACCCTCCAAGCCTTGGGGATGTACACGGTCGTCACGCAGTTTGCATAAATAGGAGCTAACCAATTGCACGACACCTCCAGCGTCATTTGAAGCTGCGCAGGTATGATGCCATCGGTCCCCGGCGACTTAAAGAGTTTGAACGAATTTATCGCCGAGAAGATCGGAGAAGTACAGGAGCTGAAGTACAAAATATTGCAAAGAAGTACATTTGACTGTACTGCGAAGTACGACGAATAAAAGGTAAAAAAGAAGATAAGAGAAAGGATTGAGAAGAAAAGAAAGAAAGAAATTTAAACCCCAAAATCATATAAAACACATGGTCTGGTCAAAAGAACTCTTCATCGATTTTGTTTGTGGTCCTATACAATCAGACATTAATTTTCTTAGAACGCCAGGATGCAGACCACAGATCTCATTAGTCCCGAATATGTATGTGTGTATGTATTTATATACAAATATTCATTTTTTAGGTATACCTACAGGTTCTTCTTCTGGAGAAATTGTACCCATTTCTTTCCCAAATCAGTTGCAAGGTACATGGAATCAACAACGTTTGTTGAATTAAATTTTTTGACATCTGTATCCAGGACCTAAACAATCTTGAGTTCAGCGAAAAGGTTTGGAGCTAAACCTCTTTAAATGGAAGATGGAATTCACAAACTTTACTTCATAAGAACGCAAATGATACATACATACGAGTATTTGCTCGTATTGTTGTGCATAAAATACTCTCAATTCAAGTGATAATGAACTGGAAGCACTGCTCTGAGTAGCTTACCTTAGCACATTTAATAAAGAATCAAGAGATAAAATTTTTTAAGTGCTTTCAATGAATTTGTTAAAACTTCTTTGGAGTGGTTTATAGGTTTGAGGAAATCAATGGAACATTGACGCTCACTCAAGTCGTTACCGACTGTTAGGTGCAGGGGACCAAAGAGCAACCACAACGCCAAACCAAAATCAAGAACAAATGTGGGGCAAAGTATTAAGGGGAAAACCAAAGACGAATGCATATGTACTACATATGTATGTATGTATATGTATATGTATGAATGGATGTATATATGAGTATGTGGCAGCCGGCACTTTTGCTGCCGCTTACGAGAGTGGAAACTAGCGGATGTGCAAATGATGCGCAACGTACGCAATTCGGCGGTCGCACGTAATTATTAAGTTGTTGTAGTTGCTTGCAATCATTTATGTACATACTTATGTAACTAAACATGTACGTAATTAGTTGAATGCATCATGTGCATGTGAATGTTTGTATGCAATGTTCATGCTACATTAGACACGTGTAGATTAGGCATACATATATAAAACTTTTTTCTAAAATTGAATATACCTACGAAGAGAGAATGAGGAAAATGATTAAAGACCAACAAACATAACGTTTTTTGTAAAAATTTAGTAAAATAAGTTCTCGCAGGGACTCGGAGAAAAAAAATTATACCAGAAAAAAAACATATATATGTACAGTGAAACCCACTTAAGTAACCAACATTTTTGGGCACCGTGAATTTTTTAATGTAATCTGAAGAAAACCCCTCTCTTACACTAAAATTGAATGGGCTATGAAACTGTTAACTCAAAAAAACATTTCAAACTTCGTACAAAAATTATGAAAATTCAACAAACTTTAACAATTGCACCCAAAAATGTTAAACTTTTTATTCAGAATTTTTAGAAAAATTTTGGGTATGCAATTTTGTAGCTCATTCAATTTTAGTACATCACAGTGCAAATTTCAAGACGCTAGAAAATCGCGTTGATTTTTAATAATTTTTCCCATACAAACAAAATTGTCGGGCCTACTTTGTATGGAAGAAAATGCACAGCATATGCAAAAATTCAAAATTCACTTCTTCATTGATGGATGGAAAAAAAACATTATTAGTCACGACTTTTTCCATTTCAGTTACTACGTTTATACGCACAGAATAATCGACTTAATTGAAAGCGCATTGACACCGTACACATTTCGCTCTAGTGTTTATACTTACGGCTTTATATCGGCATCAAAGCAACCGTCTTCAAAAGCAAACAAAATTAGCTGTTTTCATTTGACATTTTATAAGTTAACATAATGGAAAGTGATAAAAATCTAGTTTTATTCGGCATTATAAAATCGTAACAAAGAAAAGAACGATTATTATTAATCAGCTTTTAAATACTGATGCGATTATTTGGAATTTGAGCAGAAGAGCTGATCTCCAATTCGCTTTGACTGAGAGCGGTGTTTATACACTCTTTCTAACTGTCTGGAGAAATAAACTACCGATTTGAAATGGAGTGTGAGCCAAAACACTTCGCTCTTTCAAAGCGAATTGAAATTTAGTTTATACATATATTTTGAATCGCGACGAAATGAATTAAAGCGACTTATGCATGCGTATAAACGTAGTAATAGACGATGTTTGTTACGTCTTTTTGCAATTCAGGTGACGATATGTTTACATATACGAGATCACATAAGTGTACTTAACATATTTAACTTAACATATGCGTATGTGTGACTTTTTTTTAAAGAATAAAATAATTTTTAAGTTTACACAACCGCAAAAGCAACAAAACACTAAAAATATGCCTTCATAAAATTGTAAAATAATAACAAAATGTTCAAAAGATAGCAACAACAACAAAAACAACAGCCATGTATTACAGATATATAAAAGAAGTCGATTTTTGCGTCACTGTGCTGTTCCGCCTCCACTTAAGCATCCGCCGCCGACCGTCGATTTAGGCAAACCAAAAATAGCCTTCTCCCCTTCCGTTGTTGTTGGTACTCGCACTAGGCTGGCAGCTTTGAAGTGTTTTAGTGCTGTCTGTCTACGCGTTCAACATCTATGTATGTATGTATGTGTGTACTTCTTCATTACCTCCTAACCTACCTTCATGTATCACCTCTGCCCATACAGTTGTTTTAGAAATTGATGAGTAAAAAATTTGGATAAGTGGATGTCTGACTGATCTTTTGTTGTTGTACATCCATATGTACTTGCATGCATATGCACATGGTCTGTTGCATGTATGTATGTATGTATGTTTCTGTACTTGCTTCCGCACGCCTGTTTTT
>NW_023458556.1:17379703-17381039 GCF_013731165.1 Rhagoletis pomonella
TTTTATTTCTGATAAATACTCTATGATTAGTTTTTTAAATAAACTATAGGGTGGTCCGAACAAGAATTATAAACGTCAAATTTTCATGATTTTTCGATATTTTTTGAAAAACTCTGAAATTTTATATAAAACCAAAATCTATTTCATTTCTTATTTGAAAGGTGGCAATAAAAGCTTTAATTTAATTTGAAGTCAATAGCTTCAGTTTTAAGAGAGTTATGCTCATTTTTGTGGAGTGCTAGAATAGATGTAGAATAAAAAAAAAAAACCACAAAATAAAAACAATACAAATAAGCGCGCAATAACGGATTATTTCACCCACCTACCTAGACGTAAAAACAAAGGGGGAGAGAGAGAGAGCGAAAGAGAGAGAATAAAATAGTAAAACAACAGAGAGAGAGAAAGGTACCACCACAAGATAAAAGAAAACACTATATAAAGACGGACACACATGCGGACTAATTAGTGACAAAAAAGAAAACACTGAAGATGGCGATTAGCCGAAACCGGTCTGAAAATAATAAAAATTTTACGTGGGATGACGGAAAGTCACCCGAAAACCAATATGATTAAATTATTCAATAAGTGATTCCGAGAATTTCCGTTCTATTTCTATGGAATAAATACTGAGAGTGATATACTAAAATCGCTATAACTCCCAGGAGGGCAGGTATGGGCAGCTGATTTTTTCACAGTTCGTTGAAAACAAATTATGTAACATTTCTGTAGTGGTTTGGAACTGGGACTCTCTGGGACTTTTTAGATATTGCTTACCTAACCCAAATTTAAAGGAAAAATGGACCTTTAGTCGGATTTTCGCTCTAAAAAAGGTGCATATGAAAATGTCTCAAACAACATTCCTTTTTTTACAGAAGATACTTGTCCGAAGGCAGATTTTTTTTCCGAATCAAAATATCTGTCACCAAAATCAAATGAGATCATTTTGAATACAGCCCTGAAATCCCCTCTTTTCGTGAAAATTTTGTATATTTGACTTCTAAAATCAATTAAAAATCAACGGGCCAACATAAAAATAAGCTTTATGTGTTTTTTGTTTACTTGGAATGTCTGTGACAAAATTGCATCATTAAAAACACTGAAAAAAATAATCGGAAAAAAGTTACTTTTCCACTAGCCGCAACACAGTGCGACGATTTGTTATACTAAAATTTAATGGGCTACAAAACAGCATTCTGAAAAAATAAAAAAAAAATCTGATTCAAAAAGTGAAAATTTGGATGGAGATTTATAGAGTTCTCCTCAGTTTTTCAAAAAGTTTAGACAAACTTTTTATGTTTTTTTTTGTTATTGCAACATTCTCATCTCGTCTGGGTAA
>NW_023458556.1:17381139-17386439 GCF_013731165.1 Rhagoletis pomonella
GCTGCCGTTACGTCGTGAAGTTGCAGTCGTCAAAGTGTTCCGAGCTTCAGCCTCAGCCTCAGCCTCTGCAATTGGTTGAGCTGCAATCAGCAGCGTCGTAGTGCTATGTCTACTTCCTCAATCGCAAATGCATTACATTACTCTTTGGGAAGGCAGCGGTACTTTGCGTCTGCTAAGTGCACTTGGATGAATTCATGCGCTCATGCACACGTTCTTACATACATACATACATATGTACATATGTATGTGCATGCTCTGGTCTGCGTTTGCTTGCGTGCAAAATGCATTTGATGAATTTATGGTATTGCACGCGTAATTTAGATTTTAATTAAATCTCATTTTAATTATTTTGCCGTTTTTTATATGTACATACATACATATATAATTAAATATGGAACAAGGCACAAATGTACTTGCATACATATATAGTGCAATGACGGGTCAACTATAGTCGCAGTTATAGACTGCAAGAGATTGTTAAGCGGCAAAGATAGGCTGGTCATGCAGCAGTCAATCTGCTCACTTTATTAGCCGGCAAGTATGCACATTCTTACCATATAAGAATATGTACATATGTAAGGGTTAATTCGAAAGGGGTTGAAATTTACTTTGCGAAATACATACGTACACGCACGCCCAAAAGTATTTGCCCAGAGAATTTTTTACACCATTTGCACAAATTTGTATTTAATTTTTTTTGCGTTAGTTTTTTTTTATAGAAAATATGGTTAATACTAAAAAAAGCATAAAATTACAATTTCTAAACTTTGTGCAAAACTAAGGAAAATTCAATAAATTTTGAACTTTTTGATCAGATTTTTTGAATTTTTTCTTTGATGTGCAGTTTGATTGAATTTTATTTTAATAAAGTGCAAGTTTGATGTACCTAGGAATTACCGTTGATTTTTGCCAATTTTTTCACGATTTCTTCCATATAAAATAATAATTTTCGAAAATACTTTGTACGAAAAAAAATGCAAAACACCTTCAGCAGAAAAATTCTTGATTTCGTCGCCTCAGAAAACGGATGACGAATGTGCAAAATGACGATTTTGGGATTTTGATGCAGATTTACTAAGTTGGACATGCTCTTTCGATTTCTGCAATCCATTTTTTTATATCTCCATTAGTTTTTGAGATATTTCGTGCGCATTTTGTCGTATGTTACATAATATTAATGATTGGGTATGCCTTTTGTTGTATGTGCTGAAAATGCGTCACATACGACAAATTCCCATAGAAACGTACCTTTTTTTTTAATCATAAAACGTTTGTCGTATGTGGCACATACGACAAATTCCCATACAAATGTAATCCTTTTTTTTAATCATAAAACATTTGTCGTATGTATCGCAAAACTTTGAACTTACGACAATTGGATGGTCCTCTACTATAACGATACAATTAAAATTGAAAATTAAACTAAGTAACTAATTTTAAAATTTTAAATTTTTAAATTTTAGCTTGCACTGAGTCTCCAATGAAATGAAAGAAATAAAAATGTACAAAAGACTGAATTTAATTATTGTTTTTTGTTTTTATATAAAGAAAACGTATGTTCGTAACATATTTACAGCATAAGAGATGTACAGATTTTTTTTATTAAATACATGATTATGTTTGTGTTATGTTTTTTCTAATAAGTAATCATTATTTAATAAATATGTCTGGTTTTTTCATCAAATTATACCATCGTCGTTGAAATAGATACTTTACTATTGTCGTATGTTCTGTGGACAAAACAAAGTGGTGAGTAAACGCTACTTACGACAAATGTATACGGAATGAAAAGTAAATTTTCTCATTAACGTTAAGAGATATTAAATGTAAAAATATGGGAAATCAAAACTAATAACACCAACTACGTCTCCTTCAAAAGTTACAAAAAGCTACCGTACAGTTTCGGATTAATTCGACCTTAAACTTCAAAGTCAATTTTCTCAAAACCGTGTTTTGTAACATTCGACATCCGTTTTCTGAGACGACGATATGTAGGTGCACAGCGGCCGATGCAATTAGGGGCTGACAAAGTGGTTTTGAATTTCTTGCCTTCGCGTGAGTTTGTGTGGAAAAATGTTCACATTTTTCATCGTGAAGGTTACGCAGCATTGCACAGTTCATTGCAACTTAATGCTTGATTGCACTTGGCTGACTGGTGGATTGATTTTCATTTCATACTTTTTTTATTGTGATTTTCACATTTTTCCTTTTTCCCGAAAAAATGAATTTTTTCACTTTTATTTCTTCTTTCATTTACGTTCATGGATGGTTTTGCTATGAGAAGTGCGTCATTCCCATTTCTGCGATTGCATTGACGTCATTGTTACAGAATTTTGGTTGCAGACCTATCTGCTGCTTTTAAGAGTTTTTTTTTTCATTGCCAACTGCCGGTGGCTGGCTGTTTTAATTTCTCTCCGCCTTTGTGCGCCTTATCTTGCACTCCGATGTATTCATAGTAAATATTATCGCCCCTTTTTGTGTCTTCCAAGCACCTTAACATGTGTTTGGTTGAATTTAAATGTTGCAACATTCATCGTCGCTGTTTCGTTTGGAGTCTTTTTTTGTTTTTGCTGGCTTGTTGCTTGAGTGCTGCAGCTCGAGGAACAGTAGTGAATCGGGTTTCCACTATCTTCTTCGCCTAACAATAGCTTCTTTTTCTTGTAACTGAGTCAGCTACCGCCGCTGTGTCCATAATGGGCTCGCCTCATTGCCACTCACTTTAAGCAGTCGCTTACAATTCAGCTCAACTAAAATTGCAATAAATCAAGATTTACAAAGAGCTTCAACGAGTTTAGTATCTAAGATATACATATGTATTACAAAAACGCCTGGATGTACGCCGCAGGATGGCTGATAGCATCGCCAGCTCATTTCGAAGTGAGAGAAAATTGTGACGACTTATCGCATACAGCGAACCGACAAACACAAGCACTACGTCATCCTGGGACCGCCCGCTCACTGCGAGCACAGTGAAAGATTTTCAAGTTGTGGCTGGTCTAAACTAAATACATAGTTCTGTAGTAGAAATTAGTTTTGAACTATCAGTTTGATTACAAGTTAATTAGTTCCTCTCGGTGTCATCCCACGCATAATCATCTACCCAGTTTACGGTATAGTTTGCTTGCGCTTCAACGATGGCCGAAATAGTCGACTGACGAGGGATCCTCGAGAGATCCCTGTTAAGAATCCTTGAGTAAGTCGAAATAGCAAATGAAAGCTCTGTAGGTTTCTAGCTTCCACTCGCCATATTTGCAGAAGACGAGATCACCAAGACTGTGGTATTCGAGAGAAGATTCAAAATAGAGTTTGGCAGCAAAGCTATCTTGCACAATTCTATATCAGGCTTAAGCCTGGTGCTCTGCATCACTTCGAATACTGCAGAGGGCATAGAAACAAGCATCTAGGGGCTCAGGAAAAAATTGTCCATGCCTTTGTGGAAATTACGGACCTTTTTTCAGGTAGTTGTGTACTTACGCCGTCATTCCATGGTCAGAGATCAACTTGCGAAGGTAATGCCGAAATGGTAGCATTATAATTTTAAGCGATAGTCAGGCGGAACTAAAAACCCTCTCACCACTTGAGCAGAAATGAGGTAGGAGATAAGCTGGCCGAAGAACCGGCATCCACCCCTCCAACAAGGTCTGAGCCATTTATTTCAACAACCCGTTACGGCTTCTACAAACCGAATGTGAAAGAGGATGTGTGGAATTCGCTCCAAACTACATCATTCTCCTACTCTGCTGGAAACATCAAAAAGAGAGTTGAATTACGAGTTGTGGCTTTAAGCCTGAACGTATTAGTGTGCAGATTGATCCAAAAATGTTACAAAATTCTTAATCAGCACTAACAAACGTTGATAATTATGAAATACGATGTCTCCTTGATCAACTTTGCCGAAGGCAGTAGTCTGAGTTTTTTTTTTTGCGAAAATGTCTAGCATTTTGACCGAAAGTGCAATTAATCTATCGTAAATATTATGTATAAAAAGAGTTCAAATAATTTTTTGTAGAAGATCTTAACCCTCTACCTCCTACCAAAATTGCCACTTTTTATCCTTCCTTCAAACAGCAATAACGAATGAAATTTGAAGCAGATAATTTTGCTGGGGGTCGCCGAAAAAGGATAACTCGTACGCGTTAAGCTGAGCACGCAAGAAAACTTAGTCGAAGCAAATTTTTACACTTTTGGGATAGATTGCATTGGGATGGATCGAAAATAATTCAGATAAATATTGAAATTCACTTGAGCTGGACTGATTTAAAAATACCCCCAAAAATCTACTTTTTATAAATAAAATTGGTTTATAAACATGATTTTCCCAAAGTCAACTCAAATGGCAGAAAAGTTTAAGCTTAAAAGGCCTATATAAAAGTGTTTAAAAGTTTTATCAAGCGAATAAAAATAACGATATTTTTGGATGTATTTTCAAATTAGCCCAGCTCAAGTAAATTTTAATATTTTTCGGTAATATTTTGTTGGAGGTCCTAAAATATTACAAATTTTATAATTCCGGTGGAAAAACTGCAACTTCTTTTGGATGGGGCACCCTAATGTACATATTTTAATTTTTTCGATACTTCGGTGTCGGTTATAATAAGAGTAAACATTTGTGAAGTGGGCCACCATTTTTCGAAGATCGTGTTATTTTTATGGAAGTTGTAGTTATTAACATTTTTAGAAATTTTTTGGAATCGTTTCTTTTAATTTAGCTTGGTAATTAATGTCGCACACTGTGCAATGCTCGCGCGCCTCTGCCGCTTTTTAGTCGCTTTACTGGTATGTACAATATTTCGAATTTTTGCGCTTTTCGCATTCGACTTTTTAACTTTACTTAAACTTCGCTTTTTATTTTCGTTGTTTTTTTGTTTTTGTTTGTTTTTTTTTTGCATTGCAATGCTCAGTGCACTCTGCATCTGTTGTGGTTGATCGCATGCGGTCGTGGCGCGCGTAACACGAGCAGCGCGCTTGCATTCATCAGCGGCCTGGCCTAACATGGCTGAGTGTCGGCATCGGCTTTCGCCAAAACACTTTCGACTTGCCTTCATAATTCATTATTGCGCATTGCAAACTTCTTACGTACGAGTATATATGTATGTATGTATGTATGTACTATGAGCCAACGTCCTCCCACTCGTTCCTTTGTACGCCAAATTCTTTGCTACTGGATGAATGACTTTGTTCGGTTCCTTTAAAAGTTGTGCGTTGCATTGCAAATTGCACTTACACACATACATACATACATACATACATTTTCACACTCATTCTATTCATGTGCTCATGTGTGTATGTATTTTTGCCCT
>NW_023458556.1:17386539-17397179 GCF_013731165.1 Rhagoletis pomonella
CAGTCTAAAGTAGAAAAATTATTAATTAACTAGAAGTTATTAAGAAACAAAGTTAGCTATTAATCTGTCTTGGATTCGTTTCGCAGCAGAAGATGACGAGTTGGAGTTTTCAAGAAGTATGTCTGCCCCACTTTCGGTTGCAAAGTTATCAGGTTCGTTCGTTTGCTGCTCTCCCAAACGAATATTATGCAGTACTGCGCACGCATTGACGACTTTTCCAGCAAACCCGTGATCGTACAAAAGAACCCTTTGTTGCGAAAGACATCGCCAAGTTCCTTTGAGGACGCCGAAAAGTCTTTCGATAGGATTCCTAGCCTTGCAGAGCGCTTCATTATAACGAAACTTAGGAGACCCCTCCGGTTGATTTGGTAACGGCGTCATAAGCCACGGCTCTAGGGGGTATCCAGAATCACCTGCAAACATTTTCTTTTAGAGTTAACTTTAACATTAATTAATAAGCGTTACCTATTAAAAACAAGTTGTGGTTCCCATTTCCGTACGAACGCTGCATCACTCTCCGCACTGCAGAGGAGCTCCAAATATAGGAGTCATGTCTTGCTCCCGGATACTTCGCATTCACGTTTAAAATTTTCAAATTTGGGTCGCATATCTATTGCAAATATACATATGTAGCAGTGGTAATTATGCAATAATTTTCTTTCATAACAATTTGCTTACCATTTGTACATTTAATGAGTGGTATCCATGATGGTTAACGTACGCCTCCTCATTATTTTTCGGTGCCAAAATAGAAATATGGGTACAATCGATCGCCCCAATAGTTCCCCCCACAAAAGGCGCCGGTGCTGAGGAAAATACTTCTCTGGCAACTTGACGTTCCATTTGAGTCATAGGAAACTTGACCTCCGTTAAAAACAAGTGGTTGTTAATTGCATCTGTCACACGATGAATACAACGGCTTATGGATGACTGGCTCATCGAAATGCCCCACTGCTCTCCTACAGGGCGTTGATAGCACCCAGTGGCATAAAAACGCAAAGTAGACAGAACCTTCAAAAATACAAGAGAATTTATACAAGGTGCATTAAGCTTAAAGATCTAGTGCCTCACCTGCTTTTCGGCAGATATGGCAGTTACTCTTGAGCCTTTCAAATACACTTCCAACCGTTGAACCAGACTGGCTGCCAAGTTGGGTCCTAGCCGGTATAATTTCCGGAACTCTGTTGGTGGCAACTCAAACGGATTGTCCGCACTCCGCAACATACGCCGATCCACCCTCAATGCATTAAATTGCTGCTGACTACGCGACAAACTATAAGCGAGGTATTCAAACGACATTTTTTCACTTAATTTTTTATTTTTGCGCTCTCGATTTTTTATGTTTTTTGTAACAACACCAAACTAGACGTTGTCAAATTAGCGGCTGTTGTTATCGTTAACGACAACAGCTGATTTTGCGTTAACGAATGTTGTTAGGGAAACGTTTAATGAATAGCTTAATTGATAAAATTGTCGTTTAGTTGCTTTAACAATAAAAAGTGTTGTTAAAATAGCGTAGTGAATCGCACTACTGCTGTAATATCTCTGCTTTAACTAGTCGCCGCGATGTTTTCGAAAGCCTTCCCCAATTTGGACTTACATCGCATAAGTCACCATTGGTAATGGTAAATTTTTGTTTTAGAGGTGTAAAAATTTAACTAGAAATTAAATTATGAGATTACATAGTTCTAATATGAAAAACTGGTTTTACATATTAGAAAGATAATTTTATGCCATTAGGGTTTGCCTATAATTTCGGGCATGAGGACGCCGTGGCTGGTTCAGGATGTGGCGCATTCTGGAAGTCCTATTTTCGACCACTTTTTCAATAAATGGCGCTGTCAGGACCGCCGAGAGCGGTGCCGAGCCCCAGCGAAGTTGAGATATTTCTTTAACAGCTTAATAAATATCCAATTCCAATGATGATTTTCGAGTGTGCCTCAATTGAATAACCAACCGATTCTCAAACAAAAGCGCATATTTTTGTTATGCAAAATAATCTGAGATTTGCAAGAATTTGAACTCAAACTTTATTCAAGTTTTAATGAAACCTTTAATAAAATGCTGTTGAAACATATTGTGCATCCACTTGAGAATCAAGAGTTTCTCAAAGGTTGGAAAAAAGTCTGCTTTATGCAAAATTGGGTGGTAACTAAGGATGTTAATTTTTCAGCCTTTTCAAAAACTTAAATCGAAAAAATTGCTTCTATATTGTTTGAGAAGCTCTCCTACGATAAAATAAATAATAAAAAAAAAATGGGTTGAAACCTACTTTTTTTATTTAAAGTGGCGTTTTTATTTTTTCTCTCTGATGTCAGAATTTATTTTAATGGGCATTGTAATTTCAAAGACATGATTAATTGCAAAAAATTATTTTAAAAATTCAATGCAATTTAGAATAAAAATATGGGTACCAAATGCAAGAGGAAATTTGTTTGGAATTTAAAAAAATTAAAATATTTTGGAGTCACAAGGACGAATGGGTATTTTTTTAAGTTGATAATATTAAAAGGACGAAATTCGAGGATGTTGTCGAGTTTAACATAGAATTTTTTCAAAAACAAATATTGCGAAATTTCAAAGATAAAATTTTAATAGGACATTTTCAATATTTACCAGCCCTTCTGCATCCAAAACTTGAACCAGTTTGAATTCAACAGGATTTCCTCTTTAATTTGATACCCTTGCTTTTTCTCTAAGGGCATTTCTCTGAATTTTTAAAATCATTTCTGAATGGCTGACTTCAGAGTGAAAAACTTAAAACGCAATTTTACTATATTTGGCATATGGGGTCGCGAATATATTGATATTTGTGTTTAAAATTTACTATCGCGCGTTGTTATATGTATAATGAGCTAGACATTTATAAAAACTATTGATTATTAAATAAAAAAGAAATATAGCCAATATTGGTCAATAAAAGGAGTTTATATTATTGCCATCAGGGCGAATTACAAATCCCGAAAATCCCGGGACTATTTTCCAAGATCCCGAGATTAACATTCCTGGTGGTAACCAATGTGTTTCTGTTTCAGTTTTTGCTAATACATTATTTTTAAATTTTTGGTGACAAAACAGTAACGTTGAGAAGAGGCCTGTAAATTCAATAAACTATAGCCACATTCGTATTTAGTTGATAAACAGCACTGGATTTTTGGTGAGCTAAATTTGAGCAATTGTACCAGCCAAAGTCAAAGTTCCGAATCTAGTTAAACTATCTTGTTTCATCGTAGATTGCATTATTGAATATTAGATGTACAAATGTTCGTCTTCGGCAACAGTCACTAGAATATTGCCGAAAATTCGGAGTGATACGCAAATATCAGGGAATAATGCGTTCATCTTCAATTCGTGCAACGTGTTAAATAGTTGGATTGGAGGTAAGCGAATTATATTTGCTTCGTGAATAGTCCTTAAACGTCTAATTTCTTCGATCAAATTGACAGAAACGTCCACCCTCGTAAACCGCACAGTAAGCTCGATGTGGCTACTGCCTGAGCACATTCACTCCCTACCCCCGAAGGCGGTGCTGCTATTCTTTAGGGAAGTAGGCTTAGAGGAAGTATTGTGAAGAGGAGGGGGAGCAATAGATCTCTAAGTTGCGGTACATACCTCATTTTGATATCTATCTGTCTAAGCCTCACAGGGGCAAATTTCTAGTTTGCTTCAAATCTTCTCGTAATGTATCCAATAAGGCAATCCTACAGAACGTAGAAGACCTCTTGCTTGAACTGAATCTCAGCGTTTTAATCCCTTAATTCTTAAGGTAACTCGTCAAAATTTTTATCCGGGCCATTTTGACATCAGTACCGTGGGTCCCGATATCCCGCACTCATCTATAATTTATATCTACGCACAAGATTGACGAGACTTTCGGAATGAGCCAAAAAGTTTTTCTACGGTTAAGTTTAACAGTAGGTTGTAAGTGGTGTGTCCTTGCAAACAAGTTTCGGGTTAGTTTTTGAAAAATTAAAAATTTTTTTTTAACTTAAATTACAAATGAAAAATGATTAAGCACCACTGACTTCAACTAAAATAGAAAATAATTAAAAAAACAGTGCATAATTTTAGGCATTAATTGCATACTTATGTATATATATCATACAAATGCTACCCTGCAAGAAATTGTACGAGTTCAGAAATGGTCACGTAGTACATACTCATCGCACACAAAACGTGTTAACTGGCATGAGCTGAGACGGTGGGCCTATCACAGTACGACAGTTCGAACAGCTTATGCGATCAGCGACATCTGCTTTTGGGTTGCCAAAGCCGATCTAAACCGAAGTTAATGGTTTTCCTCACAAATGTCGGTTGTGGCGCTGCGCGAAGACTACAGGTTCTGGCTCTGAGAGCATAGGTTCAAATCGGATTGGAGGTGGTTAGGTAAATAAAATAAATTTGATTTCATTTGGGGGAAAAAATAATATGTATTTGAATGCCATAACAATAAAATAAAATATTTTTGATATGATAAAATATAAACTTAGAGAAAAAAATGAAATAAAAATTCATAAAAAATAATATATACACTAGGCAGTGACAAACAAAACAAATGTTTTTGCCTTTGGTCCCGTAAAAAAAGTTCGCTGTCGGTCACAAAAAAATAATTGTGACCAAATTTCAGCACTCTTATCTTAAATATTTACGGTCGTATCTTTACTCCTTTATTTTGTAGGGAATGGTCAGAGCTTCAAAGTCTTCTGCCCCTCTTTTCGAAATTCTAAAAGCTAAGATAAAATTTTGAAATTTTATACAATTTATGTTTAGAAGGTTATAGCATAACTTTTCCGCAGAGGCGCACAGTAGAGTGGTTCATACTTTTGAAATCAGTTAAAAATAATCATAAATGTCCAACCAGTCTAATATTTTGGTGACCATATAGGATGTTATGAATGATAAACAACTTGGCCAACTATTTTTCCCTCATTTCTAATTTTAAGCGCCCGCGGCCTTCGTTTCTTTTTTTTGGAAATAAAGCACATGGGCGTTATTTCCGCGGACATTATTGCACTCCACCAATATTAACCTATTTCGATACTAAAAATACGAGTCTTCTTATTTTCGATATTCTTCAGTTCTGGGGGTTGGCTGGAAAAAAGTTTTGTACCACCCTAATACACATGCCTGTGCTATAACTATTTACGTTTGTGGATTTCTAAGTTACAGCTTAGGACAACTGAAGCAGTTAGTTATTGAACATTATTTATAATCGTTTAGCTCGATTTTGGTATTAGCTTTATTTGATAACATTGGCTATATTATCACCTGCTAAATAATTCCCCAACTGATAAGCGAGTAATTTGTCGTTTCCCAAATAAAAACTAAGAAATTTCAGGCAGTTATCAGTATCATGTGCTGCGATTGTGAACACCTATGTATATATCATATAAATTACCACCTCAAGATCTTTCCGCCTTGGAGAACGGACGGGACAATGTAACTGTACACATAGAGTGGCAGGAAAAAATTGGGACATTTTAACAAGTTTTGGCAATTTTTCTTTTGTTTACTCAATGTTTATTATTAAAGTTATTATTTAACAAAAAAAAATGTAGAAGTCTACAATTCGTGACCGCTTTCGATCCCATTTAGACCACGTCTGCCTGAAAATTCGACAAGTCGTACTTTGACTCCATCTTTCTTCGGCTTGTTTGTATGCACTTAATGGCAGCTGACAAGTGGCAAATGGTATACCAATGCGTTCTTTGCCAAGAAAAATCTGCTTGGTCGGTCCTTACCTTTCAAGTTCATCTGCTATGCAGTTTCCATCCATATGACCATATGACCAGGGACCCAAGTCATGTGAGTCTGTTCTGCTTGGCCATCTCCTGTAGTCTAGCGCATTCTTTGAGTAAAACGTAAAAGAGCTCAGAGCTTTTATTGAGGTCCGGATATCACCAAAGTTGATCCTTAGGATTTCGGTTCTAAGCTTATCTTGAGCATCCATGATAGCTGAAACCTGAGCATGAAATACGCTGCAGTAGTCTGGCATCCTAAAAGAGATTTACAGAGGAGGATTTCGTGAGAAAACGCCTCCTCCCATCTTACCGTCGAATTTCGGGCCATCTGTACAGATGTCAATACTATCAGGTGGAGTGCTAATATCTTCTTTCCACTTCTCCCTGCTTGGGATTCTTGTGCTGAAACTGCTTTCCGGAACCAAAATCGAAGCACAGCCGTTTGTACTGTTTGGAATAAAGCAAAATTTATTTAATATACAAGAGTGTCCCACGACTTCAGGTTGCCACTGGGATGCCTCTCTCAAGCGAAAAAAATTTAATATAGCGTTCAGAGCATCGTTTGGCTTGGTTCGGAGTGATCCGCTTATTTAGATCATACTGGACCTTTGCACATTGGTGAATAGCCCGAGTTTTACTTTTTTCTAATGCAGGCCACTATACGATCACTACATAAATATCCATAAATGAAATTGGGGGACTGAACCGTATACTCCTTCCACTTCAGTTTCTTATTTAAAATAACCACTAGAAATTTATATATAATACGCGAAGGCATATTCAGTGACGGTCATCAAACCGGCACCGTTTCTTCGTATTTTAAAAATGATAATACCATAAATTATGTGAAAAAAAAAAAATAAATCAAAAGTAAAACTAGCAAAAGTAAAGAGCTTGGCCTGTAGATGTGTAATAACGTTTTATTTTTTGAAGACACAGAAATGGCTCGACAAAGGTCTAAATGAAACTTGGCACATATATAAGCAACAATTGTGACTAACGTTTGGAATATTTTTTAGGATTAAATTTTGGCGGTTTGACGCTATGCGGGTTCACTAATAATACAGCATTACGGGTAATAGAGAAAGAAAAAGTTTCACTTCAGTCGCGTATCGGATTCACACAACTTTTTTTTTTAGAAAAATCGTATCGCTGTAGGGGGCTAATAATTTAAAGATAAGGGTATTTTTTGACCTTCTATGTTAAGGCGCAGTATTTTATAAACATGTCCTATACAAACTTCTTGTCGCTTTGCTGATCTTAATGAAAATACATGCTTATGTATGCAATAATAAATTGTTTGATAACAGAAATGTAATGCGTATTTTTGAGAATCGTATTTTGGACGCTGAGGCTATGCTTATGTTGCCTTGAACTTGTAAAAATGTATACGGTACTTGTGTTATCAAAAATCAATTTCTTAGTGACCTGAAATGATTTTAAAAACAAGCTTCTATACCGATTCTTCTTTTACAAGTATGGTATGGCAATACATACCAGCCTCCTTGGCTCTATGTACTGCTGATGCTAATTCATTAAATTTGACATACAATAAGAAATGGAACGAACTTATTTGTTTTGTATCACTCATTAGATTCGTGCAAGCTGATCTTAAATATGTCTACGCCATTTCCATTTCGTCCGCTTTGGTAGGTATAGAGGCTTTAGGGCTCTTAGGCAAGTCTTTTCATTATCCGATTTGAAAAATTTTCGAAGGGGAGTCTTGCTTTGTGGGTAAAAGTTGAAAAAAGAGGCGCACTCTAACGTAAATATGTATTAATTTTTTTCCTAAATACAGCTTCAGATGGCTCTATGAAATTAACACCTTTTGAATTAACAATTTCAACGGCGGTCTAAATTCATTTATAATAATTCACGGAGCCCTTTTCTTGTATTGTATACAAAACTCTGGAAGCGTGCTCTTCTTCCATCACAACGAGATCTCTTTGGGTTTTCGCCTTTCGTTTATATCGATGTGTATTAGGGCGGTCCTTGAAAATAGCAACTTTTAAATTTTGTATGTTCTACGCACAAGATAAAGACATTCACGAAATTTTTAAATTTAGAACAAATTTTAAGAGGCTGCTACCGAGGTTTAAAGCTCGACAAAACTTTGACTGGAAAGCTGATAAATTTGACATGACATTAAAACCTATTCATATAAATTCATGAACTCGCTGAGTTATAGCTGGTGGCCAAAGTTCAAATTATGTCGAAATTTCGCGATTTAAAATAAATTGCATTAAATAAGAACATATTTTTATTAGTAAATAGTTTTGTACTTCAATTCGTAACATAAAATTAAATGAATACATAAATTAATACTGATAAGGAACCATGTCTTTTGACAGCACGTGAAAAAACAAAAATAAAAAAAAATTAAAAAAATATATATACATACAGACATACAGTAATTGAATCAGCAAGCTTGATTGAAGGTACATATCTAAGCTAACTCAGCCGCGTGTACCGAACCCCTAATACATACAAACTATTGAATTATTCCTCAACAGAGAAGTAACCGTTAATGTTTGTTTCCTTTGCATGCAAATTAAGTGTGCTCCCTAAAGTGGTTGGGAATACAAAAATCACAAATTTCAGCCTCAATGAAACACAAATGCAGAAATTAAAAATCGAACAGAAACTTCTTGATGAAAGTGTTGAAGCTTCCGAAAAAGATTCTGTGAATTCAGCAATACGAATTCAAATAAATGCATACATACATTTCTGACGCTTGTTATGCAAAATAATTCAGTTCGAAATGAGAGAGCAACGGGGAAGTTAATTCTTCTCCAACTTTAGTTTAAACAAATCGACCAAGTAAATACATATGTACGTTAGAGTGGTCCAAAAACAGTAAAGACGGAAATGCGGAATGGCGCCACCCCCTAGGATTGTTCAATACCGAAAAAATATACCCTCCTCGGTCCTCGCGTGTAGCCCGCTGGACACTTTTTAAATGGACATATAATAAAAAATTTTAAATTTATTTCAATTCGATCCAACTTTATAGCCAGCTGGACATCTTAAGTTTACAATTGAATTGTTTTTTTTTGCGTTTGTGGCAATACTGTCGTAATACGATCCAAGAAGTGAACAGTTATTTGAAAAAACGTGTGGTCCTTGTGAATGTAATTTCAAATTAATATTTTCGCTATATTTCTTCCAATCCAGTTTAATATTTTATTAAATTCAATCGAAAAATACTTGTTCTTTAAGGTAAATAAAAAATCTTTTAAATAAGTTTATTAAAATTCGGATATGAATACTGTTTCTTAAATGTTCAGTGGGCTGGACATTTGGTAGCTATCATGTCGAAAAAACGTTTTACGGAAGAAGAGGTGATGGAGATGCTCATGGACAGTGATTTTGAAGGTTTGTCCGACGATGAAGACTTGGAACTCGTTCCTAATTGTTCGAATGTGGCTTCTTCAAGTGATTCCGATTCTGACTACAATGCAGAATCTGATAATGAAGAAGAAAATATTGCTGAACAAGAGTTGGTTGATGCAAATGAAAGCCCCTCAAATCTTCAAAATAAAAAACCGCTTAAATGGCTAGCCAAAGAATTTGTCGTGGGTAATACTCCCGCTGCCGACGAGGCATGGAACGCAGAAGATAGATTTGAGTGGACACCTTTCCAATATTTCTCGGAGTATTTTGACGACGATTTTTGGCGCGAAATTTCACAACAAAGTAATACGTACGCTCTAGAAAACTACAATGAGTACAAGAAACTATCTGGGGCCCACATACTTGCTGGTTGCATGAAACTTCCGCGCGTAAGGATGTACTACCGACCTGCTATTAATGTTCCAGCCATTACACAGATACCAAGGGATCGATTTTTTAAATTAAGAAATTATATGCATTTTATCGACAACTTAAGAGCTACACCACAAGAAAAAGAAAACAACAAATTGTGGAAAGTTGAACCAATAATAAAAGCCGTTTTGAAAAAATGTCAATTGCTACCAAAGCCAGCAAAACTGAGCATCGATGAACAAATGATTCCATTCTCTGGTACCACGCAATTGAAACAATATGTTAAGGGGAAACCCTGTCCTGTTGGTTTGAAAAATTTTGCAACCACGATTTAGGTATCGGAGGAACAGTAGTGCAAAGACTTGCAGAAAATATTAGTAAAGGCAGCGAAATATTTATTGACCGATATTTTACTTCGATAAAACTACTAGAGTTTTTGCTGGAAAATGGAATATATGCTACGGGCACGATTCAACAAAACCGAATCCCCAAAGAACTGCGAACAAAACTTTCAACCGACCATGATCTTCTAAAAAGACGCAGAGGTACCTTCAATGAATTTGTGAGAGAAGATGAGAAACTAGCGATTGTAAAATGGATGGACAGTCGTTCGGTTCTAATGGCGGCCACGTCGACTGGAGCACGACCACTTATATCTGTTCGTCGATGGGATAAGAAAGCCAAAAATTACATAAATGTCAATTGTCCCCGTATTCGTAGCAAGTTACAACACGTCAATGGGAGGCGTAGATCTAGCGGACAGGTTGATATCCTATTACCGTATTAACATCAGAACAAAGAAGTGGCCCACACGAGTTTTTTGGCATATGGTTGATCTCGCACTGTGTAATTCCTGGGTTCTTTATAAAAAAGACAAATTTTCCTGTGGTGCAAGGAGGTGCGAGTTGATGGACCTATTAGATTTTAAGATGTACGTAGGAGAATGTTTGTCCGCATGTGCTGGTAAAAGAAGGCTAAGTGACATCGAAATCGAAGACGATGTCTCAACAAAAAGAGTTAGGTCCATACAGCCCCTACCCC
Source organism: Rhagoletis pomonella (assembly GCF_013731165.1). NCBI lineage: Eukaryota > Metazoa > Arthropoda > Insecta > Diptera > Tephritidae > Rhagoletis > Rhagoletis pomonella. The sequence continues at coordinate 17,397,087 of NW_023458556.1, forward strand.
CAAAAGATGTGAGAAGGACTGAAAATAGACACTTACCCATCTGTGCTGTCCAGGATAAAAACAAATTTATGAGATGCCGTAAAGAAGGATGTA
>NW_023458556.1:17397279-17398564 GCF_013731165.1 Rhagoletis pomonella
AAAAGCCCTAGCATCATGCAAAGTCGCATGAAAATCCCGCACAACAAGGTTACGTTTAGGAGCCACCGGCTATAGGGTTTGGTTGGCAAAGAAAAGACTGACCTTCTGGCAAAACGTGGAGCCCAACGACGACTATAGGGTTCAGAGTATTTTCGTGGACCAACCAAGGGATACACGGCGAAGTTTATAAGGGCCGTTTGCACCATCTCTGGTTAATTCTAACGCCCAGTTAAACGTTAATTCTAACACCCAGTTAAGAGACTGAGAACTCTGTCAAGGGACTGCACAGTTAAGGTGTCGACTGGCAAAGTAGTAGGTTTTATAGGCTGGAGTATTATAAATAAGTCGTAGACTCATACATCTTCCTCGCTTCATTAAGAGAGCAATCTTCAGTTTGGTCAGCTTCAAATTTGAAAAAGTTAATAAATACATGTGGAACTGTTATAAGACATATAATTATATAAAACTAAGCGCCATAAATGCGCGCCCGTTTGAAACCGCACCTGGCAGCGATTCTAACGCGAATACCGCAACAAAGGTAACAACAGCTTTCGTTATTTATGGCTACTATGTAAATATGTATAGCTGACTGAGTTTTACTGCTGTTTCATATTATATGAGCTGTATTTACTAAAATTGTTGTTTTTAAACTTTTTGTTGCTATTGATAGCAGTTATTGCCTATGTCAAATTCGCAAAATACCGATAACGTTTTTTACGTCACAGCAAATATAGTGGGCCTGTGTGGTAAAAAATCTGATTACATTATTTCTAATCTATACCGAAAAAAATATAGCCCCACTTTTTTATATTGAAATAAAAAAATATTTAGAGGTCGCTCAAGGCGCTTAAATTTTTCCATGTGTTTTATATGGGGGAAAAACCAACTTTTCGTAGGAATGGTGTAGAATTTTTGAAAATAAAATCTTCAAGAGATTTCAAATTACAATACCCAATTGTTTCTTTAACCATTTTTTATGGTAACTATATTTTATTGGTCCGCCAAAATCCCCAGAAAATGCAATGGGGGACCAATTACAAATCCTTAGTATTAACCATTTTTTAAATAAACAATTGGATATTAATGTTGGAAGTCTCCTGAAAAAAATACTGATTTTCAAGAATTCTATACCATTCCTATGAAAAGTGGTTTTTCCCCATATAAAATACATGTAAATATGAGCGCTTTGAGCACTCCTTAAATATTTTTTGATTTCAAAATAAAAAATATGGGTATCCTCCTCAGTCCCGAGACTAAAATAATTGAAAAACTAAAAAAAAAATCA
>NW_023458556.1:17398664-17406157 GCF_013731165.1 Rhagoletis pomonella
TTTTTATGCTTCATCAGGCGCATAAAATTGTTTGTTTACATTTTGTTGCGTGCGTGGCGTAAATATGTACGCTTGTTCTATTGCTGTTCTAGTACTCTGATTAACCGTGCGTAGCATGTTGAAAAATAATAAAAAAAGGAAAAACAATTAAAAAAAAGTAGCCACACTAATACAAACATACATACAAACATACCTTAAGTACTTTTAAAAATATATTTTTTATGAGTACATATTTTTGCTTAATTTTCTGTTTGCAATTCAGTCCGTTTTCAATAAAAATAAACTCATTGAACATTGGCCGACCTTTGGTTTTTCAATTAGCGCAAATTTATGTATTTTTTTTTGTTTTTGTTTTATACTTAATTGCCTTATTACGTTTTTGTTTCTATTGTGGCCTCACAAATGTATAATTCGTTTTTGCGCTTTCGCAATTATTTTGGCTTTGTGGCTGTTTACGATTTGGGAGGGCAAGCGAAATTTAGGTTTAATACAATTGATTGGCCGCTTGTTCTGCTCACGAAATATAATTTAGTAAGCAACGTAGGTCAATTTCTACACAGGGTAAATTGGGAAATTGAGTTAATTAGAAATTGGATGTACATTAACGTGGGCCGTAAACCCGTTTTTTTAGAATTTTTATTGGTAATAAATGCTCTGAAAACCGTCTGTGTGAAAGATGACAACTTTTGGTCAATATCTTCGGCTCGCCCAAGTCCACGAAAAGGACTATCTAAACCACTAGTTCCAGGATATCTAGCAAACAGGATTGGAAACGGCTACAGAGCGCTCTTGACCTCCAAGACGATTTGTACTTACCATAAATCCTGCTCACCTTCGAAGCCTGGACAATCTAGACCATCATGGTGGAACAAGGACATTGCAAAGCAGGGAAGAAAATATAAGGAGTTTTTTAAGTTAGAAAAGCATGCTGTAGTGAGTACAAGACCCTGCTATCGAAGTAATACATAATTATGTCCCCAAAAAATTGAGAGTTGCAAGTTTGGCACTAATACTAAAGCCAGGCAAAAGCAAGGGAATCAACGTAGGAACATATGCGGGGAAGTAAAAGACAAGCTTGTCTAAGCATCACAGGAGGGATGTAGTACACCAATCCCCCACACCATTCAACAAAATACTAAATCTGCAATTGGCAGCAAAAAAAACTCGGCAGAGAAATCACCACTAAGACTAAAGGCAGCAGAAATGTTTACTCGGTGGCCTTTTTGCCTCAGGTCATCTCGGCCGGTATGCTCTAGACAAAGCTCCTATACCGTCCAGAGCCATAACTGAGATTTTATCGACAATGTTCTCACGCAATAGAATCTGGGCAAGCCCTAGCATATAAAAATTAAACAGAGATAATCACAGATCTCCTCACCAACAGATTCCCTCACCAGCGATTATCTGTCGTCGTGCCTGGACGGACACTACCACGCAATATGTATCTTGACTTGGGTAACCAGTTCAGGCAGATTTTCTCTAGTATGTTTACGTCGGAAGCGCTATGACAGCATCTGTCATGCGGCAGCCTTGAAAGCGCAACCTTGCAGAGCAACATTTAGGTTACCCTAAAACAAGTCTATCTTCTTAGAGCCTAAAGAGACTCCAGAATAATAGTTTCCCTTTGCGATAATCGCTTTTGATATAGGAAAAATTGCCTTAACTGAGATACTTTTAAGCAGTGCCTGGACTGGCTGTATCCTACGAAATCCTACCTGGAGTAAGCAATCCTATTGCTGTCAAGTTTTTTTCTGACAAGGGTTTTCTGGACAAGCTCTGGCGATTGAGAACCGTGACTATAAGGGTGCTGGGTATTTTCTCCTAAGCTAAGCTTTCTGTACCAGAGGTTAGACAAAAACTTAACAGAGATTTTCATTTCATCGCTGGAATTAAAGAAAAGGCTCAGTCTTACATTTAATATTGGGAACTATGTGAGAATTCTGATTCGCAATTGAACCTAACTAGGTGCTGCACCTCACCAACTCATCGTCGTTATTAACCGACTTCCAAAAAAGGAGGAGGTTATCAGTTCGTCGGAAAATTTTTTATTTTTTTTTATGTATGTTACCGCATAACTTTGGACCACGTCAACCGATAATTCTTTTTGCATCGGAAAGGTAGTGTCTCAGAGGTAGTCCCATACTAATCTGGTTAAGATCCGATCAGTGGTTCATGAGATATATATATATATATATATATTTTTTTATATGGGAGTTGAAGTCGGTTTTTTTTTTGCTAAAGATTACTTGTTTAATATATCTGAATCCATCGGCTCCAACAGCTTTCATTATTTTTGATAACGTCATCAACGATTAGGAGTTCAGGGTTTTAAAAATGTTCGCCACTGCTGCCATTCGGCAGTTTGGACGCCCTTTTTATTTTTACAGCGGGTAATTTTGGAATGCACTTAATTGAAAATTACTTTTGATTAGCAACATTAATTGTTGACAGCCTGTCATAATTTGGCAGCAAAAAAATAAATAAAAATTGCCATTTGATAAAAGTCAGCCAGATGGAAAAATATTGAGATCTTTCTTTCCAAATCTGGATTTTTCACAATATAATATCTACATATAAAATACCATCTATACACGCAAACATATGTACATATGTATGTACATTCACAGCACGCCATATTGCTACTCCAGAATGTACAACGCATCGCGTGCCTTTTTCAATTTACTGCGCTCAATGCAACCGACTCGACGCATCGTTCGCTGCGTTTCATTGAAATTGCAATGCCATTTGCTGCTAATTTATCTGCAACAGTTGCATCATTCGCAGCGGCAAATTCTATTTGAATTTTATCTTAAATTCGGAAATGTTTTACAATAAACGGGGTGCATTAGGCGAATATATTTGTGTGCTATTTGTCTGCTTTAAATTGGCAAAAAAAAACCAAAAAAAAAAACAATGAAAAAGTGAGAGTGCAACACAGCGCGTTAAAGGAGTATCAACAAGAGTCACGCTTCCTGCGTAGACTTCGATTCACTCGTTTGTTGTAATTAAACAGATCACTTGTCACAGACATACTACGCAACACGCAATCAAACAGCTAAACACATACATACACACATATCCATTTATACTTACATACTACACAATAAAGTGCAACATCACAGTCTATCGAGTCTAGCAAATGGCTAACTGAATGCAATTTTCACACTTGAAAAGGCGAAACAGCGAAAAGCCGTTGCAAACCCCCAGATTGCTTAGCAATTTACCCTACCATTTGCACTAATTCCATATTCGTATGCCCGTTTGCCCGCTACCGTTCTCATCCTCGAACGTGGTACCACCTAAATACTGATCTACATATAAACATTTGGCTGTTTTGCCTTTTAAGTTTCACTTATTCTGAGTTATGCCGCACGAATGTTGCGGTCGATTGATGCTTTCAGCCACATTTGCGCTTTAATGCTTTAGCCTGACTGGAAACACAAAGTGCCCTTACTTTAGTTGTATGCTTTTCAGCTAGTCAACAAGAAGTGACATGTTTAGATTTTCGAGTTGTTTTTGGTATCTGTGGTGCTGAGAGAGTTGATGGAACCTTGTTTGCGTGTTTTGCTTTTGTGAAAAATATTTGTATATTTGTGGTATAAACAAAGTTGTCAGCTTTGATATTTTGAAGAGCGGTTCGACATTTTGCGATTTTACGTAGCGCTTGGCAAATTCAAACTCTCATTCGCCAAATGATCGTGATGACCCCACAAACTTCTGATGCTTAGTAAGACTTCTTGATCTTACTGACGTTCTGATTAGGTGGGTGTTGATGTAGCAGTAGACAAAACGTTAGATAATGATGATCCTCTAAGGAATATTGTCGCTGGGTCGCCCGCTAGTCATCCGCTTAAACCACCAGTCTCAGCTATGAGACAAAAGTTAAATACTTGGGCCTGTTGATGGGCGAGCGGATGGACTTTGGTCCACATTTGGTGCGCCTAAAAGAGCGACACATGGGTTTTGTGGCTTAGGTGTGATTGGGGCCTTGACCGACGAGCAGTTCTTACAATATATCAATATATATCATATGGGCCTGCTGTTTAGTGTGAATCAGTTATGACGGTTGTGAGTCGCCAAAAGATTTTGTCGTGCCAGAGGGTAATGCTGCTGGCTTGTCTGCCGGTATGTCGCATGGTTTCCACTAATGTACTATAGGTGTTAATGAGAGCGACTCCCCTTGATCTGGTAGTCATAGAACGTCCTTCCTGATAAGGAGGAGGATTGGGATGGCGTCGGTGGTGGTGGTGGCTTAAGGATGCTGATGTGGGGATACGATATATGTGAAAAACGATGCTGACTACTAAAGAAGTGGCAGGACCGCTGGTACAATAGTTCTAACGGGCGAGTGAATTATGAATATATTCGGGATGTTAATTATGTCCGCGAAAATCTTGTTTTTAGATTTTGTATGAGTCTGGGTTTCCTTCTGACTGGACATAGGCAATTCAACGAGATTCCCCACAAACGGATAAACGGAATCTTCACGATTCGGAATGGTGTACATAAGGTGCGCGGAGCGAGTATGCCAGACACGTTGTTTGCGAATTCCTGAATGTACTCTGACATTTGGGATTTATCTTGGATGGGAATTAGATAGACAGATGGACGGTTTATTTTTGACGATGCTCTCTCCACGAGTCAGCATGTTGAAAGCTTGGGGGAAATTGCTGGAGAGGTTTTTAGACATCGAAGACATGTAAATGTTTTAGGGGTAAATGTGCGGCGACTAGTCCGGTGTGGTTTTGGCTACGAGATCTAACCGGAGACTTAATTCTGCTATCACGGGGAATTGGAGCCCCATGGAGCCGTGTTCTTGGGTACGGCTTCTCGGGGCGATGTGGTTTTAAGCTAAATGCGGACAGAGCGGACGTTTGCTGGCTCGTTGTGGAGTTGTTTTGCAACTGGGTACTGCTAGTTTAGAAGAGAAACCGAGGTTAACATCAACACTGATAGCCAATCAGTTATCAGAGCATGGCGCGCACAAAATTAGTCGAACTCAACAAAAACGACAATTTCCTAACTAGACTTATATATGGATACCGGGTCACGATGATATTATGACTAGGCTAGGAGTAGTTTTATCAAGGCTCTCACCAAGCAGGGGCGCTATTTTTGCTTTTAGGTGGGATCATCTGAGCACTTTCTATTACGCTGTGAGAGTTTTGCAGGCACAGGTTTATAAAATCTTTACAGATCAGAACACTTACGCCCGCAAATGGGCCTTTTGTGATGCCACAGAGATCTAGAAAACCCCAACTACTGCTTGAGTGGTTGTTGTTTGTGGAATCAGCGAATCTGAGCTACCGCTATTTGTTCGACTTTGCCGCTGCGCTTAGATCGTTTAAAAATTCTTTGTCGTCTGCTACGCAGTAAGTGCGCGATAGCTTCAGGTTCTTCTACATCAAAGCAGCTTCTGCAGAAGTCAAAGTGGGGCTCTGCTAACCGCTCTGCGTGTCGTCCTAAGGGTATGTTGTCGGTAAGCAATCAAATATCTAATGACATTTCTCTCCTTTTCAAGGATAGAAGCTCTCGCGATTTTCTCATGTATCCCACGCTCACTTCTTCCAGTCCGGTAGCAGTGGAGAAGAAGTACCTTTTCTTTCAAGCTAGTCTACTTTCTCGTTTCCTGATATGCTGGTGTGAGGTATTTTCGGCCGTTAGTTAACGTATCCAAATTGATCCTGACGGGTAATATGTTATTGAATATAGCTATTAAGTGCACCAACAACTTTCCGGAAAGCGAAAGTTAAAGACCATCGAAACTTTGAACATCCTTACTGTACTTGCATATACCCATTTTCGTAAGAAAAATTTTTTTCATAGTTTTTCTAGCTGTGATTTCTCGTGGGAACCTTGAGTTTATTACAATAATGAGCGACAATGCATGTTTCTGTCGCCATTAAAAAGCTTACTTATTATTATTTTTTATATTACACTGGATCACAAATTTTAGTTTTTTTTTATTCTCCAGGCGCCATTATCCAATTCCTATGTAGAATTGCTCTGTGATTCCGAAAATCGAGTTAATTTTTTTCTATGGATACTTTTAGGAGATAATTGAAATTTTCCGTTATTCAGTTCCACTTAATCACGTATATATCTTACGAACCAATTGACCAGTCGTAATACGGACAATGAAATTCTTCATAAACCGTGTATACATTACTTTTCGATAGGCCTGGTAGTTTCTGAGAAATTAATTATTAATGCCGGATGACAAATGACAAAGTCGGGCATTAAAAAATAATCGTGTCATTACATTAAAAAAATTGTCATTAAGTTCATTTCCACACAGCATTTTTTTAAATGGCATATATTTTTGGTCATTTCAATGCCTAGTGGAAATTCGGCATAACTCCAGATTTTTGGTTTTTTACTGAAAAATTTAAAAAAAATCGAACGTAAACAAGGGAAAAATAAAAAGTGACGACTGTTTTTTTTGTTAACTTTCATTGGCTTTCATTTGCCTATATTTCGTATTACGATTGGTCAATTAGTTCGTAATATTAACGTGATTAAGTGGAACCACGTATCCATAGAAAAAAAATTAGCTCGATTTTCGGAATCACCGAGCAATTCTACATAGAGATTGGATAGGGGCATCCATAGAACATTTTCGCTGTAAACCAGTGTTATTTACTTTCTTTCAGTTTTATCAATGTACTATTTCATTCAAAGCCTAATAAAGATTATAAATATACAAACACCCATACAATCTGTAACGCCCTTTAATGCGATTGTTTGACAAATTAAAGGGTCATCAACATTTTGCTGCAGTGTAATTCACTAATAAATGAGTACAATTGACTGATTGTAATGAGGGAATATTCAAAATTATAAAGTACGAGAAATTTGGGGGAGTAGTACACACAAATATATGTATGTGTACATACATATGTATGTATATAAATGCAAGTATGTGCATATCTAATTTTCCTATCAACAAATTGTACACATTAGTTCCCTTTCTTTTTTTTGAATTCCTCAGGAGTGGTGTGAGAAATTACAGTCGCGGGGGGGTAAAATACGATATGAATAACATGACAAATTTGTAGGCGGCATTATTTTGAAATCCCAGTTCGTGCGCTTGTGGGTCTACTTACATATATAGGTGCACAGCGGCCGCTGCAATTAGGGGCTGACAAAGTGGTTTTGAATTTCTTGCCTTCGCGTGACTTTGTGTGGAAAAAAATTTCACATTTTTCATCGTGAAGGTTACGCAGCATTGCACAGTTCATTGCAACTTAATGCTTGATTGCACTTGGCTGGCTGGTGGATTGATTTTCATTTCATACTTTTTTTTTATTGTGATTTTTATATTTTTCCTTTTTCCCGAAAAATGGAATTTTTTCACTTTTATTTCTACTCATTTACGTTCATGGATGGTTTTGCTATGAGAAGTGCGTCATTCCCATTTCTGCGATTGCATTGACGTCATTGTTTCAGAATTTTGGTTGCAGACCTATCTGCTGCTTTTAAGAGTTTTTTTT
>NW_023458556.1:17406257-17463103 GCF_013731165.1 Rhagoletis pomonella
TTTCTGTACTTGCTTCCGCACGCCTGTTTTTATGCTTCATCAGGCGCGTAAAATTGTTTGTTTACATTTTGTTGCGTGCGTTTGTTCTGTTGCTGTTCTAGTACTCTGATTAACCGTGCGTAGCATGTTCAAAAATAAAAATAAAAAAAATGAAAAACAATTAAAAAAAAGTAGCCACACTAATACAAACAAACATACACTTTAAGTACTTTTAAAAATATATTTTTTATGAGTACATATTTTTGCTTAATTTTCTTTTTGCAATTCAGTCCGATTTCAATAAAAATAAACTCATTGAACATTGACCGGCCTTTGGTTTTTCAATTAGCGCAAATTTATGTATTTTTTTGTTTTTGTTTTTGTTTTTGTTTTATACTTAATTGCCTTATTACGTTTTTGTTTCTATTGTGGCCTTACAAATGTATAATTCGTTTTTGCGCTTTCGCAATTATTTTGGCTTTGTGTCTGTTTACGATTTGGGAGGGCAAGCGAAATTTAGGTTTAATAAAATTGATTGGCCGCTTGTTCTGCTCACGAAATATAATTTAGTAAGCAACGAAGGTCAATTTCTACACAGGGTAAATTAGGAAATTGAGTTAATTAGAAATTGGATGTACATTAGCGTGGGCCGTAAACCCGTTTTTTTAGAATTTTTATTGGTAATAAATGCTCTGAAAACCATCTGTTTGAAAGATGACAATTTTTGGTCAATATCTTCGGCTCGCCCAAGTCCACGAAAAGGACTATCTAAACCACTAATTTCAGGATATCTAGCAAACAGAATTGGAAACGGCTAAAGAGCGCTCTTGACCTCCAAGACGATTTGTGCTTACCATAACAAAAATCTGGACCATCATGGTGGAACAAGGACATTGCAAAGCAGGAAAGAAAATATAAGGAGTTTTTTAAGTTAGCAAAGCATGCTGTAGTGAGTACAAGGCCCTACTATCGAAGTAATACACAATTATGTCCACAAAAAATTGAGAGTTGCGAGTTTGGCACTAATACTAAAGCCAGGCAAAAGCAAGGGAATCAACGTAGGAACATATGCGGGGAAGTAAAAGACAAGCTTGTCTAAGCATCACAGGAGGGATGTAGTACACCAATCCCCCACACCATTCAACAAAATACTAAATCTGCAATTGGCAGCAAAAAAAAACTCGGCAGAGAAATCACCGCTAAGACTAAAGGCAGCAGAAATGTTTACTCGGTGGACTTATTGCCTCAGGCCATCTCGGCCGGATATTCTCTAGACAAAGCCTCGATGCCGTCTAAAGCCATAACTGAGATTTTCTCGACAATGTTCTCACGCAATATAATCTGGGCAAGCCCTAGCATACAAAAATTAAACATAGATAATCACTTTTGGCGCTGAACAGATTTCCTCAACAGTGATTATCTGTTATAGTGCCTGGCCGGACACTACCACGCAATATGTATCTTGACTTGGGTAACCAGTTCAGGCAGATTTTCTCTAGTTTGTTTACGTCGGAAGCACTAGGACAGTATCTGTCATGCGACAGCCTTGAAAGCGCAACCTTGCAAAGCAACATTTAGGTTACCCTGAAACAAGTTTATCTTCTTAGAGCCTAAAGAGACTCCAGACTAATAGTTTCTCTTTGCGATAATCGCTTTTGATATTGGAAAAATTGCCTTATCTGAGATACTTTTAAGCAGTGCCTGGACTGGCTGTATCCTACGAAATCCTACCTGGAGTAAGCAATCCTGTTACTGGCAAGTTTTGTTTTCTGACAAGGGTTTTCTGGACAAGCTCTGGCGATTGAGAACCATGACTATAAGGGTGCTGGTTATTTTCTCCTAAGCTAAACTTTCTGTACCAGACATTAGACTGACTGCAGCATACAAAAACTTAACAGAGATTTTCATTTCATCGCTAGAATTACAGAAAAGGCTCAGTCTTACATTTAATATTAGGATCTATGTGAGAATTCTGATTAGTAATTGAACCTAGCTAGGCGCCGCATCTCACAAACTCATCGCCGCTATTTAATATATCTGAATCCATTGGCTCCAACAGCTTTCATTAGTTTTAATAAAGTCATCAACGATTAGGAGTTCAGGGTTTTAAAAATGTTCGCCACTGCTGCCATTCGGCAGTTTGGACGCCCTTTTTTATTTTTACAGGGGGTAATTTTGGAATGCACTTAATTGAAAATTACTTTTGATTAGCAACATTAATTGTTGACAGCCTGTCATAATTTGGCAGAAAAAATAAATAAAAATTGCCATTTTGATAAAAGTCAGCCAGATGGAAAAATTTTGAGATCTTTCCTTCCAGAACTAGATTCCTCACGATATATGTATAAGGATGTATGCACATATGTATGTATGTATGTTGCATGATATTTTAAACACTCACACAATATCTACATACAGAGCACGCCATATTTTGCTACTCCAGAAGTACAACGCATCGCGTGCCTTTTTCAATTTACTGCGCTCAATGCAACCGACTCGACGCATCGTTCGCTGCGTTTCATTGAAATTGCAATGCCATTTGCTGCTAATTTATCTGCAACAGTTGCATCATTCGCAGCGGCAAATTCTATTTGAATTTTATCTTAAATTCGGAAATGTTTTACAATAAACGGGGTGCATTAGGCGAATATATTTGTGTGCTATTTGTCTGCTTTAAATTGGCAAAAAAAAAAACAAAAAAAAAACAATGAAAAAGTGAAAGTGCAACACAGCGTAAAGGAGTATCAACAAGATTCACGCTTCCTGCGTAGACTTCGATTCACTCGTTTGTTGTAATTAAACAGATCAATTGTCACAGACATACTACGCAACACGCAATCAAACAGCTAAACACATACATACATACATATCCATTAATACTTACAAACATATGTTTGTACGAGTATATCACAATCCTCGAGTCTAGCAAATGGCTAACTGAATGCAATTTTCACACTTGAAAAGGCGAAACAGCGAAAAGCCATTGCAAACCCCCAGATTGCGTAGCAATTTACCCTACCATTTGCACTAATTCCATATTCGTTTGCCTATGTGCCCGCTACCGTTCTTATCCTCGAACGTGGTCCCACCTATTTACTGATCTACATATAAACATTTGGCTGTTTTGCCTTTTAAGTTTCACTTATTCTGAGTTATGCCGCACGAATGTTGCGGTCGATTGATGCTTTCAGCCACATTTGCGCTTTAATGCTTTAGCCTGACTGGAATCAGAAAGTGCTCTTACTTTAGTTGTATGCTTTTCAGCTAGTCAACAAGAAGTGACATGTTTAGATTTTCGAGTTGTTCTTGTGTTCTTTGGTGCTGAGCGAGTTGATGGAACCTTGTTTGCGTGTTTTGCTTTTGTGAAAAATATTTGTATATTTGTGGTATAAACAAAGTTGTCAGCTTTGATATTTTGAAGAGCGGTTCGATATTTTACGATTTTACGTAGCGCTTGGTAAATTCAAACTCAAATTCAAATTCGTGATGACCCTACAAACTTCTGATGCTTAGTAGAACTGCTTGATCTTACTGACGTTCTGATTAGGTGGGTGTTTATGTAGCAGTAGACAAATCGGTAGATAATGATGATCCTCAAGATGTCGCGAAGATTGTCGCTGGTTCGTCCGCCAGTCATTCGCTTAAACGGGCCTATGGCCTTCCGGCTAAGGTGGAGGATTGGGACGGCGTTGATGGGATGGGATGGGATGGAAAGAGGCTAATTTGAGTGCAAACGCTCTTTGCGGGAGAGAGTACTGACTTCTGAGGCTGGTAGTTCCAACGGGCGAGTGAATCCTGAATACATTCGGGATGTTAATTATGTTCGCGAAAATCTTGTTTTTAGATTTTGTCTGAGTCTGGGTTTCCTTCGGAATCTTCACGATTCGGAATGGTGTACATAAGGTGCGCAGAGCGAGTATGCCAGACACGTTGTTTGCGAATGCCCGATGTATTCTGACATTAGGGATTTATCTTGGATAGGAAATAGACAGACAGATGGACGGTTTATTTTTGACGAGGCTCTCTCCACTAGTCAGCATGTTGAAAGCTAGGGGAGGAATTGAAGGACAGGTTTTTAGACAGCGAAGAAGTGTAAATGTTTGAGAGGTAAATGCGCGGGTTGTGTCGACAAGTCCGGAATGGTAAGGAAACTCAGCTGATCTTAGATTCGGCTACGAGGTCCGACCGGAGAATTAATTCAGCTATCACGGGGAACTGGAGCTCCCAGCCATGTTCTTGGGTAAGGCTCCCCGGAGTATCGTAATGATTGTGGTGTGCGTACGTTTGTTGGCTCGATGTGCAGTTGCATTGTAACTAGGTGCGGGGCCCAAAGTACGGCAGAGGTTTAGATGGGCCTCCAACCCTAGGTGGTTATGGTGTCCATACCGCTTTGCCGATTGTTACAGAGATGCTTGCATATCAGGGCACTGATCAACGTATTGGTTTGATTCGCTGGATTTCTGAGCCCCGCGGAGTCATGATATTGTCGGCAGGCACCCACGTAAAATGCATCAGATGTTGTAATGCTAAGTAAGTAAGCTAAATAATTTTCTTGTTGGTTCTAAAAACACAATATTAATATAGTTTTCAAAACTAAAATTAGTGGAGGTCAACAAAAACCGAGAATTTCCTAACTAGACCAATAAATATATGGATACCTGGTCACGATGATATTATGACTAGGCAAGGAAGAGTTTTATCCAGACTCTCACTAACCAGGGCGCTATTTTTTTTACTATCCGCGGGTTACTTTTGCGGAGATGAGCCTCATGCTAGTTCATCGAGTACTGGAGTTGTTTGGAGTATGCTCAGGTGGAATCATCTGAGCACTTTCTATTACGCTGAGAAGGTTATGCGAGGCAGAGGTTTGAAAAATCTTTACTCGACTTTCAAAAGAGTTCTGGGAAGCCCTCAGGGACTGAATAAAATCATTTGTCTGCTGATACAGTACCTATCATTGTAGTATTAGAAGGACAAACCGTGTATCAGTGCTTCGACCTGTTTCCTACCAAATAATAAATAGCAACCCACTTAACTTAACCTAATCTAACCTAACTTAACTTCACTACTAAACCGATATGACTTAAATTTTATATTCTTGTATGCCATTCAATAGTTAGTAGGTTAGGTTAGGTTCACGTCATGTGGCTGCTGGTCAATTTGCTAGCACACTTACGCCCGCAAATGGGCCTTCTGTGATGCCACAGAGATCTAGAAAACCCCTAGTACTGCTTGAGTTGTTGTTGTTTGTGGAATCAGCGAATCTGAGTAGCTGCCATTTTTTCACTTTGCCGCTGCGCTTAGATCGTTTAAAAATGCTGTGACCAAAAATGTGTGTCGTCTCCTACACAGTAAGTGCGTGATAGCTTCAGGTTCTTCTACATCAAAGCAGCTTCTGCAGAAGTCAAAGTGGGGCTCTGCTAACCGCTCTGCGTGTCGTCCTAAGGGTATGTTGTCGGTAAGCATTCAAATATCTAATGGCATTTCTTTCCATTTCAAGGATAGAAGCTCTGACGATTTTCTCATGTATCCCACGCTCAGTTCTTCCAGGCCGATGGCAGTGGAGACGAAGTACCTTTTCTTTCGAGCTAGTCTGCTTTCTCGTTTCCTGATATGCTGGTGTGAAGTACTTTCGGCCGTTTGTTAACGTATCCAAATTTATTATGACGGGTAATATGTTATTGAATAGCTATTAAGTGCACCAACAACTTTCCGGAAAGCGAAAGTTAAAGACCATCGAAACTTTGAACATCCTTACTGTACTTGCATATACCCATTTTCGTTAGAAAATTTTTTCCATAGTTTTTTTGGCTGATTTCTCGTGGGAACCTTGAGTTTATTACAATAATGAGCGACAATACATGTTTCTGTCGCCATTAAAAAGCTTACTTATTATTATTTTTTATATTACACTGGATCACAAATTTTAGTTTTTTTTTTATTCTCCAGGCGCCACTATCCAATCGAAAATCGAGTTAATTTTTTTTTTCTGTGGATACTTTTTCGAGATATTTGAAATTTTCCGTTATTCAGCTGAAACAAAGTGTGGTTTCCCTTAATCACGTATATCTTACGAACCAATTGACCAGTAATACGGACAATGAAAGCCAATGAAATTCTTTATAAACCGTGTATACATCACCTTTCGATAGGCCTGATAGTTTCTGAGAAATTAAGTATTAACTCCAGATTTTTATTTTTTTTTGATGAAAAAATTAAAAATATTCAAACTTTAACAGGGGAAAAATAAAAAGCAACGACTGTTTTTTTTGTTAACTTTCATTGGCTTTCATTTGGCTATATTTCGTATTACGATTGGCCAATTGGTTCGTAAGATATACGTGATTAAGTGAAACCACTCTTTTTTTAAGCTGAATTGCAGTAAATAGCAAATATATCGAAAACGTATCCATAGAAAAAAAAATTAACTAGATTTTCGGAATCACCGAGCAATTCTACATAGGGATTGAATAGTGGCATCCATAGAACACTTTCGCTGTAAACCAGTGTTGTTTACTTTCTTTCAGTTTTATCAATGTACTATTTCATTCAAAGCCTAATAAAGATTATAAATACACAAACACCCATACAATCTGTAACGCCCTTTAATGCGATTGTTTGACAAATGAAAGGGTCATCAACATTTTGCTGCAGTGAACCCTACACATCGGCTGCGATTTGCAGTGTAATTCCCTAATAAATGAGTACAATTGACTGATTGTAATGAGAGAATATTCAAAGTTATAAAGTACGAGAAATTTGGGGGAGTAGTACATACAAACATATGTATGTGTAAATGCAAGTATGTGCATATCTAATTTTCATATCAACAAATTGTACACATTAGTTCCCTTTTTTTTTTGAATTCCTCAGGAGTGGTGTGAGAAATTACTGTCGCGGGGGGTAAAATACGATAGCAATAACATGATAAATTTCGTAGGCGGCATTATTTTGAAATCCCAGTTCGTGCGCTTGTGTGTCTACTTACATATCGTCGCCTCAGAAAACGGATGACGAATGTGCAAAATCACGATTTTGGGATTTTGATGCAGATTTACTAAGTTGGACATGCTCTTTCGATTTCTGCAATCCATTTTTTTATATCTCCATTAGTTTTTGAGATATTTCGTGCGCATTTTGTCGTATGTTACATAATATTAATGATTGGGTATGCCTTTTGTTGTATGTGCTGAAAATGCGTCACATACGACAAATTCCCATAGAAACGTACCTTTTTTTTTAATCATAAAACGTTTGTCGTATGTGGCACATACGACAAATTCCCATACAAATGTAATCCTTTTTTAATCATAAAACATTTGTCGTATGTATCGCAAAACTTTGAACTTACGACAATTGGATGGTCCTCTACTATAACGATACAATTAAAATTGAAAATTAAACTAAGTAACTAATTTTAAAATTTTAAATTTTTAAATTTTAGCTTGCACTGAGTCTCCAATGAAATGAAAGAGATAAAAATGTACAAAAGACTGAATTTAAGTATTGTTTTTTGTTTTTATATAAAGAAAACGTATGTTCGTAACATATTTACAGCATAAGAGATGTACAGATTTTTTTTATTAAATACATGATTATGTTTTTGTTATGTTTTTTCTAATAAGTAATCATTATTTAATAAATATGTCTGTTTTTTTCATCAAATTATACCATCGTCGTTGAAATAGATACTTTACTATTGTCGTATGTTCTGTGGACAAAACAAAGTGGTGAGTAAACGCTACTTACGACAAACGTATACGGAATGAAAAGTAAATTTTCTCATTAACGTTAAGAGATATTAAATGTAAAAATATGGGAAATCAAAACTAATAACACCAACTACGTCTCCTTCAAAAGTTACAAAAATCTACCGTACAGTTTCGGATTAATTCGACCTTAAACTTCAAAGTCAATTTTCTCAAAACCGTGTTTTGTAACATTCGACATCCGTTTTCTGAGACGACGATATGTAGGTGCACAGCGGCCGATGCAATTAGGGGCTGACAAAGTGGTTTTGAATTTCTTGCCTTCGCGTGAGTTTGTGTGGAAAAATGTTCACATTTTTCATCGTGAAGGTTACGCAGCATTGCACAGTTCATTGCAACTTAATGCTTGATTGCACTTGGCTGACTGGTGGATTGATTTTCATTTCATACTTTTTTTATTGTGATTTTCACATTTTTCCTTTTTCCCGAAAAAATGAATTTTTTCACTTTTATTTCTTCTTTCATTTACGTTCATGGATGGTTTTGCTATGAGAAGTGCGTCATTCCCATTTCTGCGATTGCATTGACGTCATTGTTACAGAATTTTGGTTGCAGACCTATCTGCTGCTTTTAAGAGTTTTTTTTCATTGCCAACTGCCGGTGGCTGGCTGTTTTAATTTCTCTCTGCCTTTGTGCGCCTTATCTTGCACTCCGATGTATTCATAGTATTATCGCCCCTTTTTGTGTCTTCCAAGCACCTTAACATGTGTTTGGGTGAATGTAAATGTTGCAACATTCATCATCGCTGTTTCGTTTGGAGTTTTTTTCTTTGCTGGCTTGTTGCTTGAGTGCTGCAGCTCGAGGAACAGTAGTGAATCGGGTTTCCACTAGCTTCTTCGCCTAACAATAGCTTCTTTTTCTTGTAACTGAGTCGGCTACCGCCTCTGTGTCCATAATGGGCTCGCCTCATTGCCACTCACTTTAAGCAGTCGCTTACAATTCAGCTCAACTAAAATTGCAATAAAACAAATTTACCAAAGAGCTTCAACGAGTTCGGTATACAAGATATAGTACAAAAGCCTGGCTGTACGCCGCAGGATGGCTGATAGCATCGCGAGCTCATTTCGAAGTGAGAGAAAATTGCGACGAGTTATGGCATACAGCAAACCGAAAAACACAAGCACTACGTCATCCTGGGACCGCCCGCTCACTGCGAGCACAGTGAAAGATTTTCAAGTTGTGGCTGGTCTAAACTAAATACATAGTTCTGTAGTAGTTTGATTCCAGCTTAATTAGTTCCTCTCGGTGTCATCCCACGCATAATCATCTACCCAGTTTACGGTATAGTTTGCTGGCGCTTCTACGATGGGCACCAATAGTCGACTGACGAGGGATCCTCGAGAGATCCCTGTTAAGAATCCTTGAGTAAGTCGAAATAGCAAATGAAAGCTCTGTGGGTTTCTAGCTTCCACTCGCCATATTTGCAGAAGACGAGATCACCAAGATTGTGGTATTGGAGAGAAGATTCAAAATAGAGTTTGGCAGCAAAGCTATCTAGCACAATTCTATATCAGACTTCATCCCGGTGCTCTGCATCACTTCAAATACTGCAGAGAGCATAGAAACAAGCATCTAGGAACTCAGAAAAAAAATTGTCCATGCCTTTGAGGAAATTACGGACCTTTTTTCAGGTAGTTGTGTACCTACGCCATCATTGCATGGTCAGAGATCAACTTGCGAAGGGAATGCCGAAATGGTAGCGTTATAATTTTAAGCGACAGCCAGTCAGCACTGAAAGCCCTTTCATCCTTTGAGGAAAAATGAGGTAGGAGATAAGCTGGCCGACGAAGCGGCAACTACTACTCCAACAAGGTCTGAGCCATTTATTTCAACAACTGGTAACGGCTTCTACAAACCGGATTTTGGAAGAGGATGTCGGGAATTTGATTCAAACTACATCATTCTCTTACCCTGCTGGAAGCATCAAAAAGAGAGTTGAATTGCGAGTTTTGGCTTTAAGCCTGAACGTATTAGTGCGAGGATTGATCCAAAAATGTTACAAAATTCTTAATCAGCACGAACAAACGCTGATAATTATGAAATACGATGTCTCCTTGATCAACTTTGCCGAAGGCAGTACTAGTCGAGAGAGTCTGAGTTTTTTTTTGCGAAAATGTTTAGCATTTTGACCGAAAGTGCAATTAATCTATCGTAAATATTATGTATAAAAAGAGTTCAAATAATTTTTTGTAGAAAATCGTAACCCTCTACCTCCTACCAAAATTGCCATTTTTTATACTTCCTTCAAACAGCAATAACGAATGTTCATTAAAAGGGCAGTTAAAGGTTTGAAATTCTCCACAGAAATTTGAAGCAGATAATTTTTGCACTTTTGGGATAGATGGCATTTGGGATGGACCGGCTTATAATTTGGAATTATAAAATGTATCTATTATATTTAAAGTTTCCGCCAAAATAATTTAGATAAATATTGAAATTCACTTGAGCTGTACTGATTTAAAAATACCTCCAAAAATCTACTTTTTATAAATAAAATTCGTTTTTGAACATATTTTTCCCAAAGTCAACTCAAATGGCAGAAAAGTTTAAGATTAAAAGGCTTATATAAAAATTTTTAAAAATGTTATCAAGCAAATAAAAATAACGATATTTTTGGATGTATTTTCAAATTGGCCCAGCTCGCGCAAATTTTAATATTTTTCGGAAACATTTTGTTGGAAGTCTTAAAATATTACAGATTTTTTAATTCCGTTGGAAAACCCGCAACTTTTTTTGGATGGGGCACCCTAATGTACATATTTTCATTTTCTCGATATTTCGGTGTCGGTTATAAGAAGAGTACAAATTTGTGAAGCGGGCCACCATTTTTCGAAGATCGTGTTATTTTTATGGAAGTTGTAGTTATTAACATTTTTAGAAATTTTTTGCAATCGTTTTTTTTAATTTAGCTTGGTAATTAATGTCGCACACTGTGCAACGCTCGCGCGCCTCTGCCGCTTTTTAGTCGCTTTACTGGTATGTACAATATTTCGAATTTTTGCGCTTTTCGCATTCGACTTTTTAACTTTACTTAAAGTTCGCTTTTTATTTTCGTTGTTTTTTTGATTTTGTTTTTTTTTTTGCATTGCAATGCTGAGTGCACTCTGCATCTTTTGTGGTTGATCGCATGCGGTCGTGCCGCGCGTAACACGAGCAGCGCGCTTGCATTCATCAGCGGCCTGGCCTAACTTGGCTGAGTGTCGGCATCGGCTTTCGCCAAAACACTTTCGACTTGCCTTCATAATTCATTATTGCACATTGCGTACTTCTTACGTGCGAGTATATATGTATGTATGTATGTATGTATGTACTATGAGTCAACGTCCTCCCACTCGTTCCTTTGTACGCCAAATTCTTTGCTACTGCATGAATGACTTTGTTCGGTTCCTTTAAAAGTTGTGCGTTGCATTGCAAATTGCACTTACACACATACATACATACATACATTTGCACACTCATTCTATTCATGTGCTCATGTGTGTATGTATTTTTGCCCTTTATCAGATGATGACATTTTTGCGGAACCACACTTGAATTAATTTAATTGGTTTTTCTTGTAATGAATGGGCTGAGTGTTGTTTTTTGTTTTTGGTTTTTTGCTTCAGGGCTTGCATTTTCGATGAGTGTGTGTGTGTGTGTTGGTGCGTGTTTCATATGTCCGGGCGGTGTTTAATATCACTTAGAATAGCCGCCGGCGCTCAACTGTTGTATAGTATGTGGCTTAACCTAAAATGTGGCGCAGCCTATCGTCTACAATCTACAATGCTCGTACTTACTTCACTGTACTGAAGTGCATTTCTGACATATTTTCACATAATGTCTCACAATTAAATTCCTTTTGATGAAATAAATGAATGAACACTACATATGTAGTAGGTACGTGGTTATGCAGTTGGTTGGCATTTAATTTTGAAATTGCATTTTTGTGTCCATAAGCCACAAGAAATTAAAAATACATACAAATGTTTATACATACATACATATGTATGTATGTTTGTATATATTTACTTACAAATGTAAAAAGCTTAAGGAATTTTTTCAATGCGGATAGAAGACGCCAGCAGTTTTGCTTTAAATTTTAAGTTTTTAAAGCCTTAAAGCTGTACCTTTTTATGACATGAACGCTAATATACAGGGTCACCAAGACAAAGTCCGAGCCGGGTTTTAAATATGTGCTCGTGCTCCCAGAAGAAAAATTTTTTTTATAAATTTTTTTAATAAATTTTATCAACTTAGCAAAATATTTTATCTTCGAACTTAATTTCCAAAAAATATATGTTTTTAAAACTACGGGCCCGGGGGGAAACGCCCACGACCCCCTCACTCTCGCCGGGCCTGCTATTAGCTATAAACGAATTCTCAAGTTCTTATGTTTAGTCCTTGACTCTTTGGAAATATAAGAAACCTTGGTGGCACGGACCAGCGCACAACAGAACGCGACTTCGTTAAATTCCGTAAAGAATGTTCCGCAGACATTCAAAAAAAAATATATGCTCCTCAAGGCATCAATTGGCAATATATACCACCCAGCGCCTCTCACATGGGCGACTTGTGGAAATCTGCTGTGAAAAGTTTTATAATCCATCCAAAGAAAACCGCTGCAACCCACAAGTTTACTTTCGAAGAATTCACGACGCTTCTGGTGCGAATTGAAGCAATACTCAACTTGCGGCCTCTATCCGCACTTTCCCAGGACCCAGCTGATATGGCGGCACTTACTCCGGGTCACTTCACTCGAGATGCACCGCTATTGGCCATTCCCCAGCCTAATGCGGAAGACCTCCCCCTACTAAGCCGGTGGGAGAAAGTCACCACCAATTTAGTCGACGCTGGAAAGAAAACTAGCTCAAAGATCTTTAGCAGAGGTACAAGTGGAAAACCACACAATGAAATCCTAGCTATGTGTGCCTTCTTAGACTAAGAGGGGTGTTCCTCTTCTTTTCAACCTCTTTACTGAACTATAGGAGTGTGGTCTACGTCAGCGGAACGGCCGCAATTTATATATGGGACGTTCCAGGTCAAAGGGACTAAAGCTCTGCCCAAAACTTTATGGGATAGAAATTAACGTAAAGACGCGCAAATTTATAATGCGCCAAATAAAACGTGGCAGATTTGAAAATTCAGTATGTATTAAGTAAATGATGCGACCCCTAAAAGACGTCATGTCCGTAAACGTGCAAATAAATTTGTCATTCAGTTTGTCAAAACAGCTGTCAGTTATTAGGTCAATACGGATTCCAGTGTTTTTAGGGTCACTGATCTCGAATAAACCATCAGAATTTCAATACTCAAAATGGCGGATCCAATATTTCAGAAGGTTTTTTAAAAATGTACCGTATTCATTTAGAATTCGTTACTCCTACGGTATCGGGGTCGCCGATTACGAATCTGAAGTCGGATTACAAAAATTCAAAATGGCCGACCCAATATGGCAGAAAAATAATTTAAAATCTATTCGATTCGAACTTTACAGTTGGGTTTCTTAAGGCCGCTGTATTTGAGTCTGAAATCAGATTTTAAAAATTCAAAATGGCGGATGCATATTCGGTCTACCGTTTATCACGAAAAAATTTAAATCGAACGTACGTACATGGCGTATGAGTTACCCAGACGAGATGAGAATGTTGCAATAACAAAAAAAAACATAAACAAATTTTCTAAACTTTGTGAAAAACTGAGGAAAATTCTATAAATCTCCATCCAAATTTTCACTTTTTGAATCAGATTTTTTTAAATTTTTTTCAGAATACTGCTTTGTAGCCCATTAGATTTTAGTATAACAAATCAAGAATTTTTTTGTTGAAGGCGTTTCGCATTTTTTCCATACAAAGTATTATCGAAAATTATTATTTTTTTAGGAAGAAATTGCGAGAAAAAAAATGCCGAAAATCAATGGCAGGTCCTAACTGTATCAAACTTGCACTTTATTATAATAGAATTCAATGGGCTACAAAACTGCACATTCAAAAAAAAAATCTAAAAAATCTGAACAGAAAATGGAAAATACCGATGAAAATTTATTGAATTTTCCTGAGTTTTGCACAAAGTTTGGAAATTGTATTTTTTTTCTGTTTTTTAGTATTAACCATATTTTCTATAAAAAAAAAACTAACGCAAAAAAAATTATATACAAATTTTTGCAAATGGTTTAAAAAATTCTCTGGGCAAATACTTTTGGCCGTGCGTGTACGTATGTATTTCGCAAAGTAAATTTCAACCCCTTTCGAATTAACCCTTACATATGTACATGTTCTTATATGGTAAATAAGAATGTGCATACTTGCCGACTAATAAAGTGAGCAGATTGACTGCTGCATGACCAGCCTATCTTTGCCGCTTAAGAATCTCTTGCAGTCTATAACTGCGACTATAGTTGACCCGGCATTGCACTATATATGTATGCAAGCACATTTGTGCGTTGCTCCATATTTAATTATATACATATATATGTACATATAAAAAACGGCAAAATAATTAAAATGAGATTTAATTAAAATCTAAATTACGCGTGCAATACCATAAATTCATCAAATGCATTTTGCACGCAAGCAAACGTAGACCAGTGCATGTATATATGCATGTATGTATGTATGTATGTAAAAAGAACGTGTGCATGAGCGCATGAATTCATCCAAGTGCACTTAGCAGACGCAAAGTACCGCTGCCTTTCCAAAGAGTAATGTAATGCATTTGCCATTGAGGAAGTAGACATAGCACTACGACGCTGCTGATTGCAGCTCAACCAATTGCAGAGGCTGAGGCTGCAGGCTGCTGGCTGCCCTTTCATTCATACATACATACATACGTATGTACATAGCATACATGTATATATACATACATACATTTCTATGTTATTCCATATGTACTAAGTACGTACGAAGAGCCCTTGCGCCCAACACTCTTTACCAGCTAGCAATTGAATGGATTTGCTGCCAGATAAATTGTAGTTGAGGCGCGGGTTAACTGCTATTAGCGATTTCTCTTACTCACAATGTCTTAGCTGCTGCACTTATGTACATACTATATACGTATTACACTTCTGCCAAGATACCATTCATACTCCAACTCCTCTTTTTTAAGCAGTGTTTTTGCTTTTCTTGCTTGTAATGCGTATACGACTAACTGCTCGTTCGCCAACGCTGGGATGGCGCGTTAAAATGTCAGTCTGTTGGGGATTCTAATAAAAATTTATGTGCTAGTTATAGTCGCCACCAAATCAGCTAATGAATGGCAAGCGGACAAACACTGGCAGATTGTCACAAATCCGACAAAAAGACATTTCAACATGTTCGATGCACTTCATTAGCAAATTTTTGTGCTAAATGTTGATATAGTCGAAAGTTTACGTGCGTGGTGCACAATTCAATTTTGAAGGCTACAGTTTTCGTATAAATATATATATATATATATGTACGTACAATAGGGTGCAACACTCTCCATACAAAAAAATCGGTACTGAAAAATCTACATACCTTGAAAGATGAGAAGAGGTTATTTATATTTAACCCAACTACTTTAAAACTAATTCCGGTGGAGTTTGCATGTTTTTTTCGAAGAACACAATTTTTGACAAAATTGTTTAAGGTAAAGGAGTAATTGTGGTTCAATGGCAGCGTGAAAGGGTATTACATTAGCTTTCAAAACCATTTTGTTTCATATTAAAATATGCGCAAAAGTGATAAAAACCAGGGACCGAACATAACAGTTATTGATGAAAACTGTCATGGAAAAATTCACTATGAAGGAAAAGTTCTACAACTAAGTGAAACTTACCAATCGATTTTGTTTTGCACCGAGACTCAAATTTGAAAATAAAATACAGTGAAACCTCTCCTAACGGACACCTCTATTAGACGGACACCTCCCTTGGGCGGACATTTTTCCCTATACTAAGTTTTAAGTATAAATTTCGGAACAAATTACTCTCTCTTAAGCGGACACTCTCTTGGCCGGACGCGGACAGTTATTTTGCATAAAATTGACACAAAAACTCTATTGGGCGGACGCGAACCTCTTATCAACGGACATTAAGATTTCTTTTCATAACAAATCAAACAAAAACCTCCGTTGAGCGGACGCGAACTCCTCATAGGTGGACTAGTAAATGGAAAAAGGGGACTTCCCGCACAAAATGTGATTGTTATGCACACATTTAGTTTGGTTTGCGCAGTGGTTTAGGTTCGTTATTTGAATTGTCAGAAACCCTTGGAGACTGATAAAAACATGAAAACTGTTGATGAAAAAGGTACTGACACTGAAAAAATTAAAAAATAAAAGTTACGTCAATCGACAATTTCCCAGTTTTTTATGGAATGAATCTATGATTTTATGTAGTTTATGGACTAAAATGTAATATTTATTTTTATTTTGTTATTACTGAATATGTACTTACGCACATAAATGAAATGTGCACTTTTGAAAAAATACATGCACATTTTTGTTTGAACGATGTAATATCAATATCTTTTATTCAAAAAAGAAATAGTGACTATTCAATTAATTAAAACATTAAAAAGTTCTAAAATAGGCTTCCCCTCCATTAAGCGGACACCTCTCTTGGGCGGACAAAAAATGACTGACGGTGAGTGTCCGCCCAAGGGAGGTTTCACTGTACATACTTATTCCTTTAACGGAAGTTAATTTTTCCTAGGACAAAAGAAAATAGTACTAAACTGACTTAAATCGTTTACTCATATTAAGGCCGCCATGTCTTTGGAGCCATTTCAAGGTAAATATTTCCTTAGAATAATATACTTTTTTCCTAGCATCAAGGAATGTTTGTCTGAGTGTACACCTTTCCTTTCTCGGAAAAACTTATATTTAAGCAGAAGGCCATCGTTGAAAGCAAAATTATCCGAAAACCATCTTGGGTCAATCTAGGTCAGAAGTCTTTGTAATCTTTTCACAGATTCCCCTGAGATATTTTCTCATTCAACACTGCACTAGCAGATCTCTTTTGAACTCTACTATGCATGAAAGCGATCTGTAAGAGATTTAACTCCTTCCACCTCTTCGGATTTATTTGAGTCTTAGCTCAGCCGACTATTCTACTTTCGGACGCAAAACGGACTGTATTTCAATGTTAAAGTAAGCTGTAAAGCAAATAAATGTATTTTTATAGTAAAAGGCTCCAGAGAGGTGGATAAATTTCTTGTTTAAATACATATGTAGCAAAGAATTGTTATAATTGCAATAGTGTCATCAAAATATTTTCATACGTATACATACATCTATTTAATCCAATTTTGTAAAGGGGGAATCTTAAGATTTACATAAAAACTCGCTGTAGAGTTTCACACATCATAAAAAATAAATGAAAACTCCTTTAATATCTGAGAACTAGTACTACGCCAGTGTTTTAGCAGCTGTTTTCACACAAACAACGAAACAAATAAAAAATTAAAAACCAGAATCGTTAGCGGCAATCGGGTGAGAAAAAGTCCTTTGGGATGCAATAAAGCATTAAACAACAACAAATACAAATAGTGAACTACATACACTCACCGACTCCTATCAAAACCATCAACACGAGAAAACAATAATGATTGTAGGAGCAACGCCAACAACAACAAAAAAACAATAACAAAAACATTGAAACTGCCAATAACAACAATGATGATATACTTATAGAAGTTTGTGGGATGTATGCACATATTTGTATGCGTGTGTGTGTGTGCATGTCAGATTGTTTGAGGGCGGCTGCGTGAATGAGTGAATCGATTTGGTGGTAACATGCGGCTGCAGCAAACAATAAAAATCAAATAAACACTTTGCGCCCCTACAAACATACATATGTATTTACACATGCACATTAGGGTGGTCCAAAATTGCATGTGAAAAGGTAAAGTCGGAATTTTAATGCCGCCACCCCCTTGGATTTTTCTATACCAAAAAAATATACCCTAATTTTTATGTTTTGAAATCAAAAAATATTTAGAGGTCCTCAAAGCGCTCAAAGTGTTCCATGTATTTTTAATGGGAAAAAAAAAACTTTTTGTAGAAATGGTACAGAATTCTTGAAAATCAATACTTTTCCTTCGGAGAACTCTGATTCTCGTCAGGGCATTCCCAATAATAATACCCAATTGTTTCTTTAACTATTTTTTCATGGTAGCTATATTTTATAGATCCGCCAAAACCCCAAGAAAATGCAATGGGGAACAAGTTAAAAATCTTTACTATTAATCCAATCGATACATATTACGGCAATTCTTCTAAACACGTGAATGCCTCGTAACCACGAAAACCTTGTAAAATTAATAAATTTTGTATGGAGATCCGGTTTAATAAAATAGGGGTATATTTTTTCGGTATAGAACAATCCCAGAGGGTGCCGGCATTAAAATTTCGACTTTACTGTTTTGTACCACTCTAATGCACATACATACATACATATATAACACAGAACAAACCACATCAATATGGGCGGCAGCAACTGCAACTTCAGCTAGAAGAGTTGTAATAACAACAACTTGAGTGTCATAACAAGAAGCAGTGAAATGACATTCGACGGCGGCTGTAGATATGTATGTATGTTTGCATGCATGAATGTGCATTACCGTCGTCACGGCGCTGAAGCATATGGTTGCATATTTGTTTGGTATTTGTTTACTCCGAGGCAGCAGCCCTCGCAGAAAAACCTGACAAACTTAATTTTCTCGGCGAAGTTCAACGCTTTTGTGTGGGTTTTAAAAATTCTCCTTTTCACTTTACTGAAAAACAATTAAATGACTAAAGGTTTAAATCGAGGATGAGTTAAGTTATTATAAATACTTAAATGAATTGAGAAACCGCTGGCGTAAGAAAAGCCTTTCAGGCATAAACGCTGCAGCAAATGAAGCGGTCGGTGTGCGTAATTAACTGACTCAGGGTTTGGACTAGAGATGGGCGCGGTACTTATTATTCCAACCCGATCCCGATTCCGCCCATTCCGACAATCAAAATTTTTAGGTCCCGAACCCGACCATTCTGAATTTTTCAGATATCTATCACTTAGTTAAATTTATAAAAAATATTTTGGCGCTTACACTTTTTGCTAAGTGTTTGGCCGAGCTTCTACTCCAATTTGTGGTGTGCATTTCCAGATGTTATAACACAAAAAGAGGGACCTACAATTTTACGTCGCCTCCGAATAGCAACGTCGTTTAGCTTAAAAGGTACAAAATTGCTTACTGGAAAATCTCCTGCTTTGTAACTAAAACGCGACATATTTTTTATATCTTTTAAGGTCTTTGGACGGACTTGGAATTGACAGGATACATTCTAGTTTGTCGATAAATTGATGCATTTTGATAATTCAGTGAATTTTAAAAACATTAAAATCAGATAACTCAACAAAATTCGATAACTCGACTACTTTCGATAAATGTTGTTAACAAAATTCGATAACTCGACTAATTTCGATAAATATCGTTAACTGTGCGTTTAGATGGCTCGATAACTGCGTTAATTTTTATATACTATCCATATTTTTCGAAAGCTGTCGACAAATTTCGATAACTCGTTACACCCTGGTAACACAATAAAATTTGCTAAGCAGTGATAACTCGACAAATTTGTATGTATAACCTTGAAATTTTGATAACTCGATGTATTTTGTATAATTCAAAAATTGCGATTTGATAAATCGGCAAATTTTAGTAAATCAATAAATATCGATAACTCGATAATTTTAAATAACTCGATAAATTTCGTTAACTCTATAAATAATGATAATTCAATAAATATCGATGACTTGATAAATTTCAATAACTCGACAAATTTCGATAATCCCACAAATTTTTATAGCTCGGTAGATATCCATATATTTCGACAACTAATTTTATCTGTCCATAAATTTCGACAACTCAATAAACATTGATCAATTTGAATATTTCGATATGCTGCGATAACTCAATAAACATGGATAACTCGATAAATTTCGATAACTAAAAAACTCCGATGATTTGATAAATTTCAATGACTTGATAACTTTTGATAACTAAATTGTTTATGACTGAATTTATTTCGATCTTATCGGAAAATTTTAATAAATATTCTTACCTTTTCAGTTACCCTAATTCTATGTATTTTTCATTCTTTTCTTTTTCATTCTTTTCTTTTTCATCTTAATTACATATTTATTTCCTCATCATCACATTTATCTTTATTACAAAGTTTAATTCCAAATACAACATAAAACAAAATGCGAAAACAACAGAAATTGAACAAGTTTCAACAACAACTATACATTAAATACGAATTTGGCCGTAATTTTCAACCAATTTTGAAACCATAAAAACTCTCCTCTTCTACAGAAAAATCGGATTTGAACAGTGTTATTGAGCTTTATGCCACGATTTTTTTAAGGAAAAATGGAAAAGCAACGATGTGTACATAAGTGGTAGAAGTTATAGCTGCCATTTCGATTTTCGTTAGCTTCTCTTCGTCGTTTCCATTTACAAGTACATGCATATGTATGTATGTACAGTGCCGGACAAAAGTATTGGCACAATGAATTTTTCTCATTCTTGATTATTTTCGAGGATTTTTTATAAAAATGTAGTTCATTCTACACCAAAAATCCTAAAAATAAAATCACTAAATTTTGTGCAAAACACAGAAAAGTTTAATAAATTTACAACTTTCTATTCAAATCAACGAAATTTTCTAGCGACTTCAAACATGCACTTTGTCAAACTAAAATTGAATGGGCTATAAAACTGCATACTTAGAATTTTTCTAAAAAATCTGAATACAGAGTTGCAAATTAGTATGCAAATTTTTTGCATTTTCTTGAGTTTTGCACAAAGCTTTAGAGATTTTATTTTTATGTTTTTTTGGTGTAGAATGAACTGAATTTGTGTAAAAAATTATCGAAAATAAATTAGAACAAAGAACTTATGTATATTGCAAATAATTCACTGTGCCAATTAATTTTGTCCGGCACTGTGCATAAATATTTCAAGAATTTAAATTTATATATATACCCAGCGATGATGAAGACGACAACGTCATTTAAACGATAATTAAAACGGCAACGCCAACGGGAAAAGGCCAGATTATCATTTACTCAGTATAGGGCTTTGTTACACCCACGGCGACGACAATGAAAATGCCACGCACGCAGCTCCCAACTTCACATCGAAGAAAGGAAAATCGTCAAAAGCTGCACCGATTATGATTTGCCCGTAAATACTCGCTTGGCGCGAAGTTAAAAGTTATGATGTTGTTGATGATGGTGACGAGGCTGTTGGTGGCGCTGTGGATAGGGTGGCTGAAGCGAAGAATTCCACAATTTCAACATTCGCTAAAAATAACGTCAATTCTCCTTGCAGCCAACAGTTGAATGTGCCGTAATAATTATGTAAGTATGTATGTATGTAGATGTAGGCACAAAAATGCATACCTACATATATATATATATGTATGTACGTGTATATAGGTTGATATGTATGTGGATATAAAAATTCATACATATATAAATGTAAACATATAATGGCATGCTGGATTTATAATTTGTTGGATTAATTTGCGTTGCAATGCATCG
The DNA here is from genome assembly GCF_013731165.1 of Rhagoletis pomonella. Classification (NCBI taxonomy): domain Eukaryota; kingdom Metazoa; phylum Arthropoda; class Insecta; order Diptera; family Tephritidae; genus Rhagoletis; species Rhagoletis pomonella. The sequence continues at coordinate 17,427,534 of NW_023458556.1, forward strand.
TCGCACATAACAGCAGTGATGCCTTTCCCTCTACGGAAACACCAATAGTCTAGTCGGGTGCGTTTAAATTAAAAGAAAAGTATACATTTGTTTTTCGAATAACACGAATTTCAAATGTTAAAACTTCAACAAAAGCGCATTAGGCCGTACCACCCTAAAAGCAAAACAAAAAGGCGAACCTAGGGGCGACCGCTTTTTTGGTAACACCTGCATAAAATCGGCAATAAAAAACATGTTTTTAATTACATTTACATTCAAAAGATTAATGATTTTGGGCGAACTTTAATTTACTAACATTAAGGTGGCACGTTAGGATGATAAGAATTGAGATTATGGCGGGTAAGTGGGGTATATGAGGTCAATAAATATTGTCGCAAAAAAATGTCTTCTCGAGATAAGAACATCGATATACATAGATGCCGAAGATATGACGAAAAATATAAAAAGGCCACCCGTACCTTCGGTAAACTTTATTTTTTTTTATTCCAAGGTGGACGGCGCACTATTTTTCTGGTATGGTCTAATGTGCATACATACATACATCGTATATATGTATGTATTTTCTTTCTGACGCGCCTACTATGCACTTTTGGGAGCATAAAAATCTCAACAGCTAGACAACAAGAAAACATCCCAGCCATTCTTCGCGACATTGCCAACTCAACAACACCTCACCGCTTCTGCTTGCTCCATTATAGCGCCTCGATGTCGATTTAATGTTCTACTCTTTGTTTTTGTTTTGCTTTTATGTTCCTTGCAACAAATTTGAATTGTGGACACGTGTTAATTAACACGAACGCAGACGATGATGGCGACGACTGCGTCTGCATTGCAACAGCGCCACGAACACCGACCGACCGATCTCACGACAGCGACGTTGGGTGACACGATTGTGCATTGAACCCGCGAAATGCATTGAAATGCATCAGCGTCCAGAGAGAGTGTAATGAGACCAATTGTGGCATCCCCAATGTCATAAATGGTGAAATGTGCCGTTGCGCTAGTATGTATGTATGTATGTATATGTATCACCTCACTACTAAATGACAAGCATAATTAGTTGAATTTTAATTGCAAATCGAATTTTAATTATTTGCAACAGATTATGTCGGTTTCGAGTGAGCGAATAATTAATGCAATGACGATGAAATCCAGGTGTATGCATGTACGTACATACATACTTACACACATAATTTTAATATAATTTTGTATGTTCAAATGCAATATGTGGTACTAAGTATTAATCAAATAAAAATGTATGTATGTAAGTATTCAAGATATTGAGAAAAGTTGTATATAAAATATAAATATCTGCCGCCAAGTACTGACGTTCCAACACCATCATAAGTTTTGTCTTCCCTACGAAGGAAGTGCCGAATTAAGTAAGATTGCTTTTGGCGATAGCTTGAGGCACTTTTTTGAACGCAGCCCTCGAAACAACATAGTCAGGGTTGGCTATTGAATACCAGGTTAAGCAAGGAGTGGATCCTTGAATAGAAAATTCATCCTCGGTACTTTGGCAAGACCTCGTATCGCAAAACACTTTCTCTTTAACAAAAAAAAACTCTATCAATAACAACTCATTTTTAACAACTTTTTTACTGAATATTAAAAATGAAGTACCTTTTAGTTAATTAAGAATAATATATAATGAATCGTAGTATTTTAAGGCATATTTTTAATTTATTATACGAAAAACGAAGCATTAGTGATTTCTGAGCTACGAGGCTTTGCCAAAGTGCTGTCGATATGCGGTTGAAAAAACAAGAAAACAAGAAACAAGTCAGTAACTAAATTTGAGACTAAACATTTGTGACTTGAGACTTGTGAAAGCCACAAAAAGTTCAGTAAAATTTGTGTGGTGAAAACAAATAGAGACAATCAGCTGATAATTTAGGTGGGTAGGTAGGTAAGTAGGTGTAGCTGCCACAGCTACTCAGGGGCACACATATGCCACGAGTTGAAGGCCTATGGTGATACTAAGAGCTTGCACTCCCCCTTGCTGAACCATTTTGCATCATTGACGAAACTCGTCAGGCACCTAAGATTTAAATCTCGCAATTTGTCAAGGTCACTAAAAAAGGAGATCCCAAAAAGCGCAATCGGCGCCTCAATAATGCCAGACACTGTGGTGTAGTGGTTAGCAATGCGCGCAAGAATACTGCAGGGTCTGGGTTCGAGCCCAACAAAAAATAAAAAATAAAAATGAAAAGTTCTTTCTAATAGCGGCCACCCCCCGGCAGGCAATGACAAACCTCTTAAGAGGAGCTTTCATTTGACAAAGGGCATACCAATTCGTTCGTTGCCGGAATAATCTGCGTAGTCGAATCAGTGCTTAGTTCGTTTATAGTATCCATTATAGCAAGGACCTCGTCGTGGAAAACACTACAGTAGCCCGATAGCTGAAATGAATGGATCAGTGCAGCGCTGCGAGACAATATCCAACTTACCTCCCCCCCCCCCTCCCCCTCTCCAAATCCACAATTCATTTTTTAACCATTTGTGAAAATTACTATACTACCGGGTAGGTTTCTTCCTGCTTGGGAATTTCATAGCGAATTTTCTTTCCGGAAATAGAGTTTCAACAATACACTCTGTACAACCAGCAATAATGCTATATTTTTCCAGATTACAGAAGTTTATTAATCGCGCAATTAGTTCCGGTGTTGTCAGTTCACTTAAGTAAGTTCACTTTCTCCGAATTTACGCGGAGGCCCAAACGCGTGGACCCTTTTGATACATTGCGAATTGCCCTCTGCATCAAGGCGCACAGAGTTTGCGGGAACTTGCTTCACGACTTCGTCTCTCGCAGGAGAGATTCCACGGTTAAGTTCCCAAGAAGTGGTGAGAGCACGCCACACTGCGGTGTACAAAGGGTCACACATCTTGAAGCCGACTTCTCACCGACGTTTGCCATGATCACACTGCACAAGAGCATTTGCCTTATAAACTCCACCAGACAATCTTTAGCTTAACTTGAACTCTTTCTTTCTTGTCTTCTTTCATTTTATCTCGTCAATAACGAAGATTATACACAATCCACGTAGAAATAAAATAAAACACATGACCGAATAGAATTTCTTGGAACGCAGAGTTTTACAACCATCTATGAGTTTCCCACAATTATTCCATAAAATTTCTTTTATTCACTTTGAATGGGCGGCAATCGCCGATACCCACATAGCCTAATGGTACCATCTATGACATCTAAAAAAAAAAAGAAAACATTTACCAGATACAAATCGAAAGCGTAGGCGGCAAACCATTTACAATTAAGCTACTGACTGGCAACATCAATACTCGGCTCCATGTATTGCCAGCGGGGGACGGGCAGAGAGTGAAGAAAGTGAAGAGCTAACGAAGCGCTCGCCTAATATGCCAGCACACAGGGTTATTGGGGGAAAATCGAATATTAGCGCATTCGAACGGAACAGTAAAGAACGATGTGATCACTTCAATCTGACTTCAATGTTTAAATTTCTAGCAGAATAATTGACAAGAAATAAAAGCTAAAAAAAAATTAAAATAGTTCGAAAATACAACGCAGTTACGTAAGTACCTAAGTGCTGCGAGGCCCACATAAAAATATGTATGTATGTATGTAGTTACATAAGGGTGCATCACTCTCCATACAAAAAATAAAAATCGACAATATTTTTTCATATACAAAATTTGATATATTTTAAGAATTCCGCAAAAATATTTCGGAAAAATATTAAGATTTACATGAGCTACGTCTATATCGACTGCTGAGTGGAAGATCGACCTATCTCGGAAGCAAGTTCGAATACGCCCTATCTCAAAAAACTTTTCAAAAACGCCCTATTTCAGAAAAACAGCCTATCTCAGAATTCGGTTCAAAAACGCCCTATCTCATCATTAATTTTCCTTACATTTTCAAGTGAGATAGGGCGTTTTTGAACCGCATTCTGAGATAGGCCGTTTTTTCTGAAATAGGGCGTTTTTGAAAAGTTTTTTGAGATAGGACGTTTTCGCACCGGTTTCCGAGATAGGTCGATCTTCCACTCAGCAGTCGATATGAAAATATTTCCAAAAATCGATTTTTTATAAATAAAATTAGTTTTTAAAGATATTTTTTCTAAAAAAATCAGCTCAAAAAAATTAAAAAATTTGTAAAATTTTTTTAACGGAATCAAAAACGGCCTCGAGCTCAATAAAAATTGTTGAATATAATTGTGGAATCAAAATAGTGACATTTGTTCAAGTATTTTTGATTCGATCCAGCGCACGTAAGTGTGTAAATCTAAATATTTTTTAAATATTTTAGCGGAGTTCGTTAAGTATTATAAATTTTAAATTCCGCATTTTTTTTTTGACAATGCACCCTAATGTACATATATTTTTTACATACAGTCATTCTGTATGGACACACATTTGTATGTACAGATCAAATCACAATTCAAGCGGAAAATACTATAGAACTGGATAAGTAAGCGATCGATTTAATTTCTGCTATATGTATGTATAAACAACTCAGAGTGACAGCGCCAATTGATCTCACTCAAACTTGGAAGTATCGCATGCGATAAAAATGTTTGAAACTCCCAAGTGTGGCTGCTGAATAAGTGACTATTACGAACGTAGATGTAGAGTGGTAGCAGTTATGGAAGGTGGCCACCGCATTCGCTTAGCAGCAAAGGCCAGATGTCACTTGTTTACATTTTTAGCTCAATAATGACAACTGTGAACTCAAAAAAAAAAACAAAAACAACACAGCAATGACAAGGGTAAGTGTTCAAACGTACAGACATACATACATACATATGTATGTATGTAGAGGGAAGTGCCACATAATTTGAAAGTGCAACAAAAATGCATTTCAATTACACAGCCACAGATGTGTGTATGTATGTATGTAAACACATATGCCACTCGATACTAAATAAGATTTTTTGGGGGCGTCAGTGAAATTTTAGCTGCTCGCAGTCTAATCAAAACAAATAAACGAAAGTCGTTGAAAGGTGTGCGATGTATTAGAGTGGAGTGTGATTTATGATTGCATACATTCAACACTCAATATTGACAAAGGGTTTTGAGTTGCACACTTATGTACTTACATATATACATATATGTACATATGTGTTTCAACAAACATTCATACATACTTAAATAAATTTTACCGCATGTTATGCATATTAGGTCAATGTTCGTTTGGTTTTGGGCATTGAATTACCTACTAAATTTCACTTTGAGGGGAGTTTCGTTTTTAAATCTAAGGGCGCTAGAGCGTGCATTGCTTTACGACCAGGTTCAGTGCACTTTAAAGAGAGGCAGTTGCGCGTTTGCCATTTTTAGCAGCATAATAAAATATTTGACATTGAAAAAAACGTCCACCGACAGCATTAACTTATACTAGCTTATGCTCGCAGGTTTCACCGCACGTTTTAGTACAGACTAATGTATGTATGTATGTATATGCAAATAAAGTTGAACATGTTATAATATTGAGTCATATGAAAAGTGTCTGCGGATTTTTGTCACTATGTGATGTACTAGTTTTTATTCAAAATTTTAATTTTATATTAAAATATCAATACTGTTGTTTCATTTCGCTGTCGGCAGTTGTTCTTAACTATATAAAATTATGTATCAAATGAAAGGTATATTTTTATGCTATTTCCAGTGTTGCCATTTTGGTGATTTTGCAGCTAGATTTAGCTCTTTATTTTTCTATTTAGCTCAGAAAATCGGGTTTTAGCTCCTAGCTCTTTTTTTAGCACTTTTCAAATTTATCTAGCACTTTTTTAGCTCCAGAAAGTTTTAGCTGTATTTGGTATATAGTATGTATAAGCCAAAACTTAAGCGTTGATAAAATGGAAATTTCGATATACACTGCACACCATCAACTCTTGGATTTAGGTTAAAGAATTCAAAACTTAATTAAAAGAAAATCCTTTTTCTGATAGCGCGGATTTTATTTAACCTTACTAATCTTACCTTTAAGGAGAGCTGGAAGTAAAACTTTCCAGAAAAAAATTTTGCGAAAAAATTATTCAATTCAAATATCTTAAATTACAGACTTTAACAGTTTGTAAAGTATTTTTAGTTCACTATTATAAGTGCCATAGCATCCAATTCGAAATATATGCACCTTTTTTTGGTTTTAAAAGATTTCTCCAGCACTTAAACTTACAAAATTCGCTGTTTTTATTAAAACTGCCGAAAATGTAAAAACAACCCTACGTCAATAAATGCTCAAACTTAGCAAAAATATGTAGCTCTTCATTTTAGCTGCTATTAGTATTATTTAGCTCTTTTTTCGACCGTTTTAGCTCCAAACGAAATTTTTCTCTGGCAACACTGGCTCTTTCTAGTACATATATTTCCTTTAAAAACTTAGTTTACTGGAATCCTGAAGAGCTTTTGATTGCCTAAATATTTTAAATGATTCTTTAAATAAAAAATGTTCAGGTATGTTATTACCAGGGAACGGATTTTATGGAAATTGCCTTTTTTCTACTAAAGAGATAGAGTATATTCGATTAAGAATGTCCACGATTTAGCTTTCCCTGATTCCATATATACACATTTGATGTTGCCTTTTTTTGCCTTTTTTAAGATATTTGCCTTTTTTGCCTTTTCTACCTTTAAAAAAATGATTATAGCATTTACAATTTTTTTTTAAAGCGCATAGACCTCTTGCCAAATTGGTGTTGGAAAAATTCAAAGCCGTTTTCTCAGCTAACGAAGGCTTGGAGACAATAAGGGGTGTAGATAAAATTATAAAGGGCGAAGAAAACGCCCTTATTCCTGATAATATGAACGTTTCAAACGTTCCATATTTAAATTGGGCGCCGCTTGTATCAATTTACGTCGAGCACACATTTAGTACATTCAAGGCTTTTCTTCGCGAAAATCGAATAAAAATGCTGCCAGAAATCTTCAAAATGCATCTTGTGTTTCAATGTTACTACAACTATACAGATTAAAGTTTTATGAGTTAGAAACTCGAGAGGATAAAATAGTCAAAGATTCAAAGTACAAATTTTTCATATAATGAAATTAGTTCATAGTTTTTCTCTTTTTACTTGTAATATAAGCATTTCTAAAATAAATATATTTTTTTTAATGTTCTTCGTATATTCTGTCTTTTTTAGTGCCTTATTTTGCTTTTTTTGCAATACCTTTTTTTTTCCTTTTCCTGCCTTTTTCGCTATTTTATTTTGCCTTTTCCAGCCTATTTCGTTACTTTATTTTGCCTTTTTTATAGGTTTTTAGGTCCTAAAAATCCGTTCCCTGGTTATTACATACTATGATTGTTCGCAAAAAAATAAAAATAAAAAAGACAACGCCAGTTTTTTATAAATAGCAATTGTTAAAAAAAACGCAAAAGATCGGCGGCAAATATATTAAAAAATAATCTACGGAAATTTTTACAGCTGCATATTGTTGGTTATACTAAAATTTCATGGCCTAAAAAACTGCATATCCAAAAATGTTACAGAAGTTCACAGTAAAAATCTCGAAATTTAGACGACAGTTTTTGGAATTTTTTCTAAATGTTGTATTTAGTTTGAATCTTTGATTTTTATGTGTTTGCTTAAAGCGGAGCAAATATTACTATACAAAAAAGAATAGCAAGCCAATTCTTAATTGAAAAACATTGTGAATATAAAAAAAACACAAAGGGTTTTTTGAGTCACTGTATTTGTGTGTAATAACTCCAGACATTAATATGATCTCAAATATCTGCTATATCATTAGTTAAATAAAAAATTCCTTAATAAAAAAATTAAATTTTGATTGAAATAGAACAAAACTATAATTTTTACTAAAATAATAAAAAAAAGGTTTTTAATAGATATTTTCCAGACTTGGTAAGTTTTTTTCAAGTGGATGGTAACTACTTTTTTTTGGTCAGTGCCAACCCTGCACAAAGCCTTTAATTGTGCATCGAGAAGCTTGCGAGTGTAACGAAGTTTTCGATAAATGATAATCTCGTGAGAAAGCAATCTATTGTTTATTATAAATTAGTTATTTTTGAGTTTTTAAAGGATTTTCAATTTATTAACTCAATTTGGCCGAATTTTTACATACGGCATTTATTTATCCGAGCGACGAAATGTTTTAATTTTTTTCTTAGTGGAACGTTGAGCACAAAGAGTTCCACACCTCTTAGTCCGACCGATATCTAAAAATGATTTCTTTTTCCTAATAGAGGACGCCCCTCGGCAGAAAATGATAAACCTCGGAGTGAATTTCTGCCTGAAATAGCCCCTACAAAAAATCATTTGTGAGGCGCAAAAATATTTAAATTCACAGTAGGTATCATGAAGGTTAATTTAGTACAATGTATAGCCGGAGACAACTTGGTCATTTCTTGTTTTATCTAGGAACTATATTTTCTTATACGTTAATAAAGAAATTGCTAATATCTTTTAGAGGGAAAAATCTGTTGAACAGTGTAATTACCATATTTAACCATGTACTTAACAATGAAAATATTTTTTTTTTTTTTTTAACCAACAGTTGCCACTCACCCGAAACAATTGGCGTTAGCGGTATGCCGGCACTACCACCATTGCCGCCATCTAATTTATCCTCGTTTTTCAGTGTCGCCGATTTGCCGGGCACGCAGCTAATCGGTTTTTTCGCCTTCCAAAGTTTCATATTAAACACAAATATTTTTCGCAAATTCAATCCAGCAAAAAATCGCCACTCACTGCGCTACAAACATTGCACTCCCAGCATCACTGCACACAAATAAATTTAAAATTTTGTTTCGAAAACGTGCTTTTTTGTTAAAATACGATTCCAAAATTGATTTGAAATTTCACAGTTGTGCGAACATACAGAGGGGGAAATCTAAAAACCAACAAAAACAAAATTAAAAAAAAACTCGAGTAAAAACGCACTGCAAAAGCAGATATTTTATTTTGTTTTTTTTTTTTTTCCGCGCGCCTCAAAGACGCCAAGTCGTTGACAAAACGTTGAAGAAATCGAAATTTTTTTTTAAGGCCTAAAGTACTTTTCTCGCTGCTCGTTCGTCTACTTTACACGGCTTTTCACCAGATTTTCCCCTTGGCTCGTGCGTATGCGACTGAGTGTACGAAAACTATTTTTAAACTTAAACGGCGGAAAGTCTGCTAGTCGGTTGGTTCAGTTCGTTGGGTGAATGGGCGCTTGGGCGGGCGGATGACCGTCGGCGATGACTGCCCCGCGCGCGCGGCACGAACGTGGCGGTAAGGCGCGCGCACGCAGACCTCGAAATCAAAATCACTCCAATACTTAGCACAACAACACAAACTACTTTTATAGTTTATATATATATATGTATGTGAGAATGTTAAATAAATGTAGTGGAGAATTGCGTAGTCAGAAAAAAGCAATTATAGACCAAAATAAAGCAACAATGTGGGCAGTAGGAGCCGCCGCAAAGTTGAAAGTGAAAAAAACGGAAAATTGAATGCGCTACGCTCAGCGCACAGTTTCCTCAAAACGCGAAAACACTCTGCAACAGCAGACACTTCACGAATATTTACTTTGTATTTTGCATATACTCTTGCACATATGCGCACATATTTCTATGTATGTATTTCACCCATTTAAACTACTTTAGATGGCGTATAAAATTCGAATATTGCCAAGTTTTGAGGTAATTTCAAAATACGCACACTCATACCAGCGCACGCTGTGTCAATTTTTGAAAAATGCCTGCTGCCAAATTTCATTTTTGTTTAACAAAATGCACACATCCACCACATGTATTTGTTTTTTTTTTTTCGTTGTACTTTAAATATTTTTAGTAGATCCAACTCATTGCACCGCACTACTTCAAATTGCCCATAACAACTAACGCGCTGAATAAGGAAAAATTTTTGGGAAAATTAACGCAACCGCAAAACACGACCGTTCACCACGAGGAGCAACTTCCGAATGAATCAGTGCAGCGGCGCTTTGCCTTGTGTTGCCCACAGCGACGCACCAGTCAGCGCGCAGCGCACGCACCCACCACCCGCTCGCTTGGCGAAGCGCGCGCGCTCTCTTGCCGCCGCGCGGCATTTTTCCAACTGTTGCTGCAGTAGGCTTGTACGCGCCGGTGTTGCCACAACGGTTTGTTTATGAGAGGAATTTTCTACTGTCGGCCGAGGTTTCACCGAATTCGATATTGGTTTTAATATTATTCAGTTCAGGCACGGCTAATGGATTTAACCGAGTAGTGAAAAACCCCCATAAAATCGTCTTAAAAGTTGGCAGAATTTGAAGAGCTCTCCGATTCCGTGGCCAGTTTCGGTTAGGTTATTTAAACATACCAAATTCAAAGCTAATAAAATAATAATAAAACACGTCTTATCCAGTATTTATCTTGCACGATATCGAATGTTTCTTTGTTCCGCTAACTATTTAAAAGATGCTGTACTGGGCGTTCATGCCTAACGGACTAGACCCATAACTCTGTTGCTCTCACCATTGTCACCCATTCTCATCGTTTCTGTTCGCACCCTTGGTGTTGTTCGCTCCGTTGTTTGCGCCACTGCGTTCAATGTCCTGAAAATTACTGACTTTCACCAGTAAAGTTACCAAACTGAAAAACAAATTCTTTACCAAATTTTATTAAAAAAGAAAAAATCTACCACTTTTGGCAAAAAAAAAACGCAGACGGCAACGCTGGTATTCGCGTGCAGTTGCAGTAAGTAGCGGCTATCTCGTGTGGCGTTAACTTCAGCCGCGCGCTGCGTTGCAAGTTTCATCTGTTGGGTGATTAATGCCGGCAACTGTTCGAAATATTGTTTGTCTGTGTGTGTTTAGCGGCGTTTCATGGCACGCTGCCAGCGTCGAAACGTTTGTATAGTTGGCTGTGCTTTTCTGTGGCGAACAACCGAGAGACAGAGAGTACAAAATCAGCGTGTGCATGTGTGTGTAGCGCAGGAAATGCCCAACAGCTGTACTCATTAGCAACAATTTCGGGCAACATGTCGCAAGTGACTGGCAAAATGTTTATAAACATTTTGAGACCAGTGGACATAATTTAAAGAAATAACTTAGATAAAAAATTCCAAGTATAGACAGATAGATATCAACATGAAGGGGCACCGCGACGAAGCGATCTATAACATTTCTTCTTAGCATAAATCTCTCAGAAAATTGAGAGGAGCTTTCGGGGGTATGAAGCGAATGTGCTCAAACTCAAACCACATTGAGTCTAGACTTCTTTCGCATCTTCCTGCAGATGGCGCGCGTCACACTCAACGAGTGTATGCAATGATGTCGCATCAACGACAAAGATCATTTGACCGTATCCCCGGCCTATTCAGATGCCCTTTTAGCCCAACAGTGTCATGTTAGTAATCGAAGTTTCTCTCCTTGGCAGGCGGAATATCTTCATGTTGCACCCTCCCAGTAATCTCTTTGCCTGATGCAGTCCAACTGAGCTGCGCCATTTAAAATCGCCAAATTTAATGGTAATAGCGCCTACGCCCAGCTGGGGCCATTTGGAGTGTTAGCTTTTCTAGCAAGATAGTTCCTTTCTCCTCCTTCTCGTTATTCCCTTTTTTCCTAATACGCATTGTAGATGGATTTTTGCAGGGGTGCCTTTATATAAATAAGGATCATCTCTAATGTCCTTAAGCTTATACTAATCAAATTAGCTAAATTATGCGCACACCCAGACAAAATAATGGAATAAATCTTAAGAGTGCTACAAAGTCATGATATTAAAATTATGTTTCGCAACTTTAACGCCAGGTTGGTCTGAAGAGGATTTTTTGGTACCTCCGAAAGGAACACAATGGAGTGGGTTGAAACATCGGCAGAGTAATAGAAGGTATGCTTAGATAGTTATTAAATTAAATTCGAAGAGTCGAAATTTTGTATGGCAACCAGGCATGTGCATCTGTGCGATGGGGAGCATTAGTCCTTATAGTTTTTATTGAGACAAAGCAGCATATCGCATTGGCAAGCGAGGGGGGAAAGCGCAGCAAAAGGCAGGTGCACACAACGCCTCATCCCTAATATCGATATATGGATAAACAGACGGTACAGTGAGGTATACTTCTACCTAACACAAGTCCTTAGCGGGCATGGATGGTCCTCCATCGATTTGGACATAAAAGCAATCCGTACACACGTACTCTTTTCATGTCACCGATTCAGCACTCAGAGCCGAAAGCTCAATGAACGTTTCGGCAGCGTAACTACACCCGAAACACTAGTCCCACTGGCACCGCAAAGATAATACGTTTGAAAGGAATTTAAATCCACTTCTGCCCTAGTTATACAGCAATTCCGCAACAGCGGGCAAGTGTGGCGCAGGCAAGGACGAGAGGCGAGGTAAGGAGCAGCCACATCGTATTATCTGACTCAGGCCAGATAAAAAGCCCGTTTTCCTTGAAAAGTTACGGCATGCAGAGGGCGAGCCTGGCAAAAATCGTATAAGCAATAAAAAATCTCTGCAACCGGACATTACTACTTAGGAACAACTTGTTAGTTGTAAAATACCAATGGGGTGGGTAGGTTTAATACCAAACCAAGACAAACCGTGGGTGGAATATTGTGAACAGTAACGGACGTAGACCTTCGTGCTCAAACCACCTCCCGACGAAATACTTAACGGTAGTACCGGTTGGATCGGTACATAGACGGTAGGAGGTTTAGTGGGTTAAAGTCTCACACTGACAGTTTTTGGGGTTAGGCTTTTGATGCTTCCTACTCTGAAAAAAAAGACCAGACCTGTATTTTGCACAAAAAGGGAGAGAAATCTGATAACAGAAGGGAGGACTCTCAACTTTATTTAACGGAAAATACGGGACATACAATGAAAAACAGGTGAGAGAGTCAAGATGCAGGCTGCGTGGAGTGAATTTTGTATTGCTGGACGCAAATTTTTTGATGGACATAGGCGAATATGAATCTTAGGTTCACCAAGATGCTGGATTCGAGTCGATGTTTGATCCACGGAGTGTACGTACATCCTAATCTCATTGCTTGACCCCCAATCTAACCTACTCAAAATCTTGTATGTATCTTTTTTCAACTAATTTTCTCACCTCTGATTTACTCGCAGCGAAATATGTTTGAGGTGAATCACGACTATCGCAAATGCTGTTGGATGGTTCTCAAGAGTTTTTTCCTCATTTCCATTTCCGATGGCTAACAAAAATTTACATATATCTAATTGTCTCACGCATTTTTAGTTCATTAGTCGATACTCTCGAAATTCTTCGACGTTAATTTCTTAAATACACTAATCCTTTATTCTTGTTTTTTGTTGAAATAGCTATTTGGGTGATTTAGAAAATATTTGAAATACCAAACCTCCATGACCTATATACGAGACACAAAAATCGCATAGTTTGACATGAGAATCGAACATAAAAAATTATATCGCTGATAAAGACCTTCGAAACTGTAGATGCGCGCCACGATCTAAGAATTTGAAAAAAAAAAAAAATAAAAAAAAACATTCTTAATTACTGTAGACTTAAATGTTTCGTGTCATTTCTTGTTATTTCAACTTAAAACAAACAGAACAAATTCCGAAATATGTATGCGCCACAATTCACATGCCAATATGTTTTAGGATAAGTAAAAAATTACCAAAAAAAAAATAGAAAATGTGTAGTATATTTAAATTGGAACATACTGAAGCATCAAACGCGCAAAGCAAAGTAGACAACAAGAAGAAATAAATTTGGAGAAACCACAGAAGTGCACCGGCAACAAGCGAAACAGACGGGAAGATGTCAAAAATAAGACATTTGGCTGGCAGACCATTCATTGGTTATGGTTCAATGGACACTCAAAAAGACACTCGCTGGCGTTTTGGCAAGCGAATTGATACTTCTCTTTTTTTGCTGGCTGGCTGGCTGGCGCGCATTAGAGAATGCGGGTGGTGTAGGAGGAAGAGTGACAAGAGGAAATAAAACAGGATTAAGTGAAGCGTCTTTATCTGCTACAGAGAACGGAGCAAATTCATAATATTTTGATATAAATTTTGATTTTTGCTGCGCTTCAAAGCAGTCGGTGATTAAGTGCGCCCGAACAGGCCAATATACTTCTGCATATGTAGGCATGAATATATTTAGCCCATCGCAGCAGACATTGCAGAAAATTTATGTGCCAAGCGTGCGTATCGAAAATTCAACATACAACTGTGTGGCATATATAAATATGTATCTACATATACGTAGATATAAATATACACGCACTTTTTTGATAAATCCATTCTAGCCTCAAAGCTCCAAAGCGAATAAAGAAGTAAAATATGTTTTGAAGAAATCCAAATGACACTGGCGCAACATCCGGCGGATACGTGTAATGCACACACATAGAGCAAAGTGTATGCCAAAGTGGCTGTCATTGCTGCTCTTCGGAAGACTTCTTTTGCGTGGGTGGCATATTTTGATAGATTCTTTTCTTTCAGTTTTCTTTGAGGAAAATGTAATATATTGTTGATGAGTGGTTGGAGGTGCGTACTTACACCTGGTGGGACCTAGGTCGGATTCCTGCCCCCGAACGCAATCCAACGAAATATTTTTTCTGTAGCTGTCGTTCCGTTACAGTCAATGGAAAACCACCGAGTGCTCTGCCCTCAAAAGGTTTCTTACAAAAACCATTTGCCATTCGTGGGTTTCTTTATTTTCCTTTTGTGGGACAACACTAAGACGCCTACCACAATTTGTGGGAGATGCTCGGAAAATCACTTAAATAACTGTGCGGATATACTACATGTGTATTATCTGATTGGACTTTTACCATCATTCACTTGACACTTCATACATTTTACCAGATTCGGGATTGATGGATTTTGAAAGATATCTAAATGTTGAGATGAGAGTTCGTCATCGCAAGTTGCAATTACAGCGGACAGCTCACAATTTTCACACTGTACTCTCAATCTTGCTTAAACAAGCAACTGTCCATCGCCCGAAGACCGAGCTGTACATAAATGTGCACTGAGATTCTATCTCTCAATCTCTACAGAAGAGGTGAATGGTAACGCAGCATTCTAATTTTGTGTTGAGTAGCCCCCCCCTGATTCAAGGAATGTGGACTTAGCGTCAATTCTACCAAGAACGTTATGGTACACTTCACGAATGAGGAAGTAAAAAATGCCTATATTCAAACCTGCCACCTTAAACGACTTACTCAACCAAGGTCAAATATGTACCTTGGAATTATTCTACTCAGGAAACTTGACTGGAAGGTAAACGTGGAAGAACGCTCTAGGAAAGCCAATAGTGTCCTGTATGCCGGTAAGCCAACAAAACAGGCGGAATAAAACCCCACCTAGTACACTGGATGTACACGTTCCCCCGGAGGTCAGGTCTACGTAACCGGAACGACCCAGATTTATACCTGGCCAAGGACTGTCACTCCAGCAATACTTTCCAAAAACTCTTTGGGGAATATGTATGCTATTACAACAACAACAGCACCTATGATAACACCCATCCTCTTCTACTGGGTCACCTACCTTAAAAAAGACTTTGTCCAGAGCCAATGTGAAACGGATACATGCATGAGATCACTACGCACTGCACCCACCAAATCTTTGGAAATAAATGGGAATCTGCCACAGACCTAAACCTAGTATCGACGGCTATATATACAGTTGATTTCAAGCTTAACAAAAGAGTGCATAGCGGGATTTATTCTGATGAACTCGCACTAAACCTCTGTTTCTGCTTACCGAACTGCTCGGCGGCTCATAGCTTCCGCCCCTTCAGAACGGCCTACTACTATATATCTTCTGATAGCCAAGCTGATAGGAAAAACTCTAAAATCTAACGGGAAATTTGCTCAAGATGGGACATACCGCTAACCTCCTGCAAACACATACTAAAAGCTGAACTCATCGACGAAGTGGCTGCGGAGACCAGCCGCCATACTACCACGCAAATTTGGTTAGAAATTTATGTTAAGCGGTTCATAGCCCTCACTCGGCTTGACCGCTCTTCCCCCAGACTAATAGTCGTCGCACGGAAAAAGTCACTATCCTGCCGTAACTAAAATGCGCAACCACTTCTTCAACAAATTGAAATTGAAAAAATTGAAACTATGTACGTGTATGTATGTATGTATATAAATTTGTAACAATTTACTTATGTG
Organism: Rhagoletis pomonella; assembly: GCF_013731165.1. Lineage (NCBI taxonomy): Eukaryota > Metazoa > Arthropoda > Insecta > Diptera > Tephritidae > Rhagoletis > Rhagoletis pomonella. The sequence continues at coordinate 17,443,605 of NW_023458556.1, forward strand.
AGGAACTTTACAATGTAGTGATATCGATATACTAAAAATTTCTTGAAAGTCGGCTCATCACTCGCCAAATGGAGCACGCCCAATCAATACGAAAGCCATTATTGAAATTAAATTGGCACTCAAACTGTACGACTCTTTCTAGCCATCAGCCACACTGATCATGAGCATATTTACATACTCTACATACATACATATGTAGCTTGTGGTCATAAATAAAATTTATGTGCTTTCGTACAGCGCTACGGAACTAAAAACACACGTCCACGCAATTGAAAGGGTCGTTAAAATTTTGTTGCCCTAATGTTGGCGGTCCAAGATGTTCAATTTGTGAAGAAACGTTTTTAGGATATATGTATATGTATGTATGTAGATATGTCACTATAACATTAAAACAGAAATTTGACCATTTAAGTTGACCGCTATTGCGTATACGCAACGTACATACATGTGATGGGTTTTCATTACGGATGTTAATTTTTCAGCTTTTTGCGATCCCGGCTACCATGGTAATACATAAGTAAGACGTCTTTATCAAAAGGAGAATAGAGGGACAGAAGAGCGTGACTTCATCAGAAAATAAGGCAGCAACAATCGATTCCAAGACTGGGAATATCCATAACATATACGTACATAGATGGAAATCAGGTATGATAACACTGATTGGGCCTTATCAGTGTGGCTTTAGGCATAAGAAATTCACTATTTTTACCTACATAAATATGTCTAACAATAAAAACCCCAGCAATAACTTGTTTGGCTTGGAGAATAATGTTCATAATAGCGTTAATTTAAGGAACCTAAAATACTTAAGAGAAAACAGCTGATTCCCTACAAAAATGAAGAAGAACTATTTAACTCTATTAAGCGAAAAATGTGAAAAATTGCTTGACGAAGTATAAAAGTTCTGACACTTCCTTGAGTAAAATATTTTTTTTTTATCACAACCAAAAAAACAAAATCAATGCGTTGGCGAAGATGCAAACAAGGAAGAGGCATTTTAGCAAGATTTGGCTGTTTTTTTTTTCAAAAATCGCATTAACTTTCAATTATAGCTTATCTACTTTCTAGCAAGAACATGTAAATCAAAAATTTCAGACTTTGTAGAATTGTAAAAATTGGACGAATTTTAACAAATTTTCATCAAGATTTGAAACTTTTAATATGATTTTTTTCAGTATGCATTTTTTTAGCTCAATAATTTTTAGGACTTACTTCTGTCCTCTCAAGCCGCTTATTGAGGGAGCCAACATATTTAACTAATAATTTATTACAAGCAACTTCCAGTCCTAAAATATTCGGCAATTCGAGGTCAACAGTAATGTGTGCAAAATCTCAATTATCTTTAAATATATTTGTCAGGTGCCAAATGCACTTACAAGTTTTTATTGGCCATAAAAATAAATGCGTTATTTAGTCATACTGCATATACTATGTACACATATGTATGTATGTATACATGTATGTAGTTATTTACATTTATTTTTACGTGCTTAAATATGTAAATATGTATGTATGTAGATATGTATGAATATAAAACAATTTTTCGTGACACTCAATACACATTACCTCCCGCCCACTATGGCTTCCGAAAAGCAACATATTTACATACTATGTGGTACTTATGTAAATAAATAAATAAAATAAAATAATTGTTGTTGACCATAATTATGGTCATGTTAATGGGTAATTAACACTTATCGTGTTGCAAACATAAATATGCACGGATATACATACATACCATACATACATATGTATGTATGTAAATAGTGTCATGTACCCAATTGGAAACACTTTTCAATGGGGGAGAGTGTGTGTAATAGTCTTCAAAATACATACATACCTTGAACATGTCACGCTCGTAAATAACCGATGACTAATCTTGTATATGTATAAACATTAGGGTGGTAAACAAAAAATAAAGTCGGAATTTTAATGCTCTCCCCCCTAGGATTGATCTAAACCGATAAAAAGTATACCCCTATTTTTTTTATTTTGTAATCAAAAAATATTTAAAGGTAGCTCTAAGCGCTCAAAGTTGTATTTTTATTTTATATGGGGAAAAAGCAAGTTTTCATAGAAATGGTATAAAATTCTTGAAAATCAATATTTTTCATATTTTTCGATCGAAAAGCTTTGTTCCTCTTCAGAAGACTTCCAAAAACAATACCCAATTGTTTATTTAACCATTTTAAGTATTATTGATTTTTTATAGCACCCCAAAACCTCAAAAAATGCAACGGTAGTGCTTATAAAAAATCGTTGGTATTAAAGATTGGTATAATAAACAATTGGATATTATTACTGGCAGTTTTCCAATCGAAAAATATTGATTTTCAAGAATTCTATACAATTTCCAGGAAAACTTTTTTTCTCTCAAAATACAAACAACATATATATATATATATAGAACAATCCTAGGGGTGAGAGCATTAAAACTCTTACTTTACTTTTCACATGCAATTTTGGACCACCTTAATAAACATTCTTAATAGGTACTTAATTTAAATATTGAACTGGCATTCTTGTCAGAGAGTTTCCTGCAGGGTATGCATGTATGTACATATAACATAAATAAGAGAAGCAAAATGTTATTAAACAAATATTTGGAAAAAACAAGTGAAAATCGTGACATATTTTGCCGCGTTTTTCTCGCTTAATTACTAAATATTTGTTTCGGAAAATCGTGCTTTATTATGCTCTACGTTTTTTGTATCTTCTTAATATATGTAAATATCGAATGCTGAAAAACTTTTAAAAATGTGCAAATTCATATTTCTGGTTTTTGAGCAACGAACAAGATTTGGTCGCCTTAACATAAAAAGGCCCTGTCTAACAGAGTTGTTTGAAAACTAAAGTTATTCAGTTATTAGCAGGGAACGGATTTTTAGGACCTAAAAACCTATAAAAAAGGCAAAATAAAGTAACGAAATAGGATGGAAAAGGCAAAATAAAATAGCGAAAAAGGCAGGAAAAGGCAAAAAAAGGTATTGAAAAAAAGGAAAATAAGGCACTAAAAAGACAGAAAATACGAAGAACAGTCAAAAAATAGATTTATTTTAGAAATGTTTATATTACAAGTAAAGTTATATGAAACATTTGTACTTTTGAATCTTTGACCATTTTATCCTTTCGAGTTTCTAACTCATAAAACTTTAATCTGTATAGTTGAAGTAACATTGAACCACAAGATGCATTTTGAAGTTTTCTGGCAGCATTTTCATTCGCGAAGAAAAACCTTGAATATATTAAATGTGCGCTCGACGTAAGTTGATACAAGTGGAGCCCAATTTAAATATGGAACGTTTGAAACGTTCATATTATCAGCAATAAGGGCGTTTTCCTCGCCCTTTACAATTTTATCCACACCCCTTATTGTCTCCAAGCCTACGTTAGCTGAGAAAACGGCTTTGAATTTTTTCAACACCAATTTGGCAAGAGGTCCCTGTGCTTCTATAAGCTGCATGGGCATGTGTATATTTTTTAATCTTAAAAAAAAAATATTGTAAATGCTATAATCACTTTTTTAAAGGTAGAAAAGGCAAAAAAAGGCAAATATCTTAAAAAAGGCAACTTCAAATGTGTATATATGGAATCAGGGAAAGCTACATCGTGGACATTCTTAACCGAATATACTCTCTTTAGCAGAAAAAAAGACAATTTCCATTAAATCCGTTCCCTGGTTATTAGTATACGTTTCTAATTTAATGATTCTGAAATTGTATGTTAATGCTATTAGGATTTAGTGAGTAATCTACCGACTTTTGAATTAACCTGGATTTTCTGTGGAAATTAGTGAGGGACCTTCTGTATTAACCCTGCAAACCATACTTTCGGAATAATCTGACTAGTAGAGAAATTTTAACGAATTCGTTAAGAAATCACTATTTCCTTTTTTGCTATTTTTCCGAATTCCTAAAATAAAATGGAAGTGCTGTGCACCCTTCGATTCTTTTACGAAATTTCTGAAGAATTAGTGACAGATAAAATGAAGATCGAAACTTTATATATTATTACAAATATTGACATAATGTTGAACAAAGTAAATAATAAACAAGTAAAAAATTAAAAAAAAAACATACTTACAAGTTAGTTGACATCTAATGCAGATTTAACCAACCTTGACTATTTCACGTAGGTACGCGAAGAAAATTGAGAAGGACTGCCACAGAAATAATGACGAACGTTATACAAAGTAGCCAATTTATAACCAAAAAGAAACAATTTAGTGAACTATAGACTTTTGTTATTTCGAGCAAGATTTTTTTTGTTTCAAGCCAAAAATAAAATACGAAATTTACCAGAAACTTTTTTAACAGTAATTAGTCGGAAATTTTTTGGTTTGATATATGATTTGTTTTGCATTGATGAACTGCAAGTTTGATCTCAAGAGTTAATTTAGGAAATTAAAGCTCAACTTTTATTAAAAAAACGCTCGCGATTTCCTACTGGCATGCCACGCGCATACCTTTTTACATTTTATAACAGCAAACACTCGTTTGATCTTTGCTCAAATTTGTAGCATAACTTTAGGCTAGAAATTACATAGCGCAGTAAATTTAATACATTTTTTCTTTTAACGAATGTGCCCAGCCAACCAGCACATACTGTTGTCCTCAAAAAAAAAAATTAAAATTAATGTTTGAATTTGCCCAAAAAATATTTTCACTTTTGTGATAGAATAGAGAAGTAAACGTAAATGCAGTTCGCTCAAAGCAGCGCACAGTGGTTCAAAACTGGAATTTAATGTTCATAATTCACTGGAGCCTTCATTTTTCAACTAATTTGATAATTTTTTTTTAATGAAAACTTATAAAATTAGAAAGAGACCAGTTGAGTCCCATTTTTGAATGTTTATATGTTTATATTAAATTTTTTAGTGCGAGGTGCGGAAAAAATAGCCATTTTGAGAAAAAAAATCGATTCTCCTGTGTGAGTTAATAAATTTTACATAATAAAGACTAGTTGAAAACAATTGTCGGGTTCCCTCAAAACGTAAAAAAAATCGCAAAAAAATTTAAATGTTAAAAAAAAAATTCACTTAAATTCATTTTTTTAAGAGTTTTTAGAAAAATTTTGGGTATGCGGTTTTATAGATCCTTTCAGTATAATAAAGTACAGATTGCTAGTTTCTAAGATTTTGCTTTGATTTTTAATCATTTTTTACGCAAACTTTTCGAGCACAACTGCATGTTGCTTAGTTTATATTCTTATTATATACAAATATTATTTAAACTGTTAATTACCAACATAAGTATGTAATAATTACCAACGCAAGCATTTTTTACAGTAGAAAAAATAATACCAATGTACAGAATAACAAAATTCAGCCTTTATTAAATTCTTCTTAAAAGGTTAAGAAACATGTTTGAGAATAGTTTCGTAACTATCAAACTATGGTACATTAAAACTAAACTAATGTAAAAAAAAAAATGTATCCCCCAAATAAAGCTTTTATTTAAAGCAAAAACTTATGCCATTTCGCGCGTTTCGCTGTCCAAATTGTAAAGAGTAAGAATGCCAGAGTGCCCCAAACGGAGCTGTTACAATTTGTGCCATCACCGATTTGCTCCAAAATCCACTTGGCGTGATGGGCGACATCGACGAAAACGACTGGTTGTGAACTCTTTTTGCAATCGACGCTTTGTGTTGAGGTAAGCGCCAGCAGCTGATTGTTGTGGATCATAGGTGAACCGGCGTCTTGCTCACAAGCGGCTTCTTGTTGCCCATATTTATATCCAATACACACCATGTCCGGTCCATAGAGGGGACCATACCTTTCCACACATTGTTCATCACTCAGTTGTGAGGCATTTAGCGACATGAGCTGCGTGTAAGGAATGTGCTGCAAACAAAGAAAAACTATTAGTTTTTGGTAAAATAAAGATTAGTCATGCGGTCACACACACACACATAGACACATATCAAAGCTATTAATGCAAAATGCCTTTTTCAACCCTAATGCCAGTAAGTTAAAGCTCAAGAAAACTAAGGGAATATTAAAAAGCACGTTTTGGTTTTGTATATACATTAGACTGTACCACCTTACAAACAAACACAAAAAGTTTCGCTGTTCAAAGTATTTTTGCAAATCAATTTCGAAATATATACATTTTTTTTTATGAGCCTAGTGGTCGAATTTTTACGGGAAACAAAAAAAATGTTCGTATTTTTAATCAGATATCTGAATACATATTCGAATATTCGGATACTCAAAAAATCCGGATCGAACTCAAAGACCTAGCGAAAATATTTTAGAGTCAGGGGTGTACTATAACAAACTTGTTGGCCCTTATGCATAAAAAGAGAGCTTAAGCTAACCAGGCAATTCTAGCAAGTGTCTTTTAACTCACCACAGTCATTGTCAATTCTGGCAACTATATTAAAAGCTCTTTAATGTCTTTGAAAAGACTAATTGAAAGATCTGAAGTATACATAATGGTGTTCGACTTGTTGCTAAAAAGTTTATTTTTAAATTAAATTAATTAAAAAAAATATGTACATGAATTTTTTTTTTAAAGCAAGAAAAACTAATAAAAGGAAGAAAATTTAGTTATTAAAGGAAAAATAGTAAAATTAAATTAAAAATAGTAAAATTAAATTGAAAATAAAGCAAATAAATAAAAATATATTCTTTTAATAAAATAATATTAAAAAACTGATTTTTCTTTCTAAAACAATAACATCTAACAATTAAAATAAAAATTAATTAGAAAAATTAAAAAAAAGAAAATCGTACTTAAAAATTAAATGAAATTAAAGAAAACTAATTTTATTTTAAAAACAAAATCTAAAAATTAAACAAAAGAAAACTAAAAAAGACAAAAAATTAAAGTAAGATCTTAAAAGTAAAATGAAACATTTTTTGTTTTCTTTTCAACTTATCAAATCTAAAACAAAAAGGAAAAAAGGGGAAAACACAGAAAATATTTAATTAAAAAGTACAAAAAAATAAAATTACATTAAGTACGCGTCTAAAAATTTAAAACAATAAACTCTTAAAAAAATTTAAAAAAATAGTTTCTTAAAATCAATGGATTTAAATAAATATATGTTCTATTTGTTTGTTTCTATTAATACATAATTAAATTAAAAGAAAAATATGTATAGTGAAAAAAATTCGCTGCACGAGGTTTCTAACCCGGATCTCTCAAACGGCACACCAGAATTGCCCTGTAAAACTACCGATCGAATGATCTCAAGCCCACGAGTTTGTACTGAAAGACGAGTTGGAGCTTAAGCTCACTTTTTATGCATCTTATGTTGTATAATGTAATGTTAAATTATGTTACGTCATGTTAAGTTATGTTCTGTTATGTTATCTATGTTGTTTTTGTACTATGATATGCTATGCTATTTAATGTTATTTTATGTTATGTTACGTTATGTTTTGTTCTACAATGCTTACTGAGCTCACCTGCTCTGTAGCAAACCAGCTGGTCACCTCAAACGTCTGCCGATCGATTGAGTCGCTTAGCATTTCTGGCGTCTCGCCGCTGCGGAATGTCTTCGAACTCAAAGCAATCGGTTTTACAGTGGGATGTGCGGGTGGAATATCACGTTCCAGCATTATAATCGCTATGTTATCGCGTAAAGTGCGTGCGCTGAATGTCTTCGGTTGATGTACGTGTGTCACGCCGTAAACCAGCGTGTGCTCGGTGCGTTGATAACGATTCAATGTACCCATAACAACTTTCAGCTCAGCCGGGTGACGCGATGTCTGCGTGCGGTAACTACATACATACATACATACATACATAAATATTTATAAACAAACGCATATGTAGATAAATATTGAAATATACGATTCTATAGTAATTAATAAACCAAAGTGATTGATAAGATTAAATTGTTTATGTTTTTTTTTTATGATACAAGTATTTATGTATGTATGTATGTATTTTGCGAGCATGCGCTTGCTGCGTGAACTTACTTGTGTACACACTGTCCGACGGTGAGTACTACAGAGGGGGCAATTACAGCGCCACCGCATATGTGTCCCTCTCCGAAAATGTAGTCTTCCAATGCTAAGCGTATGGAGGCCTGATAGCGCGCATGCTCCAACGATGCCTCACTGCCATTTATGCTGCTGGGATAGTTATTGAAAGGCTGTTCGGCGGCATTGGATTGTGTGAAGCCTGTAAAAGAGAAACAAATTTTTTTATTTACTTATTATCCTAATTCGTATTTCATAAAATTTATGGTATTTTTGCTTCATCTTTTTCATAATACATTTCATACAAGCTTCTGGTCTAGCGCATTGTCGGCACGTAATCAGCGTTAAAGTGAAAAAAGTATGCAGTTATTGCTAACAACCGGCACGTGTTTGACTTTAGATAAGGTTTAGATTTACACTTATTCTTCACACTGCATTAATTACGGGATATGTAGCTTTGTACTATAAATCCACACTGTTATCGATTTGAAAAATTTCCGAAATTTATAATAGTGATAATGAGCGTAAATTAATTATGAAATGATAAAATTGAAATTTTGGTCAATAAGTACGCAAGCACTTTGTCAGAAGTTGTACACCTGTGGCGTCACGTATAGGTATATCCATACATGTATATAAGTAGGTTTATTATTGCTCAACTTTTCTATTTTCAATTTGCAAAATATTAGAATTGATTTCCATATTTAATTATTTTATGCCTCAAAGATTTTAAAAATTTCATACTAAATATGAAGAGCGATCATTCCCTTTTCTGTAACTACTTCATCACATAAAAAAAAATATTTTAAACAGCAAAATTTCTCACCTGTTGAAAAAACTGGTCTTGCAGATATTTGATATAGAAAAAGTATACTTATTAATTTTTATTATTAAGGGATTTGTATGAAATAAAAATATCTACATAAAAAGTACAAAGGTATGTAATATTTTTATATTCGAAAAGGCTATTGAGTTGTAATTAAATTTTATAGTACTAGTCGTTTGCAAATGTGTAGCTATTTTTATGCCGCATCTGTTGAGAAACATATTTAAATATTTTTATATTAATGTTGCGGAATTTTCCGCACATCGGGCCTTGGTAAACTTGATGAACTTTGTAACTGCCATCTAAGTATTTGTATAATCATCACACATTCTTTAACTAAAAAATTGATGAAATGTTCGCATTGCATTGATAAGAGCATTCCGAGCATATACATACCTACGTGCACCGTACATACATAGATATGCAAGTAGGTACGTATGAACATTAAGATTGGTCGCGAAGAAAATTTGTCATTTACCAGAATTTAAATTTTTTCCTTTTTTGACCGGAAAACAGCAACCAAGGATTTTTTCAAAAAGTTTTTAATACATCTTAAATTTCTTAGAAAGAAAATCATTACATGCCGGTTTCAGGTCAAAAAAAATAATAACTTTACTTCTGAGGGTAATTTTTTTTTCAGTAAGACCATCAAAATAAAATATTTGATTTTTTTTCTTTTTTTATCCAGTATACATATGTACATGTGTATAATATTTTATTTACTTTTTTTTAATTTCAAATGTGTTTTTCGACCATGGAAATTGATTCCTTGACCCAAGTACAGTAAAAACATGTGTTTTAAACTTTTTAAAAATTTCATTGGTATCGTTTTGATTTCATAAAATAAAATAAAATTAAACCCCTATTTTTGAAAATAAATTTAAAGGCCAAGTAACATTTTCTTATCCAAAGAAACTATGTCTCCTGAATCCTTCATCTCAAAATATTAAAAAAAAAAACTGATTACAAAAAAATTAATTAAAATACAGCAGCTGCGCTGGCTTGGTGATGTTGTTCGTATGAATAAGACGCTATACTAGAGTGCTCTATTCGACTCGGCGAAAGTCGCTTAAAGTCGGTAAAAAAACGCCAAAAAAATAGAAGTCATAAGCTGAAAATCTAGAATCCAACCTGAAGAGTAACTAAGTCAAAATTACTGCACACTCTAATATGCAAATATGTATATATGTGGTATGTGCAGCAATACCTGACCTTAAAGTTAATCTGATAGTCAAAATATTGATAATGCTCTATAAAAAGTGTTTATATGTAAATAAATAAAGATTTATGTTTCGAATATTTAACGGCTGGCGAGAGGCAAATTATACTACCTTAAAAATAAGTGCAACTACATACATATATATGCAGGCACAAGTATGTAAGTTCATATGTACATATGTATGCATAAATATATAAATATATATAAATTTAGTTAGGTATATTTAAAAATTATTCAGGTCAGTGTAATCAGAACACATGCTTACTTATATAAATAAATATGCTACTGAAATTGCTATATGAATGTACATACATAGGTACTAAATATGTGCAAACATATAAGTGTACTTATTCGGGTTCGAAATTCAGTAATTCGAATAACAGCCGCATTCCTTTTCTATCTAGTTGCAAAATAATTATATATAGACGAACAAAATTAATTCTGGAATGTGCGCTATTTCAGGGTAATCGCGATTAGACTACAGATGTTTAAGCCTTACTCCAGCGAGATAAGAAAACAGCTGCGGCAATAAGACTCGGAAACGATTTAAGTCCTGCGGCATAAGATTTTAAGGTACAATGACCGGTCAGGGCTCCAGGGTATTCGCTCAGTGCCCGCTGGGAACAACGTTGCCACAAGAACTTCTATGCCACCCAAGTCAAGAAAAAAGTATGCAGTTTCCTAAAATGTCACAGCTGATTAGGAAGTAGTTCGAGGTGATCACAAGAGAGTTGTTCGTCGACCAGTCAGAGAACATATCGGTACGAGTTGTGTCCATATTACGTGGGACAACCGATATGGGGGTACATGTTTAAGCTTCTAATAGGTATTAGCTATTTAGTCGACTGTCTCCTTTATTTCGGCCACCTCTGTGTGAAATACACTGCAGAAACCGGACAGCCTTAACATAAGATCCTCGGGGTTGTTGACAGTACATACACGCCTCTTTCATTCTAGAAAATGTTAACTGGACATCTTTTTTAGAGTCTACCACTATCTCATTCAATCTTTAGAGATATGTGCGTAGTGAAAGATCCGATCGGGGCCAGTCTCTTTTGGTTTGACGTCGAAGCTTCGAAAGATTGGCAAATATCCACACTCCAAAATACTTGATCTTATTAGAGAATACAAGTGGAATGCCAGCGATCGATTTAAGATTACATAGAGTGTTCAGAAACATTCCTCTGACGTTGAGTAACATGTCGTCAGCGTAGGCCGTATCCTCCTTTCCAGTTCGTGCAGGACGTCGCTGATGACAGCGAAAATATGAGAGACGAACATTCCCTGCGGGCCTGCAGAGGCACTGCCCCACTCTAATAGGACAGTTCTATCGTGAATCATGTGGGGATAAGCTTTCAGCTCGCAGTCAAGAAAAATTCAGTTAGGCTTATCGCAAATCTGACTAAACACCTATGTATGTAGCTATTTTTCTGCTATAAATAAATGTGAATATATTAATAAGTACGCTTGCACTCGTGTATAAAAGAATTACTAAGGGTAGAAAAAATTATTAACCCCAAATACTGAAGCTCAATTTGTTAGGATGATTATGAAAACTACAAAAATTTATTTTTTTGCAATTAAGAGACTACACGATTACAGACCTTTTTATGAATTTTCTTTAGCAATTTTAAATATCTAAACTAAATCGATCTGCAGTAAGAGTCCTTACTGGCGTCATCACAGGACACTGTGCTATATGTAGCACCAATGCTTCAACGGTCTCGAATACCAACAAGTACTCTCTGCAGGGGCTGCCATGATGAGGATGAGGGAATTTGCCACTATCTGCGTCGATCTCCAGATCAACAGACGAAGCGTCTCAAGCACTTGGGTTCACGCTTTTTCAACGGTCTGAGCAAAGTAGCAGAGGTGGAACTGTTAGATCTCCTCGGCTTCATCAGGGATAGTAATTGGTTCAGTAAAATAATGGCTTAAAGCTATTCTTTCGATTTAGGTACGTGGTTCCTCCTCACACTCACTAAAAGAGGGCACTCACAATGCACAAATCTGTCTCCGAGTGAAAGTATGCTATAATCCACACACGCCCTCCTAACCTAACATGCATACTAGACCGTACCAGAAAAAAAAGTACACCATACACCTTCGAATCTAAAGTATTTTTAGAAGGCAATTTCAAAAAAAAAAAAATTCTAGCCGAACGTGGGGTCGCTTTTTTAGATTTTTCGTCATACTTGCGGGATTTTCAGTCGGATCTAGTGCTTACCCACCATATCTCAGTACTTATGTAGCTCTCTAACGTACCACCGTAATGTCAGTAAAGCTCGCCAAAAATTATTAAGCTTTTGCGATAGAAATATTTCGATTCGAAGGCAATTTCGATTTTTTTCGCCTGCTTACATTTGTCGTCATAACTTCGGCGTTTATAGTCGGCTCTAGAAGAATGACAAGTATGTCGATGTTTTTGACTCGATAAGAAGATTTTTATATTTTAAAGTTGAAGTACTTTTTTTGCTTTTTTATATGTACATATTTTAATAAGTTGTCAGAGTTCAAATAGGTAGTTATAATTGTTAGTTATTTTGTATTAGAACACCGATTTGTCCTCCGATAGGCTATGAATTCTGCACTCTACTTTTTCGGAAGATAAATAGCAAGAATCAGTGAATTCTTTGTCTGATTGGTTAACAAAATTGTCATCTTGCCTCATCTTTTTTTCTCACTAGTCTCTTCGTGTCTCCGGCATCTCCATCCACATTATATTCGCGTATATCTACATACATACATATGCACATTAAAATTTTAGAATTGGATATTTATAAATTCACTGAGAGTTCCACTTTTTCATGGATGTATATAGGCGTCACCGAAAAATGTAAAAAGCGACGCAAAGGATCCTACAAAAATTTTTTTTCCTTGCAAAAATACTTTCAACTCAAAGGGTAAAGTCCAGTGCATAGGTTAGTTTATACAATACTGCATTCAGTTCAGAGAAATGCATTTATGTTAATTTATTCAATTCCAATATATTTTAACTGCATCACTTCCTGCATGTTTTTCATTCTATTTTTAATTGTCCCAACAAAAGTTTATAAAAAACCGTTAACCAATAAGTTCCTATGTACCTGCATCTTTTTGCGCGTTATATTAGCTGAACGTTTTTACTAACATAAAATCTATTGAATTTTTCTCACTCTCAATTGTCCGTCTACGCATTAAATATGCAAAATACTTAGCAGCGCTTAGACTGAGAATTCAATTTATTGGCGCGTGCCAAAGGGCACTGAAATGTCAGCACCTGTTTACATATAAAATTATATCTACAAACATATGTACATATGTATGTAACATTAGCCATGACAATGAACCACTATAGATAGCACTTCAATTATAAACAAGTAAATGTTAGAAAAAGAAAACATTGTATAAAAATTGTGGTGGGTCATTAACTCGTTATCATAACATAGCTTAGACACTCAATCACTCACAAAACCAACTTTTTTTTTAAATTTTTTATTTTTTAATTCTGCGCAATTCTTTTGGCATTAGCTGTCACTTAAATTCTCAATTACCGCATTTAAAAGAAACCACTTGCGGAAATGCAGTAAAAACACTTGGCGTTATTGATCGCATGTAATCACAAAGCAATTGTTTTCATTTTTATTTTTTTTTATTTTATTTGCAGCGATAACTTTTTTTATCATCCTCACTTACTTGAATGCATTTCACTGCATAGAAATGCCAAAATGAAGATTTTGACAAGTTGTTGTGAGCTTTCGGCGCGATGCATTTTCCAGCAGCTTTCGGTAGTAGCACTCCTCGGAAGTTATGTAGATTGAATTCAATTTTAAAACCGAACTCAGAACGATTCTTTGGGCTATCAGAGCTCCACTACCGATGTTCCGCTTTGTAGCGGCGCCAATTCTCAATTGATTTTCTAAATTCAACAGCAAATGGAATGAAAACGACAGCACAGTGACGCCGACGGTTTTGCTTTACTTTGGACAACACATACGGCTCTACGTCGATATGTGCATACATATGTATGAATGTAAGTATGTATGCACTAGTAAGTTCGTACTTACTTACCTATCCATAGATAAGTACCTAACTATATATATTTGTATGGATGTACATTAGGGTGGTCCAAAATAAGTAAAGTCGGAATTTTAATGCTCGACCCACTTGGATTGTACTACACTGAGGGAAAAAAATATTATAATCAAATAGAAACGTAATTGATCTTACTATAAACGTCAACGAAAGTACTGGATATTGGTAAATATTCAATTCAATTACGCGCATATTAAAATGACCGCGTTCGTACTGAAAAAGCATCCGTGAAGTGAATAATCAAGACAAAAACTAAAAAAAAAAATTTATTTGCACGTTGCCTGCAGTGGAATTCGAACCCGACCATCTCCGGATATCAACAACTTGTGGCAAGCATCTTTGCGCACTCAGCCACACCCAGGCATATAAATTTCCTTTCAAATGTTGAATATCCATCAACACCACAGCACGCGATTTGTACGGATAAACATGTATGTACTATGTATGTATGTGTGTGTTGTGACCGCTCTCAGAGCGGGGCTCTGCATGCTTGGGGTGCGTATGTACACTTTACATATATATACATACTCAGATGTGAACAGTAAAATACGTGCGTAATAAATTTTGTATGAAAATATTATTTTTAAATACGAACATTTTTAAACGATTATCAAATATAAAGTATTCATTTTTACTATGCATTATTTCCCTCAGTGTACATCGAAAAAATATACCAATATTTTTTTTTATTTTGAAATCAAAAAATATTTAGAGGTCGCTCCAAGCGCTCAAAATTTTCCATGTATTTTATATGGAAAAAAACAAATTATCGTAGAAATGTCATGGAGGTCTTGAAAATCAATATTTTTCTTCGAAAAGTTGCATTTTTCCCATATAAATAACTATAAAAACTTTGAGCGCTTTGAGCGCCCTCTAAATATTTTTTGATTTCAAAATAAAAAAGAATGTATATGTATAGAACAATCCTAGGGGGTGAGAGCATAAAAATTCCCACTGTACTTTTTCACATGCACTTTTGGACCACCCTAATGTACACACGTACGTTGTTCTATTCATATTTATATTCCGGAGCGGCTCAGGCTAATAGTCCCTTAAACTGATCATAAATTTTTTAATCACCTTTTATTATTGATCGTATGATATGTATTTAAATAATTTATTTATTAACTATAAATATTTTTTTTACTAAGGTACAGCGTATACACTGCCTCTTCCATATACTAAATGAAATACTACATACATTGCATTAGACCGTACCAGAAAAAAAGTTTTGCGTACACCGTGTTATTATGGCCAAACGTAGCGGTAGTAGTATTATTCATATCTGCGGCATTTACAGCTGGATTTTAAAGTATGATATGTATACTGATGTTCTTGTCTCAAAGAGAAAATTTTATTGTTCTAAAGTTCAGTGATCTCAAGCACCTCGTTTTAAGTACTTAACCACCGGAGCTCCGTTCTTACTACTTTAACGTACCACTCTAATGTCAGTAAACTAAAGCTCGCCAAAAATAATCAAACTTTTGCAAAAAATAATTTTGATTATTCAATTAGAACTATGTAATATATAAAAATAATAATTTATTGCCGAATGTTGTCACCAACAAAAATGTATAGAGGTTCTAAACTTTTTTTATCTTTTAATTGCCTTACTTTAGCCTTAGCGGTGTATGGCGAACTTTTTTTATTTTCCTGTTGGGTGGCACGGCCTAATGTATGTACATATGTAAGTACATACATACCAGCTCATAGCTTGCGTACCTGTCATATGGCTAACTTTGTTTTACATAAGTGGCGGCTAACAAGTAAAAGGCATTACCATCTTCTTTAAGCTTTCGAACGATTTTATATACATATGTAAGAGTCACTCAAAAACAACGGTTTAAAAAGCTTCTTCCGTTTTATACGTTTCGGTCGTTTTATTTCATCGACGACAACCAGACCCGTCCATGGAAAATAGATAGAAAACTTGTAAAGGATTTTTCCGCAAGATATCTATATTTTGCTCGTTACAATCTTAAGTAAACCAGTCTCGAGCTTTTTTAAACCCTCTCCGATTAAGCTTATATAGACATCATTGCCAAATAATGACAGAATACCAGATTGCGCTCATCTGAGAGGATTTTTGAGAATAATTTGTATGTGACGTCAACTTGGTGCAGTTGTGAGAAGAAATTTAGCAAGAAAAACCTAAACAATTTGAACAAGTGTGACGTCATACAAACAGCGATTCTTTAAATAGTCATCACTGCCGGCTTTTAATCAATATACACCAGTTTTGCCCAAGAGAGAGCTTTTATCCTGTTTCTGCGTCAGTGATGACGTTACATGTATCAGGTAATCATCTCTAAAACATCTCTAAAATCTTCGCTATTGAAATCTACGCCCGCGAATATCTGCATAGGAGTACCAAAGGGGCCGATATTAATGTCATTTAAAACCGCCAGGGACTATAAAAAGCCCTAGCATCATGCAAAGTCGCATGAAAATCCCGCACAACAATGTTACGTTTAGGGGCCACCGGCTATAGGGTTTTGTTGGCAAAGAAAAGACTGACCTTCTGGCAAAACGTGGAGCCCAACGGCGACTATAGGGTTCAGAGTATTTCCGTGGACCAACCAAAGGATACACGGCGAAGTTTATAAGGGCCGTTTGCACCATCTCTGGTTAATTCTAACACCCAGTTAAACGTTAATTCTAACACCCAGTTAAGAGACTGAGAACTCTGTCAAGGGACTGCACTGTTAAGGTGTCGACTGGCAAAGTAGTAGGTTTTATAGGCTGGAGTATTATAAATAAGTCGTAGACTCAAACATTTTCCTCGCTTCATTAACAGAGCAATCTTCAGTTTGGTCAGCTTTAAATTTGAAAAAGTTAATAAATACATGTGGAACTGTTATAAGACATATAAAAAATGTATTAATTAAATAAAACTAAGCGCCATAGATGCCCGCCCGTTTATCATCAATTTGAAACCGCACCTGGCAGCGATTCTAATGCGAATACCGCAACAAAGGTAACAACAGCTTTCGTTATTTATGGCTACTATGTAGATATGTATAGCTGACTGAGTTTTACTGCTGTTTCATATTATGTGAGCTGTATATACTAAAATTGTTGTTTTTAAACTTTTTTGTTGCTATTGATAGCAGTTATTGCCTATGTCAAATTCGCAAAATACCGATAACGTTTTTTACGTCACAGCAAATATAGTGGGTCTGTGTGGTAAAAAGTCTGATTACATTACTTCTAATCTATACCAAAAAAAAATATAGCCCCACTTTTTTATTTTGAAATAAAAAAATATTTAGAGGTCGCTCAAGGCGCTCAAAGTTTTCCATGTGTTTTATATGGGGAAAAACAACTTTGCGTAGAAATGGTGTAGAATTTACAATACCCAATTGTTTCTTTAACCATTTTTTATGGTAACTATATTTTATTGGTCCGCCAAAGTCCCCAGAAATTGCAATGGGGGACCAATTACAAATCCCTAGTATTAAAATTTTTTTAAATAAACAATTGGATATTAATGTTGGAAGTCTCCTTAAAAAATACTGATTTTCAAGAATTCTATACCATTCCTATGAAAAGTGTTTTTTCCCCATATTAAATACATGTAACTCCTTAAATATTTTTTGATTTCAAAATAAAAAATATGGGTATACTTTTTGAACAATCCTAGGGGGTGGCGCCATTCCGCAATTCCGTCTTTACTGTTTTTGGACCACTCTAATGTACATATGTATTTACTTGGTCGATTTGTTTAAACTAAAGTTGGAGAAGAATTAACTTCCCCGTTGCTCTCTCATTTCGAACTGAATTATTTTGCATAACAAGCGTCAGAAATGTATGTATGCATTTATTTGAATTCGTATTATTGAATTCACAGAATCTTTTTCGGAAGCTTCAACACTTTCATCAAGAAGTTTCTGTTCGATTTTAAATTTCTGCATTTGTGTTTCATTGAGGCTGAAATTTGTAATTTTTGTATTCTCCAACCCACTTTAGAGTGCACACGTAATTTGCATGCAAAGGTAACAAACATTAACGTTTACTTCTCTGTTGAGGAATAATTCAATAGTTTGTATGTATTAGGGGTTCGGTAGACGCGGCTGAGTTAGCTTAGATACCTTCAATCGAGCTTGCTGATTCAAATACTGTATGTGTACATATTTTTTTTAAGTTTTGTTTATTTTTGCTTTTTTTCACGTGCTGTCAAAAGACATGGTTCCTTATCAGTATTAATTTATGTATTCATTTAATTTTATGTTACGAATTGAAGTAACTATTTACTAATAAAAAATGTTCTTATTTAAAGCAATTTATTTTAAATCGCGAAATCTCGACAAAATTTGAACTTTGGCCACCAGCTATAACTCAGCAAGTTCATGGATTTATATGAATAGGTTGCAATATGTCATGTCAAATTTATCAGCTTTCAAATCAAAGTTGTGTCGAGCTTTTGCGATTTAAAAAAAAAAATTAAACCTCGGTAGCAGCCTCTTAAAATTTGTTCTAAATTTGAAAATTTCGTAAATGTCTTTATCTTGTGTGGGGAACATACAAAATTAAAAAGTGGCTATTTTCAAGGACCGCCCTAATACGCATCTATATAAACGAAAGACGAGAAACCAAGGAGATCTCGTTGTGATGGAAGAAAAGCACGCTTCCAGAGTTTTGTATACAATACAAGAAAAGGGCTCCGTGAATCATTATAAATGAATTTAGACCGCCGTTGAAATTGTTAATTCAAAAGGTGTTAATTTCATAGAGCCATCTGAAGCTGTATTTAGGAAAAAAATTAATACATATTTACGTTAGAGTGCGCCTCTTTTTTCAACTTTTACCCACAAAGCAAGACTCCCCTTCGAAAATTTTTCAAATCGGATAATGAAAAGACTTGCCTAAGAGCCCTAACGCCTCTATAACTACCAAAGCGGACGAAATGGAAATGGCGTAGACATATTTAAGATCAGCTTGCACGAATCTAATGAGTGATACAAAAAAGAATTAGCTACAGGTCGGCCATCTTGATCTTGTTAATGCATCAGCAGTACATAGAGCCGAGGAGAATGGTATGTACGCCATTATTTGCTTGTAAAAGAAGAATCGGTATTGAAGCTTGTTTTTAAAATCATTTCAGGTCACTAAGAAATTGATTTTTGATAACACAAGTACTGTATACATTTTTACAAGTTCAAGGCAACATAAGCATAGCCTCAGCGTCCAAAATACGATTCTCAAAAATACGCATTACATTTCTGTTATCAAACAATTTATTATTGCATACATAAGCATGTATTTTCATTAAGATCAGCAAAGCGACAAGAAGTTTGTATAGGACATGTTTATAAAATACTGCGCCTTAACATAGAAGGTCAAAAAATACCCTTATCTTTAAATTATTAGCCCCCTACAGCGATACGATTTTTCTAAAAAAAAAAACTCAGTGCGTGTAGTCCCTACGCGCGGAAGAAGTGAAACTT
>NW_023458556.1:17463113-17467736 GCF_013731165.1 Rhagoletis pomonella
TTAACGCAACCATCTCCGAACTCGATTAAGAAGTTTCACTTCAAAAAGTTGTGTGAATCCGATACGCGACTGAAGTGAAACTTTTTCTTTCTCTATTACCCGTAATGCTGTATTATTAGTGAACCCGCATGGCGTCAAACCGCCAAAATTTAATCCTAAAAAATATTCCAAACGTTAGTCACAATTGTTGCTTATATATGTGCCAAGTTTCATTTAGACCTTTGTCGAGCCATTTCTGTGTCTTCAAAAAATAAAACGTTATTTCACATCTACAGGCCAAGCTCTTTACTTTTGCTAGTTTTACTTTTGATTTATTTATTTTTTATTTTTTCACATAATTTATTGTATTATCATTTTTAAAATACGAAGAAACGGTGCCGGTTTGATGACCGTCACTGAATATGCCTTCGCGTATTATATATAAATTTCTAGTGGTTATTTTAAATAAGAAACTGAAGTGGAAGGAGTATACGGTTCAGTCCCCCAATTCCATTCATGGATATTTATGTAGTGATCGTGTAGTGGCCTGCATTAGAAAAAAGTAAAACTCGGGTTATTCACCAATGTGCAAAGGTCCAGTATGATCTAAATAAGCGGATCACTCCGAACCAAGCCAAACGATGCTCTGAACGCTATATTAAATTTTTTTCGCTTGAGAGAGGCATCCCAGTGGCAACCTGAAGTCGTGGGACACTCTTGTATATTAAATAAATTTTGCTTTATTCCAAACAGTACAAACGGCTGTGCTTCGATTTTGGTTCCGGAAAGCAGTTTCAGCACAAGAATCCCAAGCAGGGAGAAGTGGAAAGAAGATATTAGCATTCCACCTGATAGTATTGACATCTGTACAGATAGCCCGAAATTCGACGGTAAGATGGGAGGAGGCGTTTTCTCACGAAATCCTCCTCTGTAAATCTCTTTTAGGATACCAGACTACTGCAGCGTATTTCATGCTCAGGTTTCAGCTATCATGGATGCTCAAGATAAGCTTAGAACCGAAATCCTAAGGATCAATTATGGTGCTAGCCAGACCTCAATCAAAGCTCTGAGCTCTTTTACGTTTTACTCAAAGAATGCGCTAGACTGCAGGAGATGGCCAAGCAGAATAGACTCACAGCACTTGGGTCTCTGGTCATAGATGGAAACTGTATAGCAGACCAAGCAGATTCTTCTTGACAAAGAGCTCAAATGTGAACGTGAATGTGCATACAAACAGGAAAGAAGAAAGATGGAGTCAAAGTACGACTTGTCGAATTTTCAGGCAGATGTGGTCTAAATGGGATCGAAAGCGGTCACGAATTGCATACTCCTACATTTTTTGTTAAATAACAACACTTATAATAAACATTAAATAAACAAAAGAAAAATTGCCAAAACTTGTTACTAACTATTTTTTCCTGCCACTGTATACAGTTACATTGTCCACCACCGTCTTCTCCTCTTCTCGAAGGCGGAAAGATCTTGAGGTGGAAATTGCCAACCAAAGAAAACCAAATTTTTCTTTAACTATCGCAGTGATCTTGCTCATTGCTTTGTGAGATTATTGTTTGACGTTTTTTCATAGCTAAACCAAGCCCATATCCTCTTCAATATTTTATGTAAATCCACATACGTACGTATGTATATGATATACATATACAGGTGTTCACAGTCGCAGCACACGATACTGGTAACTGCCTGAAATTTCTTAGTTTTTATTTGGGAAACGGCAAATTACTCGCTTATCAGTTAGGGAATTATTTAGCAGGTGATAATATACCCAATGTTATCAAATAAAGCTAATACCAAAATCGAGCCAAACGATTATAAATAATGTTCAATAACTAACTGCTTCAGTTGTCCTAAGCTGTAACTTAGTAATCCACAAACGTAAATATTTATAGCACAGGCATGTGTATTAGGGTGGTACAAAACTTTTTTCCAGCCAACCCCCAGAACTGAAGAATATCGAAAATAAGAAGACCCCTATTTTTAATTTCAAAACAGGTTAATATTGGTGGAGTGCAATAATGTCCGCGGAAATAACGCTCATGTGCTTTATTTCCTAAAAAAAAGAAACAGGGCGCTTAAAATTGGAAATGAGGGAAAAATAGTTGGCCAAGTTTTTTATCATTCATAACATCCTATATGACAAAGTTTAGGTCACCAAAATATTAGACTGGTTTCGTTATGAGACATTTATGATTATTTTTAACTGATTTCAAAAGTATGAAACACTCTACTGTGCGCCTCTGCGGGAAAGTTATGCTATAACCTTCTAAACATAAATTGTATAAAATTTAAAAATTTTATCTTAGCTTTTAGAATTTCGAAAAGAGGGGCAGAAGACTTTGAAGCTCTCACCATTACAAAATTAAGGAGTGAAGATACGTCCGTAACCCAACTGACTCCAAATCTTTATTTTTCCTAGAGTAAATAAAAAGGTTGAGCACTTTTCATGCCTATCGCTCCTTTCTAACCCAAAGTAATGATAGAGTCGTGTGCTCAAAATAAAGCTACTACCCTGCAGGGATAGCTAGTTGTTATGAACTTGAATACCACCAGTTAACTTTTCAACACAACCAGTTCGTCGTTCATTCGGTTTCCCTGATAGCGATTGGTATTTTTAACATGGGGATGCCCTACAAAATTTCAAAGAAATCCGAGGTTCGAGTTCTGGGGTAGCGGAAATATTTGATTTTTTGAACTTTTTGGTTGTTGAACCCCATATGAACAAGTCGTCGAACACACTTTGTATGGAAGAAAATGACTGACAACCAACAAAAAAAATGTCCAAAAACCAAAGAGAAGTCCTAGCTACTTCAAACTTACACTAATCATACTAAAATTTAATTAGCTACAAGTTTGTTGTTTTTATTTGTAATATTTAATTCTTTATTAGAAAAAAATTTGCGGAATTTTTTTTTTTCATTACGGATTCTTATTTTTGCGTGCGCTATCTGAAAATTTAAGATAGAGTGCTGAAATTTTGCCACAATTATTTTTTTGTGACCGACAGCTTACTTTTTTTATGGGACGGATAAAAAACGTTCGTTTATATCATATTTTGACGTAGAATACGTCTTACCTTAAGGTATGGGGGCTATGTTCAAATGTTGTAGTTGTAATTTTTAGAGCTTCACAAAAACGCTTATTGCACGAGAACTAATAAAGCGATTTCAAAGAAAAGTGTGGCGTTTCAAAGATAAAATTCCAAACCTGTCGACAGATTCATTTTTGTAAATAACCAATTCGGTTTCTGTCGTAAAAACAACGGTAAACATTGCCTTATTTTGGGGTCAATTTTGAGCCTTTAAAGTGCTCTAGCAACTTATTGTTGGCATATATAACTTTCATTTTCGGGATATAGGTTCTTTGGAGCAGTAGAAATATCATCGGGTACAAATTTTATATAAATTTAACAAATATTGAGCATTTTAAGGCAAAGAATTGTTGAAAAAATTTGCAAATTTTTTTCATTTCCAAAATGCTCGAAAACCGCTCGAATGATTTTGTTTTTGTTTTCTTTAATCAAAAATTCAAGAGTTTTCCTTTCGTTTGGTATATGGGAAGTATTGGTTGATATCTTCTATATATGTTTATTTTATTCAAATATATGGGCATAAATGATTTTCCATACAAAATCACCTCGTCATCATTTTGCAAACACGTGCATATGTTGGAAGTGTGGGAAGGAGACAAAAAGTATGTATGCGTATTTAATGCGGCTTTTCATAAACAGAGGCGCGCTAGTTATAACCTAATCGCAGCGTGTGTACATATGTAAATACATACATACGTACATATGTTGATTGCAGTTAATGTGGATCTGTTTCTATTTTTAGTAATCTATGTATGTCTATACATACATATGTACATACATATTATATATGTACATACATATATGAACACATGTATGCATAATACGCGAAGACTTTTCGAAGTGAAACAACATTTAGAAAAAGTCCAATCCAAGAATAAAAGTAAAGGTGAGGACGTACATAGATAAAGAAAAGGATAAAGGCCAAGGTAAAAATAAACACAAAAACAAAGTTGAGTAAAGATAAAGGCAAACATGAAGACCAAGGTAAATTTAAACACTTTACTTATATGTATAAGTGCAAAGGTGAAGGGGAATATGTATATGAAGAATATGATAAACATAAAAATAAAAACAAAGATAAATATAAAGAAAAAGATGCGGATGAGGATACCGATAAAAGTATAGATGAAGATAGAGGAAGAAAGATTAAAATAAAGGTAGTTGTAGAGAAAAGGATATAGATAAAGGCACAGAGACTCAATCTCGGAACTATTTCGGGATTTTAGGGATTCTCGGGACTTATCGATATAATCGATATTTTGTTGGTTTTTTTATCGATTTTGTTATCGAAATTTTTATCGATATTGTTATTGATTTTTGGAACTTATCGATATAATGATCGATATTTTTATCGATTTTGTTATCTTTTTATTATCGATTTTGTTATCGAAATTTTTATCGATTTTGCTATCGATATCTTTGGAACTTATCGATATATTAATTGATATTTTTCTCGATTTCGTAATCGATATTTTTAGAGATTTTGTTATCGATATTTTTTATCGGTATTGTTATAGGTTTTGTTATCGATATTTTTTATC